>NW_017617835.1:5406486-6006486 GCF_001879475.1 Ipomoea nil | reverse complement strand
ATCGATAATTGCAGTGACTGTTGCCAGTGCTCTCGAGTTGCCTTTCAACGAGCTGTGTGTTCCCAGGTCTGCTGAAACCGCGGTTGTTATCAGCGCGTAAGGTCCATTCACAAACGCTCCCGTGATCAACATGAGGATGATGTTGATGGGCATGGAGACATGGCCATAGTTTCTGTAGAAGAAGAGGGCTGGAATCGCGCAGTACATGAAGCTGGCAGCCGTCATGGCTCTGGCATCCAAGCGATCGGAAATGTAGCCGGCTAGGATTCCCCCAACCACCCCGCCAACATCAAACATCGTAGATAAGTTCCCTGATTCCTCGTTCGATAAGTACCTTCCATTTATAGCTGCAGCATCACAAGAAGATGTGGTGAGTTTTTTGAGTACTACTGACTCTGTTACAATGCAGTATCTGTTCATAACTACTAACCTACTGAAGCACAAAGAGTGCAGTATCTGTTCATAACTACTTTCTCAACCTACTGAAGCACAAAGAGTGCAGTATCTGTTCATAACTACTTTCTCAACCTACTGAAGCACAAAGAGTCAATATCGTGCTCCACTGAGGCTCGAACCCGCCCCACTGGGCTCGAACCCATAACCTCCCATATGAGAGAGCAACTTGGTGCCACTAGACCACAAGGTCCTTGGCATAAGATATGGTGAGTTAAGACTTAAGAAAACGCTTTTATTTTTTTGGTTAAGGACTTTTGATATACCTGTGTGGCTAATGTAGAAAGGAAGCCAATAGAGGAATGTATAGGCCACCAGCTTGGCGAAGAACAGGCAAAGGGCAAAAGGCGCAACCCCAGGTATCTTCCATGCTTCGATAAAACCCACAGCAGATTCCTCGCTGCTATCTGATTGCAAGAGAGGTTCTGTAACTTCCTTCCATTCTTTTTCAGGTGAGAGATCGTCATCTTCTTCGTCATTACCAGCGCCAACAGACTCGGGATTAACCGGCAACAAAAGGAAAACCACCAAGCCAATGAAGGCGATAGACAGACCGGGAACAACCAAGGACCAACCCCATCCAAACTTCAATAAACCCGATGCAATTAAGGAACCAGTAATGTTGCCAAGAGATGTGTGAGAATTCCATATTCCCATTATAAGTCCTCTCTTCTTCTTCCCGAACCAATTCCCCACAACCGCAACCACAGAAGGCCAGCCAGTGGATTGGAACAAACCGGCAAGCATTTGGACAATCAAATAGTAATAGAAAACATGGATATTTGCCCAGTATCCAACTCCAAAAAGGGCTGTGAACAAACCAGTTCCCACCATTCCCACCGTCAAGAAAATCCTAAGATCCATTCTATCACCTATATGCCCCGAGAAATACATCCCCGACGCATACACAAACAGGAAAGCCACATCAATATAGCCGAGCAATTCTGTGCCACTAGGACCATCGAAAGGATACCAGCCACTCCCAAGCACCCATGATCCTCTCAAGTTCTGGCGAGAATTCTGAGCATAACCTCTCAGCCATGGGGAATTTAACTCAACTTCAATCGTCTGTGGATCAAGCGCACTTTTCACAATGCTGGTCGTTTTCCTAGTAGCATGATATGCCGCGTATGCAAAAAATGTTACAATTAGAACTATGGCTTGATACGTCTTGTATGAGAAGGCCGTCTTCTTTGCGCCCTCTAAGAACTTTATTCCTGGAGGCTTCTTGTAGTTTGTCTCCTCAATTGGCTCTGGAAGAGACCCCATTAATGGATATCAACTCAAATCTGATTACCAGGAAGAGCGCCCAAAAATCCCCTCTTCTATGAGTCCAAGAATAATGATAAATCCTGAGACAAGATACAACAAGACAGTCAATCAGACAGGATCAACTGAATGGGATTATCAGACAAATACTAAGATGTAACAATAATCTTAACATAATGCCATCATTTGAAACATGAACAAATATGTATCTAAATCAGCAAACATTGAACACATTTCTCTGAAATAAAGGTTTTTTTTTTTCTTCTTTTTTTTCTGAATGAGAGAGGTTTATATATATAACTTTAAATAGAAATGACCAATACCCAACAACCACTATATCTTATCCTTGAATTATGGCACAAGTTATGTATTTCTATTGCCTTATCAACTCAGATTACACCAGAACCGAGTCATGTCAAAGAATTCCCCTATATTCCCGGGGATTCCTCATCCATTCCAGCAAATAAAAAGATAAACTTTGTACACATCGCAGGATAGTTACCATAAAAATCCTACATATAAGAACCAATAACCATGATCCGACAACATTAATATAAATCTTCCGATTTTTTAGTTTACATAATATATATTCTTAGCCTCGGAATCTGATTAACCAGCTCGCCGGAAAAAAATATCATACCCAGAGGATTCTCCCACCGGAAAATCAAGAACTGATCAAATATGTAAAAACAACAATAAAAGTAAAGTCGTAAATCGTAATTATCCATCTTCAAAACTGGGTTTTTTTTTTCAACGTCGAAATTTAATCAAACAACGCTATACTTTAAAGTTGTAGTGAAAATTCAGGAAAAAAGCAGATTAAAAGTCGAAAAATGGACAGTAAATAGATCAAAAGAATCGGGGATGAAGATCAAACCTTACTGAGTTGAATGGATCGCTTTGCTTTGCTTTCCTTTCTCTGGCAGTCTGTACTGAGATTCTCTATTCAGATTCCCAGTGTATATTATATGAGAGAACGGAGAAGACTATGACTCTAAAGCTGCTTCTTTTCTTCAGGAAGCCGATGGAGGGAACGCTTGAAGGATTCATTTAAAGCGGAAAGCGATAAACAGTGTCTAAGTTTACATACCGTAAATACCCTCGAGTATTTACCAAGTGGAACCTTGATTTTGATGTGCGGGAAGATGGACATTGACATTTACACCCTCAGGCCTAATCAAGCGGATAAATTACATCCATTATTATTTCAAAGGGCCCACCACTATTTGTCCCATTCATAAATTAAATAGAAAAAAAATAATTTTACCTATTAAATTATTTTTTTTATTTTTTTAAACAAAACAAGAAAAACAATCAAGAAAGAAAGTTGAATTATTTTTACAAAGGACCGCTCTAGCATATGAAAACTCAATTCGTCATATGCTAAAATCTACTTATATTGATGAAAGAAGATGGTTCTTCAATCAATTGAATGTCTCTAGGGTGTCTGCTCTTTAAAATTGTGATCTAACTTAATCTCTCAATGACGCTCTACCTCTTTTACATAAGCTTTTAGCATATTTTATATATAGCGGGCTTGGATGAGGTTATTGTCACCCGCTTTACTCCTGTGTCAACCACCACATATCCGTATCTCGAGCCCAAACAATCTACAACAGTTTCAGAATAGTCTATATTCAAGTGAAACATGACACGGTTATAGGGCAAAGTTAACCCATTTGCTTATTAATTAATTAATAATCAAGCATTATATGTAATGACGACAGTGATTTATAACACCCACGCGACACCTATGAAGAGTAGTGCAAACTACGTAGGATGAAATCAAAATGGACACCATTTTTGTTCTTTTTAATGTTGGAAGCTAAGGACGTGTTGGTCAAATAATATTTCTTACATTTTCAAAGAGATGAGATATGAATGTGGGGTGATAAATTTCTCCACTTGTGGAATCTTAGTGTGGGTGGCACATAGAGAGGTCAACCTACCTTAACCTAACAATTTTTTTAAGTACTATTATATTGCTATATTGATAAGAGAGGTTTGCTTAGGTGTCTCAAGCTAAGGGCAAGAAGAGTTGTTTTGCATTGAAGCTGATTGAAAGTTCATGTTTTATTTTTATTTATTTTTGTTGATTAAAGAATATCATAATTGTCCCGAAAGCTGTCGAAGTGAATGATGAAGCAACACATTCTCACTAAGTATGTTATATAATATCTTCTTAGTGTGGTTTATCCGTCCTATGTGATTTGCTAAATATTATTACATATAAATGAATAAAATTTACTCATTGCACAACCTCAAGCATTGGCGACAAATTTTTAATGTCACCCAATATATGTATATATTATGGTTACAGGTCATTGCATATCGAATATTCATTATATTATATTGAATTCCATTTAATCCAAATTAACATATAGTTAAAAATACATCGTAAATTCGCGTTTTTATCCGTAGTAGGCCATTATTTAATTTATAAAACCATACAAATTTTAGCGTACCGAAATTATTTTTACTATTTGTTGTTGCGTAAGTATATGTCGTAACAATAAATGCAACATTATCGATACAGCTATTATGTGATTGAACATGTGGATTGGCAAGAGTAGATGGCAGTCCCTGGAAGGGCAATCTAGTAAATTCAAACCCAGTAAATTCAAACCCATTCTCGTCATTTCACAAGCCGCCTCAGCTACTAATAAAATAATAAAGGAAAAAACAATGGATTCGGAATTTCGGACGGAAGGGATATTCGATTATTCGCATACGAGAAAAAGCATAATTCTCCGGCCGCAGCGTATATTCCCTGATGCTTCGCCACCACCGGGACCCACCTAAATCCGACATGTCAAATCTCGTGGATTACACGTCCGTTTCCTCACGGACCAATCGCATGCTTTTGTTTTTTTAAATACGAGAACGAGAATTCTTGGCTGTGTAACCACCGCACGTCCGAGTCATGTGATTCGTGAACATATGCTTTATCGTTTGTGCAATGGTACAAGGAATAAAGATTACTTCCATTATTATTAACTTTTTTTAAAATATAATATTAGCTTATTTTAATCTGATGATGAGGTAGATTAGATGCCACTATATTATTAAAAGAATAAAAATAAAAAATCTGCTAGACTGATTCCATCAAAATATCTATTGAGTGTAATTAATTTATTCAAATTATGTCATGTATAAACTCATCAAGAATCAAGAATATTAATTAATATAATAATATGAGTTAAAAATTATATAAAAAATCACGGGCTGAATTAATATTACTAATCGATTGTGTAAAATATTAATGTTAGGTACTTCTTGTTTGATTTGAATTTTGGACTGATACATGCATACAAGTTTGTCTATGTAGCTTATTAATTTATTGCTGATGAGTTATATTGTGGTTCTAAACGCCCATGCCAAGCATGATGATCTCAGTACAATTTCATAATAGTAGGATTATATATTTGTTTGAGATGAAGAGATATTTGTTAATGACAGAGAAGAATTAGCACTTATGAGGGTTGTAGGGCTACTTCATTGAATTTTTTTGAAAGGTGGTCAATATGGCATATATTAAAAATACTCAGAAATAGAGTCTGGGGGGACATCGTCCGAATACATAATCGTAGAATAATTAAATGCAGAAGCCGCTAAACTATGAGCTAAATAGTTCTCTGATCTAGGAATAAAATTAACTGAGCAGTAATCAAAAGAGATAATGCGTGCTCTACAAGCACTAATAGCATAGCCAACATAAGTCCGAACTGTGACAGCTTGATTTGTCAAATACTGTTGTAGGGTCAAACAATCTGTGAGTAAGCGTACAGAGCGTTCCCCACGATTCCATAACCAAGACAAGGCTTCCTTACATGTTATTGCCTCAGCCATAAGCGGGGAGAGACAATCTGATAAGGGTGCATTGAATATTTGTACATAATTCTAAAAGATCAATGTATTTTGTAATAGTTAATATGTTCGTCTCAAATTTTTTAACTAAAACGGGACATTTATATAGATACGCAAAAGAAAAATAATAATTAAAGAGTGATTTTTTAATGAGACAACGTAAATGATCTGTAATTTTCTTTTTTCAAATATGCACCCTGCAAAATATATTTTCAAAAGAAAAAAAAAAAAATATATATATATATATATATATATATATATATATATATATATATATATATATATATATATATATATATATGGCCACCAACCAACAGCTCATGATTATATATACTGGTCCATGACACAGAAAATGATATACACAAGTGTGTGTTGTGCAAATTAAATAGAGTGTTATGAGACGACAAAACAACCTTTGGATGGAATTGAACCTTGGGAAACTACATACGCACCATGTTTCGTTTATGGTTTTCCATTCATTTGGATGGCTTTAATTTGTCGTCCAAACCATTTGTCCTTTAGAGTATGTTCCTTTATCCATGATATGGCCATATGGGCGCTTATCTTGATACTGACAATGTTGCTCTCACATACCATACCAGCTAGCTAGCTACACTTATCTTCAAACTTCTTTTCTTGTTTCTTCTCAATCATGGACAACTAAACAATCAATCGTTATGCTGTGGAACCGTATCCTCCTTGCAAGGTGAATACGGTTTTATGTTCATAGTTACTGAATTATATGTTCATAATTATAAAGCTATATATTCATAATTTTTAAACTTCATATTTACAATTATTGAATCTCTATATTTATAATTACAGAACTATATGTTCATAATTATGTTCACAACTCTATGTTCATAATTTTTGAATTATATATTCATAATTATGAACAGTTTTGAAACCGTGTCCACCTTGATTCCACGGTTCCACAGCATAATTTGCCCTAAATAATAGTGTCTACCAATATTGGGCTATCCTTAAAGCCCATTGTTCATAAAATAGAGTCTCCCTCGTCATACGCTAACTCAACACAACTCATATTGTTATATTATAAGATTGGGTTAGTTTAGATATAATTGAGCATCATGATTGAACTGTATCAAAAGGAGTTGGGTTGTGGGCCAATTAAGTTGACCCGGCCCATAGCTCAATTAGTTTACTTTATAAAAAAAAAAAAAAAAACATAACTAGTATATATATTATAATCTATAGGGAAAAGATAAATTTATATAAGGATATATATGTGTGGAGCAGTTTAACACGTTCTTTCTTAAAGTTCTTGACATCTAGTTAATTTGTCAACGCAATTCTTTGTAAAATTGCACTGTTGTAAAAATTGAGCCTAGGTGCTCTAGGCGGCAATTAATCAATCTAGACGCTCGCCTAGGCGCTCTAGGCGTCCTAGACGGTCCCCACGCGCCTAGAGGGCACCTAGCGATTTTTTCAACCTTGTAAAATTGCATACATACTTTTAAATTTAAGAAAATGAGTTCTTCAGATCTTAATCGTGCATTTCTTGATTCCTCCATAGCCAACAGCTTCTCCATTTCCGAAACATCACAAAATTGTATGGGTTTTTTGTAGGAGAGAAAGACAACGGTAGTGATTCGAACTTCGGGGAAGAGGCTGCCGAGTTCCGCCGCCTTCTTGAACAACCCCTTGAACACCATCCAAAAGGTTGCATTTTGTGCATGTGATTCACTATTTGTAGTGCCTTCAATTATCATATGCATTATTGGGAGGGAGAAAGACGAGGAATTATACACTAAGCACTTGAAATGACTACCTTATCTCTTCATTTAACGTCCATTTAATCTTATGTGACGAAAGGATCAATATTGAAAAAAATTCGATAGTCATTGTCTAAATTGTCCAAAGAGTAAATTTCAATTTTGGTCATGTGACTATATGGGTTCTGTTAATTTCAGTCCACGACTTTTAAAAGTGTTAATTTAGTACCTTAACTATGTAATTTTTATCAATTTTGATCACTCCGATCAATTTGCCAGCCAAATTTCGCCAAAAAATTTTAATAGTTCAGAGGATATTTTAATCTTTTTACATCACTTTTCTTTCTCCCCCATTACTTCGCCGGATAAGCTGCAAATTCACCGGAAAGAGGATAGCTGGACAGCCGGAGAAGAAGAAGACGACGGAAAAAACAGTGGCATTTCTGTAACCAAAACTGTTGAACCCGGGTCACTGGGTTGAGAAACGGAGCATTGAACGAGAAGTTGAGCACCGAAACGCCGACCATGAAGAAGGCGGCGGCCACGACAACTACGAGCTTCGGTCCAAGGGATTAATTTATTAGCTTCTATAGTGCTTTGTATACATAGACTGGAATGCAGTAGAGATTAATTTATGAGCTTCTGTTGTCTTAAAACTTGTAGGTGTAGAGATTAATTTATGAGCTGAGCTTCTTCTTCTCCGGCTATCCTCTTTCTGGCGAATTTGCTGCTTCTCCGGTGAAGAAATGGGGAGAAAGAAAAGGCATGCAAAAAGACTAAAACACCCCCATTATTTTAACTATTAAATTTTCCGATAAAAATTGGCCGGTAATTTGGCCGGAGTGACCAAAATTGATAAAAATTATATAGTTAAGGTACTAAATTAACACTTTTGAAAGTCGTGGACTAAAATTAACAGAACCTATATAGTTGCAGGACCAAAATTGAAATTTACTCATTATACAAATTAAAAGTCAAGGACCAATTGTGAAAAATTAATATATATAGTCGGATGACCATTACTGGAATTAACCCATTTATTAAATGATGTTAAATTCGATTTCTAAGCCTTCCCCCAATAATCAATCCCAACACTTGTCAACCTTAACTCTACATCATACTTTCAATGAGATCCAAACCCATGATTTGCTCTGATACTAATTTTTAAAGATCATATATTTTTTCACACGGTATATATTAGCGCAATAGTTGATGAACCACAGTTGGTATTAACTCTAACATTATCATCTCCTTCCTTTTCTATTGGGTGACAGAACAAAATGGAAACTTTGAAAAAGGGCGGCATTTTTAGGTAGTTCATTCAGGCAATAACATATGCAGTAAGGGTGAAATATGTGAAGACAAGGAAATAGTGTAGTACTATCTCCCTGTCAAAATTTGTCCAAACAAATGGCATAGGATTCATCGACATCATTCTTAAATCTTACTCGGGACAACATCCTCGTCTCCACCCTTGTGAAGGGCTACCTTGGTCGGAAAATTAAAGCGTCGACGCATGTTAATATCTATTCCATTATGAATATAAGTTATTATTTGGCCTAAGTATTGTTGTTCTACCTCTCCATTAAAGTGGTAACCTTAATTAGTTTGAAATAAAGTTTTTAAATGGGGGTTCATGTATTAATTGATGTGTGCAACTCGTTTGACAAAGTTGATGAGATATTCGCAATGTTATAGTAATCCTATAAAATTAAAATTTTGTCACTAAATCAAAAATCTTTAGTTAGAGTAATTTTTAACCCTCACAAAAAACATGTAAATAACACATTTAGTGAGGGGTTTCTCTACCTGTCACTAATTTTTTGTCACTAAAAATTATTTTTCTTGTAGTGTTATCTGATTTTGATTGGGTTGGTTGTCCAAAAGATTGTAAGTCCACAAGTGGTTTTGCAGTGTTCTTGGGTAATAACCTTATATCCTGGGTTTGTAAGAAGCAGAAAATTGTTGCCAGATCATCCACTGAGGCCAAATACAAAGCTCTTGCAGATGTTTGTGCTGAGGTTCTATGGATTATGTCGTTGCTTCGTGATATACAGGTGCCAGGTATTTATGTTCCAAAACTATGGTGTGATAATCTAGGTGCTACCTATATGTGCGCCAATCCGATCTTTCATGCACGCACAAAGCATGTAGAGATTGATTATCATTTTGTACGAGATAGAGTAGCTTCAGGTGATATTCAAGTCAATTTCATCTCTACAAAGGACCAACTTGCTGATATATTCACCAAAGCTCTACCTGGCAAGGTTTTCTTCACTTAGGGTCTGTTTGGAAACCTAGAAAATGACTTCTGGAAATCATTTTCCGGGTTTTGGGTGTTTGGCTAGGCTGAAAATTGAATGGTCAAAGGAAAATTAAGAGAAGTCAATGGAAAACGAGCCCAAATTTATGGAAAATGACTTCCCCTTTTTTTTTTTGGGAAAGTCATTTTCCATCTTCTTCACACACTTGCTTATCTTCAATTCCTCCTCCTCCTTCAACGCAGAAACAACTCCATGTCTCCACCAACAATGTTTCCAGCGGAAACCTCCGCCGAAAACCCCTTCCAGCGAACATTATTTAAAAAAAAAAAAAAAAAAAAAAAAAAAAACGTGAAGATGGACCAGAGAGAAGGACTTCTCTCTGGTTTCCGGCGAGGGAAACCAGAGAGAACGTCTCTCTGGTTTCCCTCGCCGGAAGAAACCAGAGAGAAGTTCTCTCTGGTTTCTTCCGTATTCTTTTTTTTTTTTAATACTTTTTAATCATTAATATTATTTGATTTTAAAAAATAAATTTTATTATAATTTTTTTTATTTTAAATAAAATAATTAATTATATAAAATGATTAATTATACAATTCTATCTCATTTTTCGAAAATGAACCAAACACACAAAGACTGTTTTCTGCCGTGCTGCCAAACACAAGAGAGGAAAATGTTTTCCGGAAAATGACTCATTTTCCAGAAGTCATTTTCCTGCTTTCCAAACGGACCCTTAGAGACAAGCTACAGGTTACTAATATACACTGTGCTTGAGGGGGAGTATTAGGACTCTATGTATTTGAGTCTGTTTAAAACTTCTTATCCTTGTCACTCTGTGACTCTCTATTGTATATATTCATATCATCTTATCTCTTTGTATTTAATGAATGCACATAGATACAAGATCAGTGAATGAATCAACGGTACCAGTCCTTTAGGTGTTTTACTCAGTGTTCATTTAGTTCAACCATTATTGTTGAATAAATTATTATGGATAAAGAAATTCATAATTTAAGGAATTTAGATGTAGTAAAAATTTAATTTTTTTAATTATAATGTAACCCAAAGATATTGGACGATTGGTAAATATGATGTAACTCAAAGATCAAAATGCTAAAGAAAGTGTTTGGTTATTCAACAGTTTGAAGCAACAATTTGTTCTAAACCACTGAAAATACAAACATTGCAATTTACAATATTTTCACTTAGCGTTTTTTAGAATGATTTCTCCAAGACACCTATATATATATATATATATATATATATATATATATATATATATATATATATATATATATATATATATATATATATATATATATATATTAAAGTTTACTATAGAGCCATTTCGACTCCTTGAATAATAAGAGCCAGTTTCGCTGGCTCACTGTTTGCTATCAACGGATGGACAAACTTAATTTTTAAATTGGAGCCAAAGGAGTCTCAAAACTCCCATACCACTTTTCCCACCGATGTGGGAAAAGTGATCGGTGAGAAAAGTGGCAACTGATGTGGGAAAAATGGCAAAACTAAGGGGCGACGAATGTTCGACTCCCCATATGTTTTATTTGTTTTAATTTCTTTTATTAAATTATTATTATTATTATTTTTAAAACAATTATTATTATTATTATTATTATTATTATTAAATATATGTATACCCTTAGGTCATTTTACATGTTAATCTAAATAGCTATTTTTTTCAAATATCTTTTTACCAACCGTTGATATAATTCGCTGATCAAATCCGCTAAAGTTAACCGCTAAATGCTGATTGTCAAACAAGGACATTGCGGGGTAGTTTCTCGCTTCAATTTGTTTTGTGATTTGAATACTCTCTTTGTCAACAAATCCCTCAAGTAGTTAATATGATTGGCTTTATTATTATTTTTTTATGTTATTAATAAAATACTTGGTAAATAAATATATAGCATTATTTTGTCTTATAACTTTGCTATTTAATTAAAAAATAGTGCAAAAAAAAGGTAATAGACAATGTAGTGAATATTATCAATTGATGAATTTGAATGTAAAGAATATTTTTTACATTGAAAAAAAATAAAGAAAATATAACTAATGAAATTATTTCTCTTAATTAATTTATTGATAATGAATAACTTTTTTTAATAAAGATATTGTAGGGACAATGTAGCGAATATAATCAATTGATGAATTTGAATGTAAAGAATTTTTATAATGAAGAAAAATAAAGACAATATAACTAATGAAATTATTTATCTTATTTAATTTATTGATAATGAATAAATTATTTTTGAATAAAGGCATTTGTAAACACATAATTCTAAATTAAAGAAATGCATATGTATTATTTTTTGTTGTAGCTACTAAATTATTATTTAATTTAATAAGAGTAAAATAGAGTACTAATTATGCCAATTTTGATTGGGATGAGTTTTGAACTTAAGACATTTCTTATTGAAATCAATGAGTAAGTTAACGGTGAACTAACAGAAATTAATGGAAAAGATAATATTTAACGGGATGGATAATCATATTCATTAAGGATAAATTAGGAAATTTCAAAGAAAAATTAAAATTTGATCAATCATTCTTTTGAGCCATTCATTTGATTAAAAAATTTGACCGTCATTTTTTATACTCATTATATGCCTAACTCTCTTTGGCTCTTATTAATTAGTATTAGTCTTAGTATAGTAGAAATCAATGAGTAAGTTAACGGTGAACTAACAAAAATTAACGGGAAAGATAATATTTAATGGGAAAGTTAATGGATAATCATATTCATTAAGGATTAATTAGGAAATTTCAAAGACAAATTAAAATTTGATCAATCTGAGCCATTCATTTGATTAAAAAAATTTGACCGTAATCTTTTTTTTTTTTTTTTTTACACATTATAGGTCTAACTCTCTTTAGCTCTTATTAGTATATATTTTTATCCATTACAGGTCTAACTCTCTTTGGCTCTTATTAGTATATATATATATATATATATATATATATATATATATATATATATATATATATATATATATATATATATATATATACACACACACACACACACACACTAGTATTTTCTATGCGCAAAAAGTAGGTACCTAATATTAGTACTATATATTAAAATTTTAGATTTTTAATATTTATAGCATAATTAATACAAGGGAAAATGGCACTTTTTCTCCCTATGTTATATACTTATAGCACTTTTTCCCCCTCAATTATTTATGTAAGCACATTAGCCCCCTCAATTATTTTAAAAGTGGTGGTTTTCTCCCCTAATATATTAAATTGACATTTCTACCCTTAAAGTAAACATTTTATTTATTTTACTTCTCCAACAAATTATTGCGTATATGTAGCGATTACCACGGTTCGGTTCGAACTGAACCAGACACTATAGCAATCGAATTAAAAGTTTTCAGTTATGATTCAGATCTAGAACCCAATATTTGGATTTCAATTTATTAAATTTAAGAATAAAAAAAAAACTGGATCATGAACCGACGGTTCCGGATCCCGTTCGCGATTTTGAACCGTCTTTATTTTAAAATTTTATTTTTTATTTTAAAATAGTTTAAATTCAACAATAAATGTATTTTATTTTTTCAGTTTGGAACATGAACCGCCCATTCCAGTTCGTGATTTTAATAAACTCTAAATATCGCGTTTTGATTATAAATTGTAATTGGAATATTTTGATTTGGTTACTATAGTATCTGGTTTGAACCAAATTATAGTAATAATTTATTGGAGAATAAAAATAAATGAAATATTTATTTTAAGGGTAAATATGTCCATTTAACATTTCAGGGGGAAAAAGAGCCACTTAAATAATTGAGGGGGAAAAAGTGCTATAAGTATATAACATAGGGGGAAAAAGTGTCATTTTCCCTTAATACAAACCTAACAAAAAAATAGACATAAATAAATGATATAATCTTCATTTACCGTTATTAATTTTTAGACGTGTGTGTGTGAAGACTATGATTGAGAAATAAATAATTAGTAAGTTAATAAATAATGAATAATAAATATTCTTTGATAACTAAGTAAGTAATTTTTTTTTGAAATAAATTAAGTTATTAATATTTTCCTTTGATGACCATTTCATCATAATTTAATATTATCTTTTGGCCTTAAAAGTAAGAAATTAACAAACTTACCAACAATGGAAATCATAAGCTCAGAATTTGAATACATTAGGGCTGC
Organism: Ipomoea nil; assembly: GCF_001879475.1. NCBI lineage: Eukaryota > Viridiplantae > Streptophyta > Magnoliopsida > Solanales > Convolvulaceae > Ipomoea > Ipomoea nil. The sequence continues at coordinate 5,992,706 of NW_017617835.1, read as the reverse complement.
CGCGAACTTCAAATAAATTAAAGAATCTGAATATATGTACGGCGCGCCATGACCTAACGGCAACAAATAATTAATTTGGAAGCATTATATTGTTTTCTAAACCAAATTAGAAATCCAGCTTAGTTTCCTTAATTTGTTTCCTACTCCTATTGTTTTCTTAATCCTATTCCCAGGTATATTGTTATATATAGTGTTTCTTATTCCTATTCCCAGGTATATTATCTATATAATTGTCTTCAATATAATATAAATCGTCATGCATATATATATCTTTTCCAGCGCAGTGCTTTTAGCATTCTTGTCTCTAATGGCATTGGCAAACAAAATGTTTGGTGAACAGGGAGGAGGCTGCAGAAGGAAGAGGAGGAGAACCGCCTCCGTTAAAATAACAAATAATGTTGTTTCGTTATCTTCTATTCATTCTCTTCCACAAGAATTGATGGTCGAGATTCTTGCAACACTGGCTACCCATTCATGGGATGATCTCCTTAATGCCAGATTAAGGTACACACACACACACACACACACATATATATATATATATATATATATATATATATATATATATATATATATATATATATATATATATTCATAATTTTGTTTTCTTGAATTATATATATATTTCAAGTAATTTGATCTCATCTCTCGTTTTACGTCCGTACAGCTGTAGGAGATGGAAAGAATTGGGCGGTGAAGAGTTCATGTATAAACATATATCACTTGCCAAGCTCCCCATCGTCCAGTGGAAACCAGAAGTTGAAGAAGACAGAAGGAAAAGATATTTGTTCTTCGACAAGTGTATAGATGCTGGAAATTTAGAAGCACTATATAGGAAGGGACTGGTAAGTATACATACATTACCGTACCTACTTTATTACACACATCATATTATTGTATGGTATGTTTGGTTGCACCGACTGAATTGGATTGTTGATTTTACAACAATGTAACTTCGATTGACTTTTTAGTTTAAGCTGATTTGATTTGTTATAATCATACCTAAGCTTTAATTTATGCCAAAACCCTACGGCCGAAAGGTGTATTAGTTCTGAGTGAAGTTCACTTGGTGACAGGTTGATTATTTGGGAGGGAAAGGAGCAGAAGATGATGCAATTGGGTGCTTGAAGAAGGCAGCAAGTGCAGGGCACATAGCATCTCAGTACGCTGTTTGCATAATTTTAATATTTTTGGGCGGTGAAAGTAAAGAAACTGGGATTCGGATGTTGAATGAGATGATGTCCAAGGAAAGCAGGGAGGAAGTAAGAAGAGCTCGAGGAAAACTAGGAGACATCATCGGCAAGATATGGCTGCGTAATTTCTCCTTTGCTGAAAAACCTGTTTGTTGCACCAAGCATTCCGGTCGTCGTCGTGTGAACAACGGTTGGGGACCCATTGACAGTGAGGATGAAGACTCGAGTATGGAGTGCAAGTTTTGCAAATGTGACAAAGAAATTTCTCACGTTTTTAAATTTTGTAATTTGGGTTGGAATAAAATTCGTAATTGAAATTTTCTACTAAGTATGTATGTATGAAAAATTATCTTGTTCCAATTTTACATGACCTACAATTTATTCATATGGTCATATCCATTGAGTTACGGATTGGTCATCAAATAAAGTCTGATTTTCTTTAATTTTATTCTTGTTTATTTTATAATTCATATAACACTTTTAAAATAATTTGTATAAAATATAGTTTTTAAATATATTAATTTTATATACTAATATTAAATTAAATATTTAAAAATTTTGAATGATGAATAACATGAGTATATCAAATTTAACTCTAACATTATCATCTCCTTCATTTTCGATTGGGTGACAGAACAAAATTAAAACTTTGAAAAAGGGCGGCATTCTTTGGTAATTCATTCAGGCAATAACATATGCATTAAAGGTGAAACCTGTGAAGACATGGAAATAGGGTAGTACTATTTCCCTGTCAAAATTTGTCCAAACAAATGGCATAAGATTCATCGACATCATTCTTGAATCTTACTCGGGACAACATCCTCATCTTCCCCCTTGGTCGGAAAATTAAAGCATCGTCGTATGTTAATATCTATTCCATTATGAATATAAGTTATTATTTGAGTGTCAGAGTAGGAACAAAAAAAAAAAAAAAACTGTATTTACTGCCCCAATAATCTTATAGTAATCCTTAGCATTACTACAAATCAAACATTATCATCTCCTTCATTTGTACGATGGAATCAAACACAACGAAAACATTGATAGTGGGCGGCATTCTTAGGTAGAAAAACAAATTATGAGAAACAAATAGATAAATTAACTTTTTTTGTTTTTGAAAGGGAATGAGTAACAACTCAAATGCATTAATAATCAAACAAATGGGTAATACAGCGCGGTGTAATAGACCACCACAACCCTAGAACAGACGAAGAACTAGTTGCCCTTGTCAATACATGAGCCGCATAATTCACGGACTGTTTGACATTGACATGGTGAACAGACACGTCCTCAATGTCACTAACAATATCACGATATTGCTTTACAATCAAACCTCTATAGGAAAGGTCTAACAGTCCAAATTAAAACTAGTGCAAAAATAGATAAATTAATTTATTATTGGAATAGGTGTAAGCTAGTTTAGGAAACTAAGTAAAGGTCAGTGAAAGATTTGCAAATTTGGGCGGGTAATGAAGTGAGTTACGAGAGTAATAAATACTATTGTTATTACACCAACGTGATTTTTTATTCTTATTATAACATTACCAATGTTGAGCTATATATATATATATATATATATATATATATATTAGTATTTTATATGCGCAGTGCACAAAAAGTAGGTGCCTAATATTTGTACTATATATTAAAAATTTTATATTTATTTAGATTTTGATTATTTATAACATAATGTATACAAATGTAACGGGAAAATTAAACAGGCATTGCATAAATAAATGATATAACCTTCATTTACACTATTAATTTTTAGATACATGTGCGTGAAGTTTATAGGTAAGAAATAAATAATTAGTAAGTTAATAAATAATGAATATTAAATACTCTTTGATAACTAAGTAAGTATTTTTTTTTTATATAAATTAAGTTATGAATATTCCTTTGATGACCGTTTCATCATAATTTAATATTACCTTTTGGCCTTAAAAGTAAGAAACTAACAAACTTACCAACAATGGAAATCATTAGCTCAGAATTTGAATACATTAGAGCTACCAGGAACTTCAAATAAATTAAAAAATCTGAATATATATGCACCAGGAACTACCAGGAACTTCAAATAAATTAAAAAATCTGAATATATATGCACCAGGAACTTCAAATAAATTAATATTACCTTTTGGCCTTAAAAGTAAGAAACTAACAAACTTACCAACAATGGAAATCATTAGCTCAGAATTTGAATACATTAGAGCTACCAGGAACTTCAAATAAATTAAAAAATCTGAATATATATGCACCGCGCGCCATGACCTAACGGCAACAAACAATTAATTTGGAAGCATTATATTGTTTCCTAAACCAAATTAGAAAATCCAGCTTAGTTTCCTTAATTTGCTTCATATTCCTATTGTTTCGTAATCCTATTCCCAGGTATATTAATATATATAGTGTTTCATATTCCTATTCCCAGGTATATTATCTATATAATTGTCTTCAATATAATATAATTCGTCATGCATATATATATCTTTTCCAGCGCAGTGCTTTTAGCATTCTTGTCTCTAATGGCATTGGCAAACAAAATGTTTGGTGAACAAGGAGGAGAACCGCAGCCGTCAAAACAACAAATAATGTTGTTCCGTCATCTTCTATTCATTCTCTTCCTCACCAATTGGTGGTCGAGATTCTAGCAACGGTCGCTGCCCATTCATGGGATGATCTCCTGAATGCTAGATTAAGGTACACACACATATATATATATATATATATATATATATATATATATATATATATATATATATATATATATATATATTTCAAGTAATTTGAGCTGACCTCTCGTTTTACGTCCGTCCGTACAGCTGTAGGAGATGGAAAGAATTGGGGGGTGAAGAGTTTGTGTATAAACATATATCACTTGCCAATCTCCCCATCGTCCAGTGGAAACCAGAAGTTGAAGAAGACAGAAGAAAAAGATATTTGTTCTTCGACAAGTGTATAGATGCTGGAAATTTAGAAGCACTATATAGGAAAGGACTGGTAAGTATACATACATTACAGTATCTACTTTATTACACACATTATATTATTGTATGTCTGGATGCACCGACTGAATTGGATTGTTGATTTTGCAACAACCTCGATTGACTTTTCAGTTTAATCTAATATGATTTGTTATAATCATACCTAAGCTTTAATTTATGATAAAACCCTATGGCCGAAATGTGTATTAGTTCTGAGTGAAGTTCACTTTGTGACAGGTTGATTATTTGGGAGGGAAAGGAGCAGAAGATGATGCAATTGGGTGCTTGAAGAAGGCCGCAAGTGCAGGGCACATAGCATCTCAGTATGCTGTTTGCATAATTTTAATATTTTTGGGCGGTGAAAGTAAAGAAACTGGAATTCGTATGTTGAGTGAGATTATGTCCAAGGAAAGCAGGGAGGAAGTAAGAACAGCTCGAGGAAAATTAGGAGACATCATCGGCACGATATGGCTGCGTAATTTCTCCTTTGCAGAAAAACCTGTTTGTTGCACCAAGCATTCCGGTCGTCGTCGTGTGAACAACGGTTGGGGACCCATTGACAGTGACGATGAAGACTCGAGTATGGAGTGCAAGTTTTGCAAATGTGACAAAGAAATTTCTCACATTTTTAAATCTCGTAATTTGGGTTGGAATAAAATTCGTAGTTGAAATTTTCTACTTAGATACATACTTGGTGAGTATGTATGTTTGAAAAATTATCTTGTTCCAATTTTACATGACCTACAATTTATTCATACTCATTGAGTTACAGATTGGTTATCGAATAAAGTCTATTTTTATTTAAATTTTATTCTTTGTTTATTTTATAATTCATATAACACTTTTAAAATAATTTGTATTTTATATAGTTTTTAAATATATCAATTTTATATAGTAATTCTAAATTAAATATTTAAAAATTTTGAATGATAGCATGAGTACTACGTCAAATTTTACTAAATGGAATGAGAAGTAAAATATTAAAATAGTGTGTTATTGTTGGTGAAAATTTTAAAAAATGTTTGAAAGATTGAGGTGGCGGAGTGGGTAGAATTGAGTATGATTTTGGTAACTTTTCTCTCAAAATGTTGAGTCTCCAACCCTAAAGGCCCCTTATACTCCGACTCGACAGAGTATTGTGGGAAGTTGTAAAACACGGTAACTCAAGGGTGATTCTTCTTCTTATTCTTACTAATATGCTCTTTATTAAGGTAGTTGTTATGCATCCATGAATAGTGAGTGTGGTGATGACCGTAAATATGTTACCGAAAATATTTGTTTATAAGTGAACAGAGGGAAATTGTGTTACTATAGCTTCGATACAAAGTTTCAAAATGACCCCTACTTGTTACATGGATTCATTTTTTATATTGTACAATGGTAACGGTTATAATAATGGGAGATAATGGCCTCCTAATAAGTGCAACAGCTCCCCTCCCTAAGTGTCCAAGGCTCCTCAGTAATTGTTGCGCATTCTTCTCTGTAATTGCTCTTTGATGAGACAGTAGTGCATTGGACTCTAAGAACAATTCCACCTACTCCTGCTTCACTCTTGATCGTTACCAACTGACTCTGTTGATGATCTTGACTATTTCGACTATGTCCAAATATGCTCCAGGTTGGTCCAATGATTAATCCAATTATCCCATGGGTTTTCCTGATCAAGAATTAAAAATTATATATATATATATATATATATATATATATATATATATGCACACAATGGATGGCGAGATGGAGGTGGTTAGAAGGTAAAAGAATGGTGTCCAAACATTTATATGGATTTATCCTTTTACATGACTTACAATTTATTCATATTCATTGGGTTATTGATTGATGATGAAACGAAGTGTACTCTTCTTTCTTTTTGTATTTTATACTCCATTGTTGATTCCCAATCATACGGTAGTGTGTAAGTCGGTACTGGATTTACCCGTCGAGTGGAGCCATACCCAAACATGATCCTTGTCATAACTTTTATTCTAACTAAATGTTTGAGACTCCAACTCACAACTTAATATAGGAGTCCAATTATAGTGTCATTTACAAAGTCTTGGCTACTAATATACTCTTGATTAAGCTAGTTGCATGTTACCAATGACTTTGTGGTTCGGTGGTACAAGGTGACTTTCTTAAATGAAGATCATTGTTTGTCCTAGTGGAGCGGTATCTTTTTATACTTCAGTAGGTTTAGAAAGTAGTTATAAACAAATATTATATATATTGCATTAATACTAAATAAAAATGTGGATTTTCCTGGTCAAGAAAAAAAATAATAAAAATACTATGGATGGCGAGATGGAGGTGGTTAGAAGGCAAAAGAATGGTGTCCAAACATTTATATGGATTTATCCTGGGAATATAATTTTGTGGCTGTCATTAATTTTCTACACAGATGATAGAACTGCATGGCTCTTAGACTCATCCAGCTTCTTGCAATCTTCTTCTTCTTCTTCTTCTTCTTCAATAAGCTAGCTAGCTAGGTAGCCAATAATAGCCAGTAGCCATGAATGACACAGTAGACAAGCTCGTCATCTTCCTGGCGAAGAGAGACGGCATTGACAAGCTAGTAAAAACCTTCCAATACGTCTCCAAGCTGGTCAACTGGCGGATAGAGAAATCGCACCCGGAATTGGCTCACCGGGCGAAGCTGTGGGAGGTCGCCTCCGGGCTCAGCCGGAAGGCCTTCCGTTCCGGCCGCTTCCTCACCGGCTTCAACGCCCTCCGCCGCAGCCCCGGCCCCACCCCCGCCTTCCGCCTGCTAGCCCTTCTCGCCAACTCCGGCGAGATGGTCTACTTCTTCTTCGACCATATTCTCTGGCTGTCCCGCATCGGAGTTGTGGACCCCAAGCTGGCTCGCCGGATGAGCTTCGTGTCGGCATTCGGGGAGTCCGTCGGGTACGTCTTCTTCGTCATCTCCGATTTCATTCTCATATCGCGCGGGATACAAGCGGAGAGAAAACTGCGCCATTCAAAAGTTGCAGAGGAGGATGAAAACGAAGAACAAATCAAGAAGATTAGAGCGGATAGAGTGATGAGATTGATGGCGGTGGCGGCTAATATCGCCGACCTTATTATAGCATTGGCTGATATTGAACCAAACCCCTTCTGCTGCCATACCGTCACGCTAGGCATCAGTGGTTTGGTTTCTGCATGGGCTGGTTGGTATAGGAATTGGCCCTCATGAACATTTATATATATATATATATATATATATATATATATATATATATATATATATATTTCCTTAATTACATCAAAAACTTATACCCGGATGTCATATAATGTAATCAATTTCTGTTTTAGTTTTCTGCGTTTAGAGTTTTTTCTTGTTGATTGCATGGGGATGTCTTGATGAATTCATTTGAATGCGCGCCGGCGAATATGCATTATATTGCACCATTTGTAGATTCTTTACATATATATTCTAGGTAAATATTTAATGATGTCAAATAATCGGGGACTATGTATGATCTATTTATATTATTAACTTAAATTTGTATGTGATTGAAGTATAACTATTTGTAAATTAAAACATGGAAAAATCGCACGTTTAGTCCCTCAATTGTTATCCAATATGCAATGTGGTTCATCATTGTCAATTCCATTCAATTGGGTCCCTCAAATCATTAAATCGTAGTCAATTTAGTCCTCCGGTCAGATTTCTCTCAAACCAGGGTTAAATCCATTGACAAAAGGGTAATTTTGCAATAATCTTCTTTACCCATTTCTCCTCAATTTGTGTGTCTCCCAAAGTCATCCACACCACCGTTAGTGACTTCATGAACATGGTGCAGCACCTCACCGGGCCTTCTTCTATGTGCGGCGAGTCCTCCGCCGTAGCTGGCGAATCCGGCGCGATGTCTCCGTTGGCGAGGCTGGCGTCAATAGAGAAAACAAGTCCGTCGGAGATGGAGCGAGATCCTCAACAACCCCTTCTTCATCAGCATCGTTTCGAACCCAAATCCGCACCCGTTGACCATCTTGTCGTAGAAGTCGCCGCCGCCTTCGTCTTCTCCGACGCTCTGCTTCTCAAATTTGAAAGTGAACAGAGCGTACCCATCCTCCTCCTCGTCAAATAGCCAGCTGTGGACGTCCCAAGAAACCTGAATGGGAAACCCTCCTCTTCTATTCTCTCATTGCCTCTGAATTTCCAATCGGGAAACCCTCAACTTTGTTACCCCCATTCTCCTCCCACACCATTTACCCCCAAATTCAGAACCTAAGGTTACCAAATCGCAGATGAAAGCTAGGGCTGAAATGAATTTGGGGGTAAATTGTCGACGGCGACCGCTTCCGCCCACGCCATTTTTGCCGTGTATTTCACGGCGTCCAAGCACAGCAAAATCGACATGCATCATGTACAACAACGCGGGCATTGTGTGCCGGAATCCAGCCAGCATCGTCGACCTGGACATGGCGGCGTTCGACCGCGTGATGTCGGTCAACGTCTGTGGTGTGGTGGTCGGCGTCAAGCAAGCAGCTCGCGTGATGATCCTGCACCGCTCCCGGGACCATCCTGTGCACGCCTAGTGTGACGGGGTAATGGGAGGGCTGCAAACATGGGATTAGGGTCAATTGCATTTCGTCAGGGGTGCTGGAATGAGCCCACTGCGAGCCCAGTGATGTCACTAACACTAGGGCTGAAATGAAATTGTGCGTAAGTTGGCGGCGGCGGCGGATTCCACACATTGTGGGAGTAAGGTGAGCTCTTCTTGCTGCTGGGGTAAAGAATACTATTGCAAAATTACCCTTTTGTCCATGGATTTAACTCTAGTTTGAGAGAAATCTGACCGAAGGATCAAATTGACTACGATTTAAAGTTTTGAGGGATCTAATTAATGAAATTGCACAGTAAAGAACCACATTGCAAATCGAGCAACAATTGAGGACCAAAAGTGCAATTTTCCCTTAAAACATATAATATCAAATAACTAAAATCGAATTCAATGTTTGAAACTTCTGTTTATACGGACTATAATTTTTTTGAAATTCTAAGAGGCATATAGGTAACACTAAGTTTATGGTTTCAATGTGACATATCACTTGTTGCTATGACCGCACATTCCGGTGGGACACAATAAATGACATTTTATACACACGCTTGACACATTTTGGTGATTAGATTGGGTCGTTTGGTGTTGTGGGCCAAGTCTAGTAAATAAGAATTAACATATTATTCACTCTACCAAGTGGCTTGTGGTCCACTGATATCGGATTGCTCCCTTATGTGAGAGGTCTAGGTTTTGAACTTCAGTGTAGACGTAGATTGTATGAGTATCTTTTTTCTTTATAATAAAAAATATATATATATTATTCACTCTCAAAAGACGAAGCCACTCATTCTTGTAGAGTGATAAATCATAACAATTCAACTGCTTTTTGATTATTAGATTGGGGCATTTGATGATGAGGGCCAAGTCTAGTAAATAAGAATTAACTGTTGTAAATAATATTAAGTGGACATTATTATAGTGTTTATAACACTTGTAACGGTCGGAGGATTATGACCACACTTATGGTTTCCGTTACAATTGTACATTATATATATGTGCTAATACCTTCTTGTATAGATGGAGTTTTGGATGCAAGATTAATAAAACTTCCTTGTCTCTTATCTTGTCTCTACTTTTCTTCTACTTTTCTTATTTTGTGCCACTTGCAACTGTATTCACCGGTTACCGGTTAGGAGCTAAATGGCCAACGGGCATAATCTCCCACAACACGTTATCAGCACGCTCAAACTTGGTGAACGGTAATTTTATGTTATTCTAATGCACGTTATACTCGTTTAAAGCATATACTATCATTTTTATGATCAGTGGATATATTTCTTGAATTATATGCTTTTTAGACAATTCGTATGGTATGAATGCATGATATACATTTTTCTTTCCCGTATTAATCATAGTTGTATAGATACCACAAAAAAATGGTATTTATATTATCTCATATGCTTTACGATTTTCTCAAAAATATATTTTTTCGGTATTTCTTTTACATATTGCGTATATGTATATGTTTCGTATTAAAAATTTTTTTTGGGAAAACCTTGGATTGGAGTACAAACAAAATCCATAATATGAGAATGGATTTGCTAGTGATCTTCCTTATCATAGATGGTTTTTAAAGATGATTGTCATCTTGTAGTGATCTTCCTTATATTACCTTTAATATTGAGTTCATATAGCTAGCAATGATGTGCCTTGTGCAACCAAATTGTTTCAATGACTATTCTCACATTGAAAACAAAAAAAATTTGACCTTCAATTAAATGCTAAGAAATGTGATTTTGTATCATGGTTTTGGAAAAGGCATTGTTTTGTGGCAATTAGATATTGCATTTGTTTTGATTTGCCATAATAATCTTGATTATGATATGGGAATCATATTTTAGAATTCCTATTGAAATTGCTTATTCAAATTTTATGTGGTAATAATGATGATATTATGATTTTCAGTTACGATACACAAAAAATGTTTATATAACATTATTACTATTAAGTAATATTTTTTTTCAATTGAGAATTTCATGTATCGTAACCTTATCATCATTATTCTTGGATTTTGATATCCATGTTGGTTGAGAATGAATATTTAGATTTATTCTCATATTCATACTTTTAATTCAAGATTATTATTATGCATATAATCGAATTAAGTGCATAGTATTATTGATTTAAATTATCCAATTTGATTATTTCTAGCATATGATGTAACCACACTCATCAAACCACACTGCCAGTACTTGCTTTGTTTAGTGACAGTGCTATTGTTCCTGGTTAATGTGAATATCACTGCTAATGAATCACTTAGTGTTGGTATTGGGGACTAGGGTCACACCTACTTGCGTGACTAATAATGGTGCACGTCAAGCTGCCAGTTCGGCCATAGCGTCTCGTGACTCTTATGTCACAATTAATACTTTAATAATTTAAATACTTTGGTCTAGCCCCATGTTCCAATTCGTGGCAGTGCATGTGCTTTCAATGAACCTGTTAGTGGTTGGCATGTTGTGTTGCTAGGTGTTGGCCCTAGTGTTAATGCTCTTAATGTTTATAAGATTTTTCTTAAATCTTAATGTAATTTTTTTTGCCTAGAAATGAAGCACTTATTATATGATATGATTGTCCCTGAAGGATCGTCTTGATCAAAATTCTAAACATAGCATTGCCCAGAAGGCAACAAGTCATGGCACAAATTAAAAATAACAGTACTAGTGCGGTTTCCCCAATGTAAAATTGGCTTTGTATTGTTTTAAAAGTTAATTGATGGTGCTAATTTGTTATACAAATTATTTTCCATGAGTCTTTGGCATTGAAATAGATCTCAAATCTAAGTATTTAAACGAAATGATAATACCTAATTTTTTTTAATATGGTTTTGCCCAGAAGGTAAACCAAAAGCACTAATTTATCTGTCACTCGTTATCTTGCCCGTCAGTTATGATTGTCACATTGTACTCCAGTAGTAGTACATGACAAAATTATGCTAAGTGTTTGGTCATTGGGCTATTTTTTAATAAGGTCTGGAAGACCCTGAATGTGGATTGATCTTTAAGGTGACTAATGACTCATGAATGAAGTTTGCAACTTCTATTTCTAATGTTATGCTACTATACTCTCCAAAAGTCAACATTGACTCACATCATGTTGGTTTGCCTGAAGCAAACAAGTTGTGATTTTTTTTAACATAGTAATCACTGCCTAAAAATTCTGACCGGCGCAGTTTGAAAATTAAATTCGTGAAAAATACTTGTTGAACTCCTTTTGGCATAAATTTTTTTCTGGAGAACCTAGACTCGTGATATTTGATGTCTGTGAAAATATTTTGTTAAAAATATGCTTTGGTTATTCCAGAAAAAATTGTAAAGTTTTGGCAGTGTGCTGCCAATTATTTTTCTGCCTGAAGCAATCTTGTAAAAAATTTCAGAAAAATACTTCCACACCTTGGATTGACATGAAAATTTTTATGTACGTTCTAGACTTACTGAACTACATATCTGCCAAATTTTGTGTCAAAATGTGCTACCGTTTTCCCCAAGAAAATTCTGCAATCCAGGTCAAAATTCTGAAAATTTTCTGCCGTTTTCAGCTTGTATATCTTGCTATTTTGTGATGTTTTCATGCTAATATGAAACTATGAAATAAAATGAGAACTTGCTTGGAAAAGTTCTATTTTTGACTCCCCGAAATAGGAATGAATGGGCCCGGCAGCGAACATGTGCTCATTATTCTTCGGCGAACGGTACTTCTCTCTTTTTTCTAATTTATGAATTAAGAAACAATATCTCTTGTCATGTCATGCCTTGTGTGTACCAAACATAATACTCTTTATTTAATGGATGTGCATGACTCAATTGAGAGTTTGGTGTCCAAGACATAAGGGACAATTATATCACATGTTGCATGTGCTTATCTTTAATTGACAACATTTAGCATATAATCTCTTGATTATGTTCACATAAGAGATTTTGTTATTTATCTTGTTGGCAATTTATGATTTGCTATAGGCCATAGCTATTGAAATTCATCACACAACTTATAAGTGAGGCAATATCATGAATTCTCAATATGGTTAGGTTGCACCTATCATTGCTAAACCTTAGCTTGCATGTGATAATAGTTAAAGGCTATGACTTGTTTACAATGCTAGTTTCTGCTATAGAAACTCTTTGACATGAGATTTGGGCATATGATATTTAAATTTATAGCCCTCATTATTTTGTATATTTATTTGCCCAGAAGGTAGATTAAGGATTTTAATTCTCTAAGTCATCCCCATTCTTTTAGGATGAACCTTTTAGGATGAATCGTGACAATGAATTCTTGACCAAAAATGGTCAACCTATCCCATCAATCCCCGAAGGATTGCTTGACGTTACTATGAGTCAAGTTTTTTTTACTAAGTCTAACATACTGCAGATCACAAATCAATCCCTCAAGGATTGCTATACCCCCTTTTTCACCTAGTACGTGGTTTCAAAAGTAACATTTCCCTATCTGCGTTATTTTATTTGCGCAGTCTATTTTATATCACCACCACAACGTACCTCTAAAAGGGCTATCAAAGAAACCTCCGTCTATTGATTAAATACCGAAAGCCCATGATAGAGGATCAATACATATAATTGGGTACGTTGACTGCATTCCTAATGAAGATTGTTTCTCGGCATTAGGGGGAGATAATATACTACTCCGTAGCTTTTTGGAATGCCAAGAATAAAAACATCTTCACTATTTAAATCCATGTACTAGTTAGATTGAACTGGAAGTTCAAAAGATAATCTATTTGCGATTTTAGCAAATAATCTGCCAAAAACATACCTATTGATCATAATGATCATAAAAGAAGTGACTAGGTCCTATATCCTTGGACCAAACATATCTATCGATACTCCTTGACACCAGAAGTGTAGGAGATCTATCGGTGAAAGAAATATGGATCGTAATACTAGATCTAGTAAAGAAACATTGTCACTCTTGAAATAGCTTGAATAATTATGTCCTGCAGACGTTCGTCCAGATGACGAAAAACCCTGGTAAGACTTATAGGTGCACCAAACAAATGTAATACTAGGGACGCGGAACGACCAGATCAAAATATCTTTGGGAAATGTTTAGAATTTGGTTGTTTTAGAAATTGCCATTACTTTTACAGATATGGGAGTTTTACAAAAAGGTTATAGTTGTCGACAACACAATTGCCATCACAAATTGCTCGTTATATGATAATCTGGATCCAGAGTTAGGCACCAGAAGTGCCATGACTATTTAATATATAAAGGAGCAATTAAGGCATAGCTCGACTCGCTAATATGAATAAATTCTCTTTATAACAATACACCATTAGGCGTTAACCCTGAAGGTTACAAATGGGTGTGTGCATGAAAAAGAAGTAAGAATAACAAGGTGATATGATATGCAGCGAGTTTGTAGCCTATGGGTTCACGCAGAGACCCTTAATTGATTTTAATCAAATATACTCTCCCACGGTAAATGGCATTAAGTGCCGCTACATAATACAATTGGCAGAATAATAAATTTAGATATGCAGTTAAATTTATCTTGAGAAATCCCTGATGGATTCATAATTCTCATTTTTAAGTATTATTATGTGTCATTATCTACTCTTTAAAGGGTTGCGAATGGAGTTAATATCCTCATTGAAGGAATAATATGTACCATTGTGTGCTCGATAAAGGGTTGATAATGAACTTATTTATTATTTATTATCTCAGTCAAGATTGATGGTGTAAACATCAATGAAATATATAAAGAGCTTGATAGTGTCAGTTCATGTTTAAAGACTGAGACTTTTGAAATAAAAAGCTTGTGAAAGATATAAGTATTATCTCGACTTGAAGATCGAGTTTTTCTTTGAAGTTTTTTTATATATACACCAGTCAGCCTACATCTAAAAATGTTTTTTCACATGTCTATATGCATATAAGTGTCATGTTTTATCAAACTAAAGGTTGCCTAATAATCTCCTGAAGCAGATAAGGAACCTTGTTGGACTCGAAGTCCCTTACTTCATTATCGTTGGAGCACCATTATAGAACCAGAAGTTCCATAATCGCAACATATTTGCGATGAAATTACTAGCAAAATCTAGTGCTCCCCCTACAAATGAAGTACTTGAATAATGATTAACATATCCTCCGGTATCTTCGAGATACGAAGACATGACATTTATGTAAGAAACCATGATACGGTTTTAATAGGCTACTTGGGTACTGGCTGTTTTGTTTGATCCCCGCAATGCCAAGTCCAAACTGGTTATACAATGAATTTCCCTAAATGTTCAAAATGAGGACAATAACACTTGTGTTGCACAAATGTTATATTAGCTCTAGAAGAGCCATAAGATTATTGTACACTACTCTAAGTGACAATCTAGAAGAGTTGTCCAATCCATCTCTTCAAAATTTGAAATATATGTAGAACTTGAAGATTGTTATCTTCAGGGGGAGACTGGAAGTACATTTACTCGAATCAATCCGGAAGATTGAACATTGAACGTAAAATCCTGAAGATTAAGTCATAAAAGACTAACAATTGCGCACTATTTGCAACGAATAAATACATAAATATCATGTACTCTTTTCCTCACTAGTTTTCTCCCATTGGGTTTTCTAGTGTGGTTTTTAACGAGGCATGAGTATGATATAGTAATGACAATGAGGAAAAGTTGCAAAATAATTGCTTAAATAGACAAACCCAAAAATCCTGAAGATTATGCGGTTTGCGCCCTGAAGGCTTATGGTTGTACTCTTTTTCCCTTAACTAAGTTTTTCCCACAGGGTTTTCTTAAGTTAAGGTTTTTAATGAGGCGACCAAATACAATATATGTTTTTACATATATCATGTACTCTTTTCTTCAACTAGGTTTTTCCCATGTGGTTTTCCTAGTGAAGTTTTTAATGAGGCATGAATATATATTTTTTTATTGTACTCTTTTCTTGTCTAGGTTTTCCCACCGGGTTTTTCTAGCAAGGTTTTAACGAGGCAAGGTCGTGGCCAAATAATGTCCAAGGGGGAGTGTTGTAAATAATATTAAGTGGACATTATTATAGTGTTTATAACACTTGTAACGGTCGGAGGATTATGACCACACTTATGGTTTCCGTTACAATTGTACATTATATATATGTGCTAATACCTTCTTGTATAGATGGAGTTTTGGATGCAAGATTAATAAAACTTCCTTGTCTCTTATCTTGTCTCTACTTTTCTTCTACTTTTCTTATTTTGTGCCACTTGCAACTGTATTCACCGGTTACCGGTTAGGAGCTAAATGGCCAACGGGCATAATCTCCCACAACATTAACATGTTATTCACCCTTAAAAGAGAAGCCACTCATCCTTTGTAGGCTCAAATTTAAATCCGGTTGGACCGTCTCCAACATCGATCCATTCCCCGCAAAGACTTGTATAGACCATTAGACCGTAGTTGCCGGGTTCGGGCAAAACTCATGACTATTGACTACAAGACACTTACAGTCGTGGCAGAAGTTCATTAGTTGACAATTAAGGTCAAATGTACCGGTTACGACTGTCGACCAAGCGCTAAACAACATTGAACCAAAACCGACTCAACTGCGAATTCGTCGTTGTTAGCGACGCCGGACTATATAAAGCAGACAAACCCCAAATCGGAGCATTTATCTCTCGATCTCATTTCTCATACATAGCTACAAGTCTTTGTCCGAGTTGACTCAGTCCTTGCTGCTCTGGTAACGGCCACTCGGAGTACTGTATTCAAGGTACGAACTACTGGCAAGCCTGATTTTCGAGTGAATTGCTTTCACTGACGCAAAATTTTGAGTTTATGCTTGTTGTTTTTGGTTGAATTATGTAGATCAGATGGCGGAAGGTGGAGTTCAATCGAGGTATGTGAAGTTGACGAAAGATCAGGCGCCGCTTGAGGAGGACATTAAGCCCGGTGAGCTCAATCTGCCCATTGATGTCCCTCAGGTTTGTCTCTATCACTCGCTCGCTATGTTGATCTGTGTAGATCCTTCGTATAGACCAAATGTACTTGAAATGGCGGTCTAGTATAATTTTCTCGCGTAACGGAAGAACGTATGGCTCTCACTGTACCTATTGGGAGTTTAATAATGGATATTTAGGTTCGATTTGCGTTCTATAGTGTGTTCTAACCTAAACCTGCGGTGGAACTCTGCAATTTCTTAATAATGATTGTCCTTATGGAGCAATGTTTGCTATCTGTTACTGACTTACTGTGCATGAAGTTTGCTTCTTTCTGAGAACCCTAGGGTAGATAGGTTCATGTTTTGCCAGTGGTGACTGGAGTGGGGATTATTTTCAATAGATGAGATGCCTGAGGTTTTGAGTGGATGAATTTGTGAATATGTTTGTCAGGTGTGACTCTCAAGTCCTTAATTCTGAATTCTGAAGAATGATGTAAATTCTATAAGAGGAGAGTTAAAGGTTAATGTTGATTAAAAAAAAAGACCAGATTTTGTTTCTGTGTTTTACTATTTTCATATAAACTCTTGGATAAGCATTCCTGGTGTTATCTGGAGTAAATACAGAGTAATCCAAAGGGTTACATCAAATGTCTCTGCAGACCACATTTTTGGCCATATGCTTTCGAAATCCATTCCTCATCTGTGATTCATTTTGCAGTTAGCTGTTCGCAAGTGCAATGAATGTGGGCAGCCTTTGCCTGAAAGTTTTGAGCCTCCTGCTGATGAACCTTGGACGACTGGGATCTTTGGATGTACTGAAGATAGGGATAGCTGTAAGTTCTCTTCTGCAGATTATGCTATGAAGCTCAAATTAGTTTGCATTCATATACTATGCAAAACTTTTTATGGCTTGTAATTTCCTGATATATGAGTATATGCAAGCTATGTAGGTAAAGCTTATAGCTTCAAGGTATTTTATCAGTTTCCATCACTTCGACCTCTTCTTGTGCATAAGTTGAACAAATCAGTAACAGTATTTTCTTGCTTCTACTCATATAGTCAACTACTTGCTACCGTGATCACAGTATATTGTGACTGAAGATCAAAAAGACTTATTTTCTGGAACTTTTAATTCCCTATTTTGTCAATCATGGTACAGCTAATGCCTGCTCTGGAAGTAACTATAGTCTCTCTAGTATTTGTCCCATGTATTCAACTAGTCTGCTGCAGCCTTTGCAAAGTTGTTTTATTGCTTTCACAGGTTGGACAGGACTTTTTTGCCCATGTGTCCTGTTTGGGCGTAACATTGAGCAATTGAGAGAAGATACTCCTTGGACACAACCATGCCTGTGCCACGCCATTTTTGTCGAGGGAGGTATCGCTCTTGCAATAGCAACGGCAGCATTAAATGGCATTGTAATTGATCCTAGGACATCATTCCTTATCTGCGAAGGCTTGTTCTTTGGTTGGTGGATGTGTGGAATATACACTGGTATCTTTCGCCAATCGCTGCAGAAGAAGTATCATCTCAAGGTGATATTTTCTCTCTTTGTTTTAAATGTTATCCTCTATCAAAACTACATTAATCTCCATATGTTATGCTCCATATACAGTTTCACTTGCATGTTATTTTGTCAAATATAAGATGTATTATGACTTATTAGCAACCAGGAAATGCAATATTTTATCCTGAACTCATACATTCCCTATTGAATCTTGATGCAGAATTCCCCTTGTGACCCCTGCATGGCGCATTGCTGCATGCACTGGTGTGCCTTGTGCCAGGAGCATAGAGAGATGAAGGGCCGTCTATCAGATAACGTTGTTATGCCAATGACGATTGTCAATCCTCCACCTGTCCAAGAGATGACTGCTTCTGGTGACAACCAGGAATCTCTTCCGTCTTCCACAAATGCCCCTGGGCAGACGAACCTCGAGATGCAAGCTTTGTGAAGCTTCCTACTCTCAAGAGTCTCAGGAAGTACTCAATTGAAAAATTCAAATATGCTCTGAAAGATTGATGGTGGAGATGATTTGCTCTTTTGGTGGTATATAGATGGGGAACTGTTTGCTGTTACTGGAGATTGGAGAAAGTATAGTTCAATACACAACTAAAAAAAAAAAAAAAAAAAAAAAAAAAACTTTTTGCAGTAGAGTTTCAAAAATTGTTTTTAATCTCATGCAAACCGGAAACTGCTTCAACTGTTTAAACCTATAGTTGCATATATACTTGCCTTCTTTGATTAGTTGAGCTTCAGAGCTCAGGTTTTCTTTTACCTTAACTGCTCAACTTTTTTTATTTGTTTTTTTATTTTTTATTAGTCTCAATGACTAATTATAACATGCACCCCAATATTTACCATGCAAGGTAAACCTTGATATATGTTTATTTCAGTGTATTATTAATCAAAATGAATCTGCAATATCAGGGGTATATGTTGTTACGTGGACTATAATCCATGATATGAGCATTGAGTCCTTATGGAATGAACATGGCAAATTATACAATAAATTAGGGTTCATCTTGAATTACAAATTTTGATCCAAAATGATATTCAGATGTGTTGAAGTTAATATATTATGTATTAAGTGCTTGTAAATATATTAAAGGCACATAATGTGTAGTTAATATATTATGTGTTTATGGTCAACAAATTATATGCCTTCAATTTATTTATAGATACGTAGTTTATTAACTAAAAATACATAATATGTTGTCTTCAAAAAAAAAAAAAAAAACACATAATATGTTAATTGTAAATTCATTTTACAATTAACATATTATAAGGCAAATTAGGTCTATGGTATAACAATTGAATGAACATATAATAAGGATGACAAATTATTTTGTGGACCCGGGTCCATCTTACAAGATGAACCCGGCTCTAAAAATACATAATTTGAATGTTCACAATTTTACATACTAAATGTTCATGATTTAAATTGTGAATATTCAGTATCTAATTGTATTTTAAACTCGAGTGAAGGTGGACCCGGATACATGATATAACTGGTGAATAAGGATTGATTAGTGATCTAGTGTTCCATTATGAAACATTGAAGCATGCCAGTTTGTTCAGCCCTGTTGGGCTCGAATTTGCCAGCCGTATTAAAAATATAAAGCTCTTAAGTATTTGAGTCCCACTAGACTTTGATCTGAATTTAAAAGTATTTGACTCACATTAGAATTTGATCACTTGCAAATCGTTTCGAGTATTATTTTTGGTCAAATTACACAGCAATGACAGCACAGTCGGTTTACAAGATGTATCCATCTTCACCAACTGATCTTCGTAGGCGCCCAGAGACAACAAATGACCATTTCTATCGCCCAGAGACAACAAATGACCATTTTTATGGCAACGAAGACATAGAAGACATTACTGTTTACCAGGAAGATATGGCAGACTTTTGTAGGGACAAGAAAAAGAAATCTAAGCAGAGACTAAGTTGGTGTAAATTTTTCCAGTGTTTTCAGTTTTTCAAATTATATTTATGCAATCAGTAATTGGCGAATTGTTTTCCCTTTTCTTGCTATGTGTAACTTTTCCATCATATGGACTAATATACAAAATTATTATTCTTTGAGACTTTTAAGTTGGGAATTTAACTTTTTTGGAGAATAAATTTTTTTATTGAAGAATCAATCAAATCCGTAATTACTATTCAAAAATATACATAAATTTAACTTTACTCGTATATATTAGCTCGTGAAAGACACAAAGATATAAACGAAAAACCCGAAGTAAAACAAAGCAAAAGTGTTTTGCAGCTGAAGCTCACACTCCACATGCACACTTCACGATCAAACAGTGTTTCCGCAGATTAATGTTGTTTCGTGCTTTTAAGAACCCTATGCTTCGTACGTTCTTGATTGTCGGACACAGCTGGGATGACTGCCTGCTTTTGATTTTTGAGCAGAGCTCTGAGTGATGGGGTCTGTTTATTTAATGGATTCTCTTGCCCCCAGGCCCCAGGTGATTACCCAACTCATCCTTCTCAAATCTCAATCTTATCTGCCCAAAAATGCCATCTTTTCTTAATTTTCCTTGCTGCCTTGGCTGGATTACTGTGTTTCTGTGTAATTAAGGTTCGATTTTTCTTGTCATTAGAAGCTGTTGGTCCCCCCCAAAGAAAAAACAATGCCTGATCAAATCTGGGCTGTTCCCAAGAGCTAGCTTTTATGGCTTATTTCAGCTAAATTTGAGATTTTTAGACTGCCCAACCACTAGATTTAGTGAAGTTTCTTGGCTCCAGAGACCTTATTGTTTATCTTGTGAAACTTATGTGGCTTTAGCTGCCATTTTACACAAACACTCATTTTTGACAAAATTTTACTTTTGATCCCCTCACTATTATACATGAATAACATCTATTATACTTGAACAACATTTGGTCCTTGATTATTAAAATTTTCTAATTAGGTGCACAACTATGTAATTTGTATCACATTTGGGACAATGTTTTAGCACTGCTTAATGTTGCAACTTGCAACCAACAAAAGAAGTTGTTAAATTGTCCTTTCTGCTACTAGTACTAGAATAAGAACTGGAAGTGGTTTTAATATAAGCCATGGTTTCAGGATTTAGTAGTGATAACAGCCGGGCAATGCTGCGATTGTTAGCTCATTTAGTGCATAGAATGTAGGAAAGATATCTACATAGAAGCAAATTCAACCTCACTAAAATAATCCACCAAAATTGTTGAAGATGAAACATGCTCCATAAGTAAGAAGCTCACTTCATCAAAGTATGAAAACTTGAATAAATGGCATGTTGCTATGTGGTAAACCGTAAACCATTATTAAGCTCCACTATGCGAATAGAATCTCATAAATGTGGCATTTGCGATGATTAGTATTGTTAGACATTATATGGTAGGAATATATTTAACATGATCTTAGGGATTTTGTGCATATTCTTAAAGATTTATTTCTGATCCTTACCTTAGCATGTATATTCTTGTATAAATAGTTGTATTCTTTTGACTGAAATATATGAAAACATATGGAGTTCTCCATTTGACAAGTATTAAGTCCAGTAATTGATGTGATCCACTTCAATTAAAAGCTTAAGTAGATAGAATTATCCTCAACATGCTCCTTGCACTCGGACAATATTCTTATCAACCGGCCACCTTTGGCAATGTGCTACATCAATGTCTTTGTATGTCTGTCATATATAGAAGTAACATTTTTATCTTTTTGTTGCTGCACTGAAAAATCATTATGTCTTCTATTCTCCCACAATGGTTCAAATTGTCCACCTTTGATTAGTGGAAAAGTGTGGCATAAAATATGCATGGCAGTCTTACGTGGTCTGCCCATTAAAGTGTGTTATTACTTTAAGTTGGTGAATGGCTTCCATGGAGACCCCACTCGTCCATTGTAGTCTAAGATTAATCAATTCTTTGTCCTAAATGGGCCCTCTTTGCATCTGCTGTGTATTCCACGTGCACAGTAATTGTCCTTTTGCTTCAAATTTCATAGTGATTCATTGCTAGTTTCGTTTTAGCAAAACATTATTCTAAACGGTTTTGTACAAATTGAGGTTCAAAAGTCTGTTGTGTCACCACCAGCATGCAACTTGAAGTTCAAAAAGGGGTTGAGTCATCCACTTTTTTTCAACCAAACAAAAATGTTTTATGTTTGTCGGTTGAAACAAAAACATTTGTCCTCTAATGTTACATTGTTGTCACCCTCTCCAACTACTACTGTAGTTTTTCCTGTCCAAAATGTTATGTTTGATTTCCTGTCCACAAAAACTTGACCTTTTATTTGTTTGATGCAGTTGAACAGCTTATTGGATGCGAGGATTTCCCATATTCTCTCCGAGAAATATATTCAGAAATATATTCATGAATTCCGTTTTATGTTTGTTACTTCATACCTATAACACGGTTTTTGTTCTTTTACTGAATTACGAGTAGTTAGTTTCTGAATTAATGGTCATAGATGTTAAATTATGGTGTAAAAAGAAAATGAGAGACGTAATCAATCACATATAATATATAATATGCTTGAGATCTAAGAAACAAGTGCTTGAAAAGAAAGGAACGATCATATATCTAATTGTATCTATTTCAATATGCAGGCGTACGTGCAGCTCCTCTAGGCGATGTCTTCACGGGAAAGATGTTTGTGAGTAACCGGAATGCACTTGGCAAGCCAACCGATTGGCCACGATAATGCAGCGACTCCTATGCATATAGCCCATTGCCCCGAGTTGAGCCTTTGAGTAGCTGCAAATTTGTTCAACGCTTCGACCATAATCACCTGTAAAATTATTGTCCCGCCAATGATCCCGAGAAACAGCTTATTCTTCAGTATTCCCTTGAAGACGTTCTTCTTCTCCAGCTTCCTTGCGTTGAACTCGTTGAAGACTTGGCAGAAGACGAAAGTGTTGAATATCAAGGTATCCTTCACCCTCTTATTCACTCCGAAGATCGAGCTACCTCTGAACTGTAGAACGAGTAGTACGATGATCTGGTATAGAGCCTGAGCGATGAGATTCCTCCACATTACAGGAGTTATTAGAGGTTCGGTTCGGCCAATTGGTTTCTTTGCCATGAGATCATCGGTGGGCTGTTCGGTTGCCAGAGCCAATGCCCCGAGAGAATCCATTATGAGGTTAACCCAAAGAAGCTGGACCGCTGTGAGCGGGACTTCGCCCGAGGATAATGCCGCCACGAAGTTTATCGTGAGAGCGGCAATGTTTACTGTGAGCTGAAACTGAATGAATTTTTGGATGTTGTTGAATACGCACCGACCCCATTTTATAACGGTAACCACGGATTTGAAGTTGTCGTCCAAGATAACGATAT
This sequence comes from Ipomoea nil, assembly GCF_001879475.1. Classification (NCBI taxonomy): domain Eukaryota; kingdom Viridiplantae; phylum Streptophyta; class Magnoliopsida; order Solanales; family Convolvulaceae; genus Ipomoea; species Ipomoea nil. Next base: position 5,969,271 of record NW_017617835.1, on the reverse strand, counting down.
CCGAGCTCTCCTTTGCCACTTCTGTGCCTTGGATCCCCATCGAAAGCCCGATATCTGCTTCTTTGAGGGCAGGGGCGTCATTAGTACCGTCACCCGTTACTGCAACAACGTGGCCTTTTTGCTTCAGACATTTCACCATCAAAAGCTTGTCGAATGGAGATGATCTCGCCATTATGCAGATGCTATCGATTTTCGCCATTCGTTCTTGTTCTGAGTAATTTCGGAACGTTGTTCCATCGATTACTGCACCGTCTATATCGTCTCCTTGCTTTAATATTCCACATTCAGTAGCTATTGCTTTTGCGGTGAACATATTGTCTCCTGTTATCATTTTGATTTTGACTCCGGCTTCTCTGCAGGCTTCAACTGCTTCTTTAGCTCCGGGTCGACACGGGTCCTTCATTCCGACCATCCCGAGTAAGGTCAGTTCACTTTCTTCGAGTTTCTCACTAACCATATCGCTTTGTTCTCGAGCTACTTTGTAAGCAAATGCAACACATCTCAGGCTCTTACATGCCAAGTTTCTAATTATCGACTGAAAGTTTACCCTCTCTTCATCGTCCAAAGCTTTTATATCTCCGCTTTTGAGATGATACTTGGAGCACATATCAAGAATCATCTCAGCCGCGCCTTTCCAGTGCGTTTGAACTCCCTTCTCCCCGTGATTCTTTCTCACCAATGCACCGCTTCTTTTCTTCTGTGAGTTAAACGCTTCGACTTGGAGGATTTCATGGCCTTGCTTTAGTCCGTTAAAATCCATGGCTAAATCAGCAACTGCCCATTGAAGGATAGCTGATTCTGTCGGGCTACCAGAAATTTCTGGAAGGGTAGCTGAAGCTGACATATAAACTTCACCGCTCGTGTTTAAAGCAACACCTTCTTGGATTAGTTCGATAAGGTCAGAGGCTATCTCGAATGATTTCCCTTTCTCTATTTGTTCTTTACCTAACCAAAATTCGGTTACCTGCATCTGGTTTAATGTGAGTGTGCCGGTTTTGTCTGTGCAGATTGTGGTGGCTGAGCCCATTGTCTCGCAAGCTGAGAGCTTTCGGACCATTGCGTTATCCCGCATCATCCTCTTCATCGAGACTGCGAGGTTTAGCGTGACAGCCAAAGGTAAGCCTTCTGGAATTGCGACCACAACGATAGTAACTGCTGCAGCTATGATGAACAGAACCGAATTCAGGATATCACTGGCTTCGGTTTTGCTGCCAATGAACTCCTTGTGACCACTCTCGTCTCGTGTATTCCCCGTGAAATAACGAACCATCATAACCACGAGGACAAGCCCAGCAACGCTTAGACCGACCTTCCCGATGAAGGAAGTGAGGTTGTTTAGGCGTTGTTGCAATGGCGTCTCTTCGGTCACGTCGTGAGTTATCAAGCTCATCATTTGCCCCCATGACGTGTTCATCCCTACTGATGTCACAAGCATATGACCATACCCATCTGTCACTTTTGTCCCCGAAACCAAAAAGGGATTTCGGGTCTCGTCCACTTCAACGTGGTTGCTCTCCCCCGTCATGCTGGATTCATCAACTCTCATGGAAAAACCGTCCAAGAACAACCCGTCAGCAGGTATCTGATCACCCGTTTTTAAGCACACAACATCCCCCACTACAATATCAAAGATTGAAACTTTTTGCCTGTGCCCATCTCTCACTACCTCGACTTTAATGTTACTGCTTTCATTAGATAGCTTCAGAAACTGTCTGCTTTGTTTGTAGTTACTGATGGAAGAAACTGCGAGAACGAGAAAGATAGCGAGGATTATACTGCCCCCATCGTACCATCCATCCTCGGGGCCGTGCTCTTTGATCCCGAAACCAAGAGACAGAACCGCGCAGATGAGAAGGATGACGATGGTGGTGTCCTTGAATGCTTCAAGAACAAAGGAGAAGAAACTTTTAGCAGGTGCCTTCTTGTACGTGTTGGAACCGAAAACTTGAACTCTATACTCTATGCCAGCTGCATTGCTGCCATCAATCCCGCCCTTCTCATCAGCTTCGAGTAGAGCCGCCATTGCTTTAACCCCACCAAGGCTCGAGAGCCCGTCCATGTCCCTCTTGCTAACCATGTCACTCAGCATATTCTTGTCAATGTCAAAAGAGGGTTTGTGATCCTTATCTTCAATGGCAATGGCAACAAAAGATCTGCTGCTTAATAACTGCAAGAAACCCGAGCTTTTCTTAGCAACAGTCCTCTTCTTGGTCAAGAAAACCAAGAAACAGATGGCTCTGTAGGCCTTTTGCCACCGCTTTCGAGGCTTTTGCATGGAGCGGATGAACACCATTGTATCATCAGCAGGCTTTGGTGAAGCTGGAGCCATGGCAATAAATGCAGAGAACCAGAGGGATGAAGGGATATATATCTAACAAGATCGAATCAGGAGGTATTTTGCTAGTGATTTTGAGTTGATAAATTGTTTCTTTCTTTTATAATGAAAATCCCAGACGTTATGTATGGTAGGAGGGGAGCTAAAGCGTGTGTTTTCCTAATCTTTCGCAATTTTTAACTACTTGGTTTCTGGGAAGTGACCAGGTAATTTCTTGGAAACGTCTGGGAATTTGAGGAAGAAATATGAATGGGAAAACACTCTGTGAAGTGTGTACATATATTTTTAGATATTCTTGTAATTTTCTTAATTATTATTATTATTATCATAATATAACAAGACTTTACTATTATCAAAACACTAATTCTAGCTTGATTTAATTAGGTAGTTGTTGACAATGTTCAATTTTCAATGAATAATTTCATAGCAATCAGCGAGAAATTGTAAGGAAGTTATTTCAAAATGACTCTTGACTTATTATTATTATTATATTAAACGGAAATATAATGAATTTACAATAAAACATCTAATTCATTACCTTGATGATTTTTTTGAAAATTTTAATGAATTTATAACGGAACTTCTAATCCACTACCCAACCTGACTTGACGATTTCCGTGAAAATAAATGGAACCATAGCATACACTACGTAGTTGGCTGCTTTCAATTTCATGAGCTGAGTCAAGCAAATATTCTTTTGTTTAGTCAATGGTCATGGACTTCTATAGTCAAGTATGGTCAAAAATCATTTCTTTATTATTACCCAATGGTCCCTTTATGTTGCCAATCTAAACTAATAGAAGAACGTAACTAAATAGATTGGCAATCGTTATATCGTGCATCAGGGCGCACAATACGACTTAAAACGACGTCGTTTTTATAAGGTGGTCACCAGACGGACACCGTTCTGTCCGTCTAATCTCATTATAATTTTTTATTTTTAACACTTGTATTTGTGTATTATATTAAGAGTTTATGTGTATTATATATTATGTTAGATTATGTGTATTATGTTAGGAGTTTATATGTATTCTACCATACAATTCTGTACATCCGAAATAAAGATTTTTTTTTTAAAAAAAAATTTAGAAGTTATCAGTAGAAATAGGTTGTAGCTTGACTTAATATAACAAGACTTTACCATTATCAAAACACTAATTCTAACTTGACTTAACTAGGTAGTTGTTCACAATGTTCAATTTTCAAAGAATAATTTCATAGCAATCAACGAGAAACTTCAAGGAAGTTGTTTCAAATTGACTCTTGACTTTAAAAAAAGAAGTTATAATAGCATTATTGTTGAAGCATTTATTTTATTTACTTTTTTAAAACTATACAACATGAAGTTCACCCCTACTTTCTTGTGAGAGAGGCCATCCATGTCACTCAGCGTCCTCTTAGAGTCAATGTTGAAAGAGAGTTTAAACAAGGATACAAGTTGAACGAAGCATAAAACGTCGCTACATAAATTGCTAGTATTATACAGAAGCTTGGGTTTTGAAGCTGTCAAAAGGCAGAAAAGTAGTAGTTTTACATATTACAAATACTAAATCCACCGTAAAACGGAATAATAATTACATTGGTTAAGTAAATTTTATATCCAACGTTTTCACTTGGACTTTGCTGCAGCAGTCCTCTGGACAGTTGAGACGCCATCAACAAATTTTGTTCGGAAAAGCACATTCGCATTGTTAAACATGCCTTCTTTCAAAGACACAACTATAAACTGCACACAGTAACACATATTTTAAGAATAAAAACAGGAAGCTTAACCCAAACAAGAGTACATACATAGTTAAAAAGAAAAACCTGGGAATGTGGAAAGTGTGTCTTAATCATCCTGCCAATGTTCTGAGTGTGACTAAGATCAAGAGCTGCATCAACCTGCCCAAACATAGAATGAATGCCAGCCCATCATAAAATCGTACCAACATGCATACTACTATTGGACAAGACTTGAAGAAGTTTCAGACTAATACCTCGTCAAGTATGTAAAGTGGAGCTGGTTTGAAAAGAAGCAAAGCCAGTATCAGAGAAAGTGCGAGCAGTGATCTCTGCCCCCCACTAAGTTCTGACAAGGATTGTTTCCAAACACTTCCAAATGCTACACGAACCTCCAACCCATCCAAGAAGCTACCCCCTTCAGGAGGATCCAGCTTTGCACTCGTGCCAGGTAAAAGTGTGGAAAATATTGATCCAAAGTCACTGCAAAAAGTATGCAACTTCTCAAACACAGTATCATTTGTAGATTTAAATTGCAGGTAAACAGTAAAACCTAAAGAGAAGTCATCGAGGGAAACATTCTCTACCTGTTAACTTTCTCCCAAGTAACTTTAAGTGTTTCTTTCTTCTTCTCATCAAGCTCTTCAATCACCTTCTTGATCTTTGATTTGTCATTCTACAGGAAGATTACTGTTGAGCATACGGCATTGCAGTGATAGCATACACTAATAATTGACAACACCAACCTCAATGATGTTCTTCTTAGATATTAAATCATTGTACTCATCTTCAGCTTTTTCAAACATTGCCATGACCTTTTTATTCACCCTTTTTTCAAGGCTGTAATACAGGGTATTAAAGAATTGATAAGTCAAAGACAGGAGAAGTCTTCTAGTCAAAGTTGAAATTTGTACCCCAAAAAAAAAAAATAAATTAAAACAAAAATTACCCTGATTGTTCAGCTTGTAGCTTTTCAAAATCCTCCTTGGTTTTACGAGGATTACGCGATGCGAAATCATAATCAGTTCCACTTTTTCCAAAAAGTTGTTTCTCGGATGCAATCCAGGCATGCTTCTCAAGCAATTTCTCTACTCTAAGAGAGCAATCTTTCTGATCCGTTTCCATGCGTTTTACCTGCAAAAAATTTACAGATGAAAGATGTTGTTCATCCATGCACATAACTAGAGCAAGTGGGTATATGCCTATTAAGTAAATAACCTCATTTTCCATTCTCTTCTTCTCAAGAGATGTCTCACTAAGTTTATGTTGAATTCCCTGCTGCTCCTTGAGGATGCTTGAAATTTGTGAATCACGTTCCTTCATCTTCAAGCGTGCTGAGTCAAGTTCTGTTTGGGCCAAGTTGTGATCACCATTCAAAGAAGCAACCTGCAACACGGAAGTTAAATTACAAAGAATCAATTTTTCGGTGCATTACTATTTGACAGGAAAAGATAATTTGTCAATGGTATATAGCAATAACCTTTGCCCTCTGAGAATCAACTCCATTTGTAAGGTCAGTAATTTGCTTCTTCAAAGAAGCTAACTGACTCTCCAATGTAGTATATTCCTGTTTGACAGCTTCCACCTCCATTATGAGCCTCTCCCTTTCATTCTCATGCCCCTGATAGGATCACAATCATTTTATTGAATACCCTAACATTTATCATGGCCTTATCAACTAGAGAACTATTAAAACAAATAGAATGCATAAAACAGAAAGACTAAAACAACTCAGGTTGTGATACTAACAGATGAACTAAAAAGGCAAAGTGGAGTATAATTAGATTATAAAGCACACTTGCTTTCCATGAGCATTTGACAAGATAATGTTAGAATGAGTCAACAACAAGATAGCACAAAGTAAGAGGGTGAGGAATTGACAGACAACCACATTGATGTTAGTTGCAAAGAATTGCAAATTTAAATTCAACCATTTAATAACATGTTACTAACTTCAATTCTTCAAAGAGCAGTTCTAACTGCTTTTGTATTAAAAACCTGTAGGTATGAAAAATATGTAAGAATACGCAGGTTGCTAAAGAGTCCCATGAACTGTTGATAACAATACCTACCTTTAGGTCCTTCAACAATGACTGAGTCTGACCCTTTACTGTCTTAATCTTCTTTTCCAAATCCTTGAGCCTACTTTCCCTACTACCAGCATGATCATGGATTGACTTTTCAAGAGATGACACTTTGGCAACCCAGCTTGCATACTGGAGCTCCTTCTCTTGCACAGCTAATTTTGATTCCTCTAGTTCCTGTTCAATCCTCTTTACTAGTTCTCCAAGCTATGTAATAACACAATGAATGAATACGAGGATTTATTTATATTTACAGAAGTACGGTAGGAAAACCAAATAATGATAGAAAGAATATAATAGCATAAAACTTCATATACAAACACAAGATAAGTGGTTCAACCTTATGATGTTCATTCTGCTCAGCTCTATTCTGAAATAATGAAAGATCATATGACTTCAGTTCCAATTGTGTCTTAAGGTCTTTGAACTTGCTTTGAAGAGGACGAAGCTCATTGATCTAAAAGCCCAAAAACAACTAGGTCAACCCCCTGGAGAGCAATACCATTAAGCGGTATATAATACTTTCTAATGTTGAAATAACTATAGACTGTTTTCAGTGTAAGTGTTAGCCAATAAAGACATTAGGCATGTTGTTTTAACAGCAATAAATAAATAAATCAGCAATGTATAATCAAAGATTTTTTATATTTTGATCACTAAAAGTACTAAAAGTAATAACTTTATAAAAAATTTAATAAATGACCACTAATAGAGAAAGCCCTAGTTGTAATTAAAAGACCTAGATTAAATGCAAACAATTAAAAATAAGAAGACTAGTTAAAACGGGAAATTTGTGTTTGGATCTATGAAGCTAAGGTAAAACTAGCCTTAGCATCAATTTCTGAGAGACGCTTCTGATGCAAAGAAAGTTTTGAGTCAGCCTCAGCCATAGCATGAAGTTTCCCCAATAATTCACCACCACCTCTGCAGCAACAAAAAAGATGTGTGCTTTAAAATGCCTGCATGCAGCTAAACTCAACACATTTGTCTCTAATAATATGAGGCAGCGAGACAAAACTAGCTATTAAATCATTTAACTAATGTTCCAGCAGAAACAAGCAGTTGAATACATCCTTATGAGAGCATCAAAGTTAAGCAGGACCAAATGGTCACATACTTTCGGCTACCACCAGTCAGAAGTCCACTAGGCTGAAAAATATCTCCTTCAAGAGTCACACTTGGTATACCAACTTCGCGATTAAAGGCAACCTATAATGCACAGTAAATTTATTAGATGATGGGCAAGATTCAAAAAAAAATAAGCTGCAAATAATTTCTCGCTCTAATTAATCACAAAAGACTCAGATTTTACAGAATGCCAAAGAAGTAATACACTAATACTACAGAGAATTTAGCTTGAAATTGTTTTCTTTCAGCATGTGTAGCACAGTAACTATAGAATTTTATGAATCAGCATTTGTTGGCATCCATCAGCCCCCATCAACTTCATGATTTAATTTGTATTTACAACATTATTGCTGATGCCATTATTCGTTAATTCCTCAACCATACACAAAAAATTGGCATCTTAACTGACTTCCTGAGCATTTTAGTCTAAACCAAGTTATCATGCTATAAGTGCCTAAATTCGAGAGCTATATATATAAACACAACAACATGAATGACCAACCATAACATTGTAAAATAGTTAAGTATAATCAATGCCAGCAGTGAATATTGACTGCTACAGAGAACCAGTCAAAGATGCCAGCATTCCAAATAAATAGTGTACTACTATTTGCAAATTTACCTCTCTTGCAGCATCAGTGGTTTTGCAAACAAAGGTTGACCCAAATACATATTCCATTGCACTCTGCAATACATATATCCCAAAAATTAGTTAATAAGGATAAAAAAAAAAAAAAAAAAAAAAAAAAAATCCATCTGCATATTATGACTGTCTACATAGAAATAGATTAAAAGATTATCTGGAGAATGAAAACGAAACTCATTAGGATTGGCAAAATCTTGGATGATAAGGCCATAAAAATCAGAACCAGAAAGCATAAAATTATGGAAGGGATAAATGCAATGGTAGCATACCTTGAGTTCTTCATCATATCCAATCAGAGCAAGAGCCACTTCGGCATTGCCCTTACCTACCTGAAAAAGGAAACAGATAAACAATCATCTTATCATAATGCAGTAACATAACAATTCAGAGATACAGTCAAGCACAGGAAAAACAGAGTGCGATGACTAACCAGTCTAGTTGCAGCACCTTGAGCTCTTGCAGGGACAGGATGACTTTGAATTTTGTTTAGAGGAATAATAGTTACTCTTCTCCTAAGACCACCATTTTGAAGAAGTTGCTTTCCAGTGTTTTCTGTGTCTACAACAATATTATACAACTTTCCACCAGCAGCAACCTGCACGAAATTTATAATAAAGCACCTCAAAACTCATGGCTAAAGATCACCCTGAATTGTTGAAGTATAATTAATGAATCAAGCAAAACACCAACCTCTAGGGCAGTCATTGAAGAACTATCCTTCACTTTGATGAGTTTTGCAACTACACCTTTCACCCTTGATCTATCAAAATTCTTCACAGGGTCATTGTATGTAAAGTCAACATTGGCTAGTTGTGAAGAAAGAACACGGATGTCATCCTTTAACTTCTGCACCATCGCTACTTCAACTACACGGTCCTGATAGCATTTATCACCAAGTAAAAACAAATTCAGATTTGGTATTGGTGGAAATCTTTGGGCACCAGTAGGAGAAATGATGTATACCTTTTGTAATGCTTCCATCTGCTCCTCCTTGTACCCCAGAGATTCCAATGCACTTTTAGTCTTTTCCACTTCTTTCTTCCGAGCACTGAGTTCATTCTCAACAGCAGCAGCCTCTTCATGCTTTGAGAGCAACTGCTTTTTCTTCTCCTTCAGTTCTTTCTCACAATGATTTATTTTAGTTTGTAACTGCTTCAATTCTGTTTCAGCAGTTCCAACAGCAACTTTGGCATCCCTTAGTTGATCTTCAAGACATTTCTCCTCATTGCCACTACTCTTACCTGCTAGCACACCCTACAGTATGACATATATCATTTAGTTGGTTGACTAATTTAATTTCAGTACAAACTTTTCAACTTTCTTGTGCATATAGTGCAACAGTTTCAAATTGTTCACCTCATACTCCTTCTCGTACTCTTCAAGACTCTTAGAAAGATCCTGAACACTTTTCTTGAGATCAGATGCTCCTGCCTCGGCATTTCGAACAGCAGCAGCCTTCTCTTCTGCTAATTGTTTCAACTCTTCAAGATTTGTCTCAATCTGGAAAGTGGAAACAGCCAAAAAAATGAATGACCTAATATCCAAGTGCAAAAAAAGATAAAAAGAAATTTTAATACCAACATGTTCAAAAGAACAAATAATTTCTATGGACTTTCACCCTTCAAACCTTTTTAGCATTATCTTTCTCAGTCTCAAGAATATCCTCTTGGTTTTTCATCACAGAGGTTTCTTTCACCAAATTACGCGAAAGAGCATCAACTTTCTCAGACAAACGTTTCACTTCCCCACCCATACTTGCTTCTTTTTCAGCCTGCAGTTCTGATGATTTCTTTTCCAAAAGTTTTACTTCTTCACGCATCTTATCTGCATTACTATCAATTTCAGATATCTTAGCTTTCATTTCTTCCAAACCCTTAACTGCATTATCCCTAATCTGCTCAGCTTGTACATAGTCATAGGCAATACAAAATCGCTTAAGGCGATCCAGTTCCGCATTTCCATTTGCCCACTGCATGTATTGCATCCTTTCTTTTCTCAGTTTCTCCAAAGCAGGAAGAATTTCGTGGTCAAGGAGCTTGTCAATCTCATCAACCTTGCTTTGTTTCTTTTCAAGTGTTTTCAGCGCAGCCTCTTTCTTTGTCTCATACATTCTTGTACCAGCAGCCTCCTCAAGCATAGACAACACTTCAGGAGGTTTCATGTTCAGGACTTTGGTAATGCGCCCTTGCATTATAAGAAAATGGGGGTTATTTACATTAAGTTGTACAGAGTGAAAAAGATTCTGCACACGATTTGGTTGTGCTAGGTGGCCATTGATAAGATACTTGTTCCTTCCACCAACTACAATCTGCAAATAAATTTATTACACATTACAATTTGTTGCAATTGAAGAAAATGGATATAAATATTCAGTGAAGCAGGGTAAATTTTTTTGGATAGGCGACTAGTGGTCTTTCCAGCAATCTCATCTCATAATCTAACAACTATTACAAGTTCACCATCTCAATTCAACGCCCTCTATGAATTAAAGCATAAACTTCATAATGCATACTTAATGAAATTTAGCACTAAAATTCAGCACGAACTGTAAAAATCACAGATTTCGCATTCTGTTAAGAAACTCCACGGTGTAATGACACATCTATGCAGGCTAACATATAGACAACCACGCATAAGTATGTCTGTGCAATGGAATTCAGCTGAATAGAGTAAACTCACCTGGCGAGTCACGGTAATTTCAGGACAATCCTCATACCCCAAAGGACTCCGATTACGGTCCGAGTTATCAAACACTATTGACACTGTGGCCTTAGTAATTCCAGCTTGGCCTTGCTTGTAGACTAGCTCTTGGAGATTCGAAGCTCTAACCTGCTGCAAATTCGTGATTCCGAGAACAAAGCAAATGGAATCCAGAATGTTCGATTTGCCAGACCCGTTCAGACCAGTGATGGCATTGAAAAACGGATCAAATCCAGAAACCACCGTCCTCGTAGCGTAGGACTTGAATCCCTCCAAACAGATTTCCTTGATATGCATTGTAGCTAGGAGTCAACACGCAGTGAGAACAAAAAAGCGAAACCCTAGAAATGAAGTTTTGGAGATCAAAACCTCAAAGGTACCTAACAGAAATACTCCGTAGGTTATGTTCCGGTGATCGGAAAACTGGTTTTCCAGTAAAGAGTGGCGCAAATGAATGGATTCTGTGATGATTTGAGTTTAGTGTTTAGCTTTTGGTAAAACGAGGCGGGAAAAACTTTTTCGAACCCATTTTGAACTCGTTCTTTTTTTCTTTTTTCTTTTCCTTTTTTTTTTTTTCTATTTTCCGGCAAATTATTACATAGATCCGGATCCACCTTGCAATGTGGACCCACGTCCAAAAAAATATAACTTATATATTGAATGTTTACAATTTACATATTGAATATTCGCAATTCAAATTACGAACATTCAGAACGTAAATTATAAACATTCATTATATAAATTGTGAATTTTGATATGGGTTCATGCACCTTGCAAGTAGCATAAGTGTTGCAGTTTTTCCAATCGTTATATCGTTATACAATGCATTGTGCGCCCTACTCAAAACGACGTCGTTTTTATGTTAAGAATTTATGTGTATTCTGCTAAGAGTTTATGTGTATTATATATTATGTTAGCTTATGTGTATTATGCTATGAGTTTATGTGTTCTACTATACAATTATGTACATTCTCGAAATAGAGTTTTTTTTTTTTTTTTTTAAGTTAACAGCAAAAACGACCAACGGGAAACGAAATTAAAAAAAACTACAACAAATACAAAACGACGTTGTTTTGGCCAGGGTGCACAATGCATTGTGCGCCTTGGTCCACGATATAATTTGTTTTCGAAATCGTTATATCGTGCACCAGGACGCACAATGCATTATGCGCCCTGCTCAAAACGACATCGTTTTTATGTTAAGAGTTTATGTGTATTTATATATTATGTTAGCTTATGTGTATTATGTTATGAGTTTATGTGTTCTACTATACAATTATGTACATTCGAAATAGAGTTTTTTTTTTTTTGAAGTTAACGGCAAAAACGACCAACGGGAAACGAAATTTCTAAAAAAAAATAACAAATACAAAACGACGTTGTTTTGGCCAAGGTGCACAATGCATTGTGCACCCTGGTCCACGATATAATTTGTTTTCCTCATTAGGCCTATATAATAGGCCATAACTCACAAGTTCTTAGCCCAGTTTTCAGTTATGTTCTTTTTTCAACAAGATGAGCCCAAAAATTAAGGCCCACTAAACATTCCAGCCCAGCTCATTTCCAGGCTGCAGCCGACCAGAAACGTCCACGTCAGAAGGCGGTTAACTTTTGAATCATCGTCAAACCTCTTCGGAAATGGTTGCAACCCAAACCTGTAACTCCCTCCTCCTCTAATATATATTACTCCGTATATATATCTCTGACATTTATCAGAAAGCGAACGGAGACATTTATCACATTTTGCAATATCCCCTATGAACCGAGTTTTCTCCAACAATTTCGAGTGGAAATCTCACTATACGTCAGTATCCATGGCTTCCATTCGATCCCGCTTGGAGCACTGTTTCACTGCCGACGCTCTCAGAGCCTATCTCGCAGAGTTCATCTCCACCATGTTCTTCGTCTTCGCTGCCGTCGGCTCTAGCATGTCGTCCAGTACGTCAAATTCAAAGCCATTTACTCATATTTTTTCTCAAATTTGAATTGATCGGTTAGATAAGGAGTGGTGTATTTAATTTAGTGTTGTGTGAATGCAGGGAAAATGTCGCCGGAGGCGGCGTCTGATCCGTCTAGCTTGGTGGGGATTGCAGTTGCTAATGCTTTTGCGTTGACTGTGGCGGTGTACATTTCCATTGGTGTCTCCGGCGGCCACGTCAACCCGGCGGTTACTTTTGCAAGGGCAGTTGGCCGCCACATCAGCCTTTCCATGGCCATATTTTACTGGATATCGCAACTGTTGGGATCTGTTATGGCTTGCGTCCTCCTAAAAGTATTTACTGTTCAACAGGTATATATTTACATTTCAACTAACAGTTTTGAATTTTGCTCTTGATGAAATTTTGGCTGTTAATAATTTTGATTCATGGCCAGCATGTACCAGTTTTGGGGATTCCGCAAGAAATGACAGGCTTTGATGCGGCCATATTGGAGGGCATGATGACATTTGTTCTGGTGTACACAGTTTATGCGGCGACGGACCCTAGAAAGGGGGCACTGTGTGCCATGGGACCCTTGGCAATCGGAATGATCGCCGGCGGCAACGTCCTTGCATCAGGAGCCTTCACCGGCGGATCCATGAACCCGGCGTACGCGTTTGGGTCTGCATTGATAGGAGGAAATTTCGGGAACCAAGCAGCGTACTGGGTCGGTCCCTTAATCGGCGGAACCATTGCCGGAGTTTTGTACGACAAGGTGGTTTTCCCATCGGAATCCGATGATTCAACCAGACCCGGTTTGAGTGAGGTTGGGGTTGTCTAAATGCAGGATTCATGTCTGTCTTAATTCTTCTTGTTTTAACTTGTAATCCATTAAACACGGAGCAGTAGATATTATATACTCCGTATGTTTTATATGTTACTATCATGTGAATGAAGTGTGTTCATTAATGTTCCTATGTTGTAACTACTATAGTACCGTAGTTCATAAATGTTTGTATTAATACAATCTCTATATGAGTAGTTGTGTATAATCCCAAATGAGCTAACAATCGCAGCATTGCCCGGCTGTTATCACTACTAAATCCTGAAACATTGGCTTTAATTCAAAAGTTAAATTGTCCTTTCTGTTACTAGTACTATTAAAACTTCTTTTGTTGGTTGCAATATTAAGCAGTGCTAAAACATTGTCCCAAACAAAAATGAGGAAGAAGATCCTTGATGGCTTATTGAAATTAAAATGTAGTTATTTTAGTCAATTAAAATGTATTTATGTTGAATTTAATATGTAACCTGCTCTTGATCTTAGTCACACTCAGAACATTGGTAGGATGATTAAGGCACACTTTCCACATTCCCAGGTTTTTCTTTTTAACTATGTACTACTCTTGTTTGGGTTAAGGTTCCTGTTTTTATTGTTAAAATGTGTTGTGTTGGGTGCCGTGTGCAGTTTATATATAGTTGTGTCTTTGAAATAAGGCATGTTTAACAATGCGAATGTGCTTTTCCGAACAAAATTTTAATGGATGAGGAAAGTGACTACTTTCAGTTGCTTAACGAGTGGTTTTGTCCAAAAGACATTGAATTATGTTATGGAGATTGTATTAATACAAACATTTATGAATTATGGTACTATAGTAGTTACAACATTGGAACATTAATGATCACACTTCACACAACACCAAATTAAATACAACACTCCGTATCTAACTGATCAAAATTGAGAAAAATTTAAATATGCATAAATGGCTTTGAACTTGACGTACTGGACGACATGCTACACCGTCACAGTCAACTTGACGTACTGGACGACATGCTAGAGCCGACGGCAATGAAGACGAAGAACATAGTGGAGATGAACTCTGCGAGATAGGCTCTGAGAGCGTCGGCAGTGAAGCAGTGCTCCAAGCGGGATCGAATAATGGAAGCCATGGATACAGACATATAGTGAGATTTCCACTCGAAATTGTTAAAGAAAACTCGATTCGTAGGAGCCTAGTCCGTCTAGCCTGGTGGGGATTACATTGCTAATGCTTTTGCGTTGACTGTGACGGTGTACATTTCCAGTGGTATCTCCGGCGGTTACTTTTGCAAGGGCGGTTGGCCGCCACATCAGCCTTTCCATGGCCATATTTTATTGGATATCGCAACTGTTGGGATCTGTTATGGCTTGCGTCCTCCTAAAAGTATTCACATGAAATTTTGGCCGTTAATAATTTGATTATTGGCAATGATACGCAGCATGTACCAGTTCTGGGGATTCCGCAAGAACGCGGCGGCCAACGCCAGAAAGGGGGCACCGTGTGCCATGGGAACCTTGGCAATCGGGATGATCGCCGGCGGCAACGTCCTTGCATCAGGAGCCTTCACCGGCGGATCCATGAACCCGGCGTACTCGTTTGGGTCTACACTGATGGGAGGAAATTTCGAGAACCAAGTAGCGTACTGAGTCGGTCCCTTAATTGGCGGAACCATTGCCGGAGTTCTGTACGACAAGGTGGTTTTCATCGGAATCCGATGATTGGTGGTTTTCCCATCGGAATCCGATGATTTAACCAGGCCCGATTTGAGTGAGGTTGGAGTTGTCTAAATGCAGGATTCATGTCTTAATTCTTCCTGTTCTAACTTGTAGTTTAATACAGAGCAGTAGATATTATATACTCCGTATGTTTTATATGTTACTATTATGTGAAGTCTTTTGGACAAAACCACTCGTTAAGCAACTGAAAGTAGTCACTTTCCTCATCCATTAAAATATACTATGCAGAACCTTGGGAAGGGAAACAACCACCTTAAACTCTGGAAAGTAGACACAGAAAGGAAAGCAACTTGTTCAAAATGGTGGTCTTAGGAGAAAGAGAACAAAATTCAAAGCCATCTTGCAGTTTCACTTGTCTAGATACAGATAAATTATTTACAGAGCGGGTAATAATTTACAAAGCAGGCACTTCCGATAGACTTATTGGTTGCAGAGAACAAATCAAGCTTCAACCCACGGGATTATGTTAATTAAACTGCAAAGAACATCATAACTCGATCAGGGGGTAATAGTGTGACAATGCAATCTATTCTCTTGCAGCCTGCATGTTATTTCCACAGGAAGCATTCCAAACCCCCTCCTCGATACGCTGAAAAACCAGGAAAAGTTCAATAAGCACACTAACAAGATCAACAAAAGGTAACAATAAAAAGAGCCTAGCTGATGGGGCTTTAAACACTGAGTTTCCAGGTTGACAAACCCTATCTGATGCATCACTAAAGATTAAAACACTGAAGAAATACCTGCAAAAGATAATTATGCAGCCAATCCAGCGTTTGTGGAAATGTATTAGCTGATATGTTGACAACTGTCAAACCCTGTTTATGAAGAATGCATTCCAATTTGGGAATCAATTGGTCAAAAGAGAAAGGAACTATATCAGACAGCATTTCATAGTTTTGAAGAAAGAAAATAATCATAGAAACATCAGATCGCCAACAAAGATCAGAATCCCACAATTATAAAATAAGAAAGAAAATATGTGTTTATAAGGCTATGGGTTAGACTAGCTAATTAGTTGGATTAAATCTTTTAGTGTGGTTTGACCCATGTGCATTATAACCCAATTGAGTGACCCTAGCCAAATCTTAGGGTGTGTTTGGTTCGCACATAGGAATCGGAATCGGAATGAGTATCAAATACTTGGTAATGGTAATGGGTTTTGATGAAAGTATTTAACATGTTTGGTAGTAGGGTGGAATGGGAATGGCTACTAATAGTAGTGCTTGAAAATGAATAAAGGGAATGAAACCCTTATTGTATTTGGGTATGGGTTTTTCAATTGATGGGGTATTTGAAACCCATAGTACTGTTCTAAAAACCTATCAACCAAACAACAACAATCACTTTCATACCCATTCCTATGGGCAAAACCCACCAACCAAACACACCCTTAGTTGTTTATAACAAGAATGAATCAAGCACTTTGACCCTTGCACTCACATTATCAGACCAAAGCTGAGCTGAACATTATAGAGCAAGACATGCCTCAAAATCCATCACTCATTATTGTCTCTTTATTGTAAGATTGCAAATTGAAAGTAACTATGTAAGAAAATATTTTTGACGCTTATGTAGGAAACAATTTGCATGTCTTAAAGCTCAGGAAAAGGAGAACTATCATGCTTAGCGACACATAAGCCTACCTGTGATGAGAATGAACAAAGGTAGTTCTGAATGGTTTTTAAGTTGCTCATTAATTTATCCTTGTCCTGAGAAAGATCAAGGATGACTTGATCAGTCAAAAGAAGTAAATGATTGCATATACAAGAGTATGTGTGTGTGTGTATTGGTAAGAGATTGCATCTTTGAAAATGTGAAGAAGCTCAGACGGCACAAGAAGCCACTTCTGATATAATGTTATGCAGGAGACTGCAATAAAGCAAAATTATCAAGGAGAGAGCATATTAGATTAGAAACCTGGATTGGCAATTTCTTTCTGCTTGCACTATTAGCTATCCACTCCTCAAGTAATGCCTGCATAAGAGGATTAACTTTGGTAAAATTATCAAATAGTATATGGCTGAAAATGTGTGAATTAACAAAGAAGATAAGATCAATTCTGAAAAGAAAAAATTCATAGAACTAATTCCACTTCTCTAATATTCCAGCAGTGATGGGCTAGAAAAATTTCAGTTGATGGTAGTGGTATATCCACGAGAAGAGTTTTGGTAAGACCTCATGATCAAATTCAGCCATTTTTAAAACTATAGGAATGACAATTGGTTGAGCGCCATATTTCTCTTTTCTACCACTGGGATTTTTATCAACAGGTGAACTTTTGACTGCTTCATCTGCACAATCAGGAAAGCAGTCAGAGCAGTTTCAATTAGCCAAATCTCACACGAAAAAATAAAAAATAAAAAAATCAGCACACTAAGACTGGAAGATGAACACATTCACAGTATGAAGAGTAGGCCTTGACCTTTAATTTCAGGAAATAAAGACTTCAGAGCACTTGTAACCTTATTTAGCTCATCAGCAGATACTCCTTCCACTGAAATCACATTCTCAGAATTGCAACCTTTGCTGTTGCAATGACTATCAGTTCCTGAAGTGACATCACTTTGTGTTTTGTTTTTGTAGTCCACTTTCAGAGAATTTGGCCCTTCCTCATTTGCTCGGGCAGTTGATGGTGATTTGTTCTCCTCATCCATCAAGTATATACTAGGATCCAAATGCATTCCCTGCCATAATCATAACCATCTGAAAGAGATCACAACTTTTACTGGAAATTTATATTGTTGACACAACTATATAAAAATGCAAAATATTATTTTACTATTGTTAAATCTAAGATTGGGCCAAGATCACTCACTAGGCTATAATCCACATCGGCCAAAGCACACTAAAAAATTGAATTCAATCAATTAGTTAGTCTAACCCATGACCTTATAAACCTATATGTCTCTCTTACTTTTTTCAAAGTCGGACTCTTAACAACTATTCTAGTAGTAAAAAAAAAATTCCTAGAAAAAGGAGCTACAGCATTTTTAATGCTTGTAGTTGTATATTTTCTTTTTTTGCATCTTCGGGCTCTAGCCATCACTTGGTGAAAAAGGTGTTAGTTCACGTCTTCTTCCACTATTTTCAATTAAGAGGCCTTCATATAATACATAGGCCCAATCAGGATGAGTTTATTTCTAACTAATTTGAGAGTATCTACTAATACAAGGACTTTAAAAAAAATTATTGTGTTTGGATAGACTTATGAAAAGAACTTATGACTTTTGAAAGCTATTTTTGAGTTCATAAAATTCATGTAACATAAATCTCTCTGGGAACCATGAGAGATCATAATACTTGGCATAGAAGGGCTGAATCCCTACACATTATAAATGTGTGATATGAATGGGTAGTTAATGCATTGAGAATCATACCTCAATTATGATTGGCTTCCCATCTTTCATTGCTTTCTTTAAATCACCGGCCAAACCTGCACAAATTTAGAGATTATGTGCCATATCATATTTCTTGAAATATTCCAAGGAGCTATTTCAATACCTTTCCTAACTACTCTGCATTCTCTGCAAAATTCTGTTATTAGTTCCTCGGGGGAGCTGAAATTTCGTGCCCATACATCAGAAGATGCCAAAGGTGCACTGCACGAATCAAGTATTCTAGTCAGGTATGGATCCTTGAATTATCTTTTTTTTTTATATAACAGTTTCTCAATCAATTATGGAGTATGAAGGAAGGTATATGCATGGAATTCTGAGAGCATGAATAATTTGTACCACGTATATCTAAACAAGAACGTCTCAAGATGGTTACATACTCTGTTGATGTGCGGAGTAGTTCATAGACCATATCTGTCTGTCAAAAAAAAAAAAAGTGTACACGAAAGTCATAAAACCTGAAATATGGCATACCAGTAGAAATGATGTAAGCATGAAACCCAAGTTTAATACCAAAAGTATACCTTCAAGACATTTGGCAAGTTCAGCCTCTGTGCAACCTGGGTAGAAATGGTCGACTTTCCAACACATGCAGTGCCACATACAAGAATAACCAAAGGTACTCTTTGATGGTGAAATCTAAAGGGGAAGTAATGAAAGAAATTGGAATGTGAATTTAGGCAGTTCAATCTTTAACTCAGTCATTGACATAGAAAATTGAATTTCATTTTAGAAATACAATAATGAGTATTGATTTAATTCCTTTAGTTGAATGTCATTTCAGAAATACCACTATTTTAAAATTTAAATCTTCGTATTACTCATGTAAATATCTCTTTCTAAAGAGAAGGCACCTTTGGTTTCCCCATAAATCAAATTGATTGATTAAATGAATTGGAGAAGGGGGTAGAGAGAGAGAGAGAGAGAGAGAGAGAGAGAGCATAAAATGTACAGTGTGTCATTGCTGATAAAAAATAAAATATGAATAATTAAAAAAGATGTCTGATAAGACAATAAGGATATGTACCATATTCTGTTGCACTGTAAGGTGGCATTTCACTCTTTCTATTTATTTATTAATCCTTGTTTGGTATAGCATGGCTGATGCAATTAGTAGTGGCAGACCACAACAACAGAGATAAAAGTGAAAGATAGGCTCCATATGCTTCAAGTGAACTACTCCGTAATAAGAAAATGTATGTTTTTTAAAGGAAATAAAAATTTTAATTTGAAGATCTCAATTCCATATCATTTTGGTGTAATAGATCCCACACCTCCGGTTATGGATTCTTAGGCCCAATTCTTTGGGGTGGGAGGGTGCTTATAGATTTTTGTAAATCTTTTACAGCCCTTTATATGTTAACTTATGTTCGTATTTATCCAAAAAATACATAGACTATTTAATGTACTCGAGAAAAAAAAAATCAAAACACTATGAACAGAATGCAACTAACCTCGTCATCATCTTGTAACGGTTTATATACTCTTCTCCATAACCTCGCCGCTCCATAAGCTGCAGACATCCAATTGGAAAGCAAGGTTGACCTTTCATTTCAAAAACTTTTAAAAGCTTTGCACATGGAAAGCCAATTAAGCAGGCTACAATTTTAATATGGTTGGCTTGTAATCCAGAAATTATGTGATTGTCAAAGAACATAATGGATAGGAAATAATGATTATGAAAAGAAAGAATAACCTTAAACAAATTTGCTTCCAAGTCTGATTGTGAGCTGCAAAATGTTATCAAACCAATAGATTTTTAAGAGCCAACAAAACAAGAGCAAAAGTGAAAACAAACTGAAATTCATAAAGAATTAAGTTAAGATTGCATACACATCAAGAAGGCTGTTATCCACGAGAAGCTTCTTAAGTTCTAGGGAAACTTTAATAGCCACATGATTTGGTATCTGTAACCAAGTTATTGTTATTAACCACAAAATGATGCCACTAATCCATAGGAAAGAACTATAGCTGGTGATAAACTTTGAAGGTACATCATCATGGAATTCCATTTCTTAGTCCTGAATTATTAATATACTACAAACTAATAACTGCTTCCATTCATATATTCTGATTATTGCAAACTGATAACGAGAAGATATGAAGATGTTAAACAACAATTCTACCGATAACTGAAGAATAATTGTATTTCAATCATTATATCTAACAGCAACTGAATTTTCAGCATGCGAAAAGGAAAATGTTAGCAAACCTTAGTGACAGTTAACATTCTGCTGAGCAAAAACCTTGAGAGAACATAGTAATGATCGGCATTCTCACCTAGCCATACTTTAACCTGAAACAAAATCAAAATTCAGGATCAATCGAAAGGAAATACGCGGAAATGCAAAGAGGAATTTAGAATTAGGAGATAGGAAAGGAGTACCTTAACAAAATCATACTTGGAGGAAGCGTTACGAGTGGATATTCTAGCAGGTTTCGCGGGAAAAGGAGGAGGAGCAGAAGCAGGAGCAGATCCTTCTTCGTAGTCATCTTCATCCAATTCATCTTCTACATTATTGCTAGGGCTTGCCATCACCACTCCCTTGTCCTTCCTCATCTTTCTCTGTCTAATTTTCTCTCGAAACGCTGAACATGAAGACTCCGAATAGATGTTTTTGCCGTCACGTACAATTTGAAGGAGAATTTTATTCTTCTCCTTCGTTTTATTCTCTGCTAATTGTTGTAAATACTTTTTTTTTTTAGAGAAAATAAAATAACTATTATGAAATTATGGAGTAGTTAAATAGTATTCCCACAAAATGTTTCTCTTAAATTAAGACTTCCTTTTTTGAGTACTATTGGTTCTATTACAATGCAATTATTTGTTCATAACTACTTTCTCAACCAATTGAAGCACAAAGAGCCAATTAGGGATGACAATTCTACCCGCACCCAACGGGTTTCCCGCATTCCCGCCCTTACGGATTTTAAAATACTCGCACAATTTGGGTAATGGGTGCGAGTATGGAGGGAAATTTGTATACCCGCGCGAGTATGGGGGCTCCCCGCACCCGCACCCGCACTTATATATATTGTTATTAGTATTCATTTATTATGTAAATTTATGTATATTTTATAATTTAAAATGCATAATGAATTAAACTTCTTAGTTTTTTGTTTATGAAATTTGAATAGGAACAACACAAATAACATAGAGTAAACACTTAATACAATTTATACTACCAACACAATTTTAGTTCCAATTAAAAACTAACTTCATTGGCTCTTATTAAATTTTATAGTTATGTTCAAACTTTAAAAAATAAAAATAAAAATCCATATGATAATTATAACTGTAGTATAAGATTTTTATTAGATTTAAGTGTAATATAAATAATTATAGTTGCGGGTTGGGTATTACCCGCACCCGCAAAATCCCCGCGGGGGCGAGTATGGGATAGGATTTTCATTACCCACGTGGGTGCGGGTGCAGGGAGTGGATTAGAAATGCGGGGCGGGGGCGGGGGGCGGGGGATATATCCTCCGCACCCACCCCGCCCCATTGCCATTCCTAGAGCCAATATCACCTCCACTGAAATTCGATCCCAGACTTTAGATAAGAAAACAACTTTATTTTGATAGAAAAATATTTCATGGGTATAAAAAGCTAAGGTAATGGCTCATGGGTCTCAACAGAAGTGATTAAATATGTGGAGTGTGATTTATGTACTTAAACTTCACGATTTTAATTATTGTCAATACTCTTTCAGTCGAATCGAGCTCGTTACATGGATGAAGGTGCGCACAAATATAGCTCCTAAACCCAAAACATGTAGCTAGAGAGATGAATGATTTTCGTGAATTGTAATGTAGTCAACAAAAAAATTTAATTTTATTGTGACTAAAGAGATGAATGACGAGTTGTCATTTAATTAGTATAATTTGGTTTTAAAGTTGTCTACTTGTCTATGTGATTTGAATATTACGATTTGTATTATATGTTCCCGCCGTTATTCTTTTATAATGGAGCGTTTTATTCCGCCAAAGTAAAACCAACGTCAAACAACATATATGGAATCCAAACACAGTAGTAGCAAAACATCAATCTGTCATCCCCATTATGTTTCACAACAAAAGCTTTCCCAGATTTTGCAACCTCGTAGTGCATATATGGATTGGTGACTCTTTGTCTTAATTGCATGCATCGAAAAACAGTTCGGAGAAGCAATCAGATTTTATATTCCTTCTCAGCAACGTCTGAAACGTAAGTGCGGCTGTTTTGAGTTAGTGCCTTCCACGTATACAAATATCTGGACACGGGAGCTTCCGTAAATTTCATAGAATGTATCTTCATTTTATCCATATATTTAATTTAACATATTACATAAAATTAAAAATATTTAATTAATTTTTTTATAATATAGAAACCTGCCATCACTACCCAAAGATATGCATTACGTAGTTATAAATCTATAAGTCCAAAGAGGATAGTTGTATAATTTATAGTATAGCTTATACATTAAAAATCAAGCCTAGGGCATTAGTATAGTGAAAAAAAGTTTCACCAAAGGTATGCATTGTATAATTTCTAATATATCTTAGACATTAAATTTATAGATTACACCAAAAATTACATCTAGTCTTGCCTAAGGCATTGGTCTAGTGAACGCAAAGTTTCACTTAAGACTAGTTTCATGCATGCAGTTAGGTGCACACAAAACTTTACAATTTGGTGCTAGATTTCAAATTTAGATTGACTCGATTTACCTCCTTATGAGCTTGAAAGTAGGATTTACTGGGTTCAATATATAGTTCAAAAACCTAAGTATGAATAATGAGTCTATTCATATTAAACTATAAATAGGCCCAAGTTGCTCATTCCTTCTTGGACTGGTCTATGTGGCCTAAGCTCTTTTGATTGACTGGTCCGTCTAGTCATCCCAATATATCATCCATCAATACGATTTTTGTAACATTAAATGATTCAATTACACACTTTTTTATTCGACGGTCTAATTACATGAACATTAAAAGTTCAATACCCTATTTGAACACTTTTTCAAAAATAAAAATAAAAATTCCAACCAACCCTAAAGGTGTAATTGTTAATTGAATTTATTTAATTGTTCGCATGATGGAATTTACTTACTCAGTTGCTCTTGATAATTTATTATGTTTTGTTTGTATGTTTCTACAAACCTAAAATCTCAATTAAGATTTATGCAATCTCGTTAACACCTCACATGTTTCTACCACTTAAAAATTTTTAAGATTTACACAATCACATTAACACCTCTCATAGGTAATACATTAGGTGGATAATGGAATAAGATTGTCATAACACTAGAGAGTTCCATTATATTAATGGAAACAATACCCAAAAAAAAAAAAAAAAAAAAAAAAAAAAAAAAAAAAAAAAAAGTACCTTCTGCTATACCAATCCCCCCACAATTTACGGCAAGTTACAAAATCAAAATGAAAAAGAAAAAGAAAAAAAGAAAAAAAGAAAATTAAATTCCCAATCATATATAGATATTTGATTTAACCCTCAAAGCTGGCTTTTGGGCCACGGGAATAACATCACCCCCACCAACCGCACCATTGCCACTCCCGGCCACTTTCCTCTTAGGCTTGGCTTCTTGTAGCATTGACACAACATCTCTCATCGACGGGCGGTCCGCCGGATTCCGGCTAGTGCACAATAATGCGACCTTAAGTAATAACATCATTTCTTCCCTCACCGAAAGACAAGACGCACCAGCATTTTTATCTAACACGTCTTTTATACCGTCTTTACTCTTCAATTTCGTTCTCACCCAATCTACCACGCTATTGCCATCTCCAAATTCAGCATCCACCGATCTTTTACCCGTCAATATCTCCATCAACACTACTCCGTAACTATAGATGTCACTCTTCTCGTCAACTTGCAATGTATAAGCATATTCTGCAAACCATTTACAAATCATTAAATAAGTATGATCATTATTATTATTATAGAATTCTTCTATAGTAGCCATCGGCCATCACTATTAATGCTAATAATATTAAATATAATTATATATAATATACATTATTACATCAAATATTATATATTAATAGTAATAGTAATTATACTTAATATTATTCACGCGATATAAAATCATTTATAGTGGTTAGTGAGATAAAGCAGGACTAATCCGAAACCGATCATGACAATTTGGCTTCTAGCGCACAAAGAGTTTTGACTTTTCAAATGAAGCATAATACTAATTGTTGGGTTAATCATCATTACATCTGGATCAACTATACTTTGCAAAATCTTAGTAGGGTCCATAGGATTGAAAGAGTGAAATTAAAGCCAGGGAATAATGCACCGGAATTTATATCGTGAATCATAATACATTATAGATATGATGGATCCTGGTCCACGATATAACGATTGATAATACATATCACAAAAAATAGTTAGTTGCATATTACTATGAAATTTGAAATTATAGCAAATCATGACAACTAAGAGCAATAAAACGCGTATATTTAGTAGCACTCAAAATGTGATTAAAAAAAATTAATAAATGTCTTTTTGAAAGCATAGTGACATTTTTTATTTCATAGTTTATATTTCTCACTTTTCTTAATATTACATTCTTTTAAGTTCTTAGGTAATTAATATGAAATTTTGTAAAGGGTAATATTAAAAATAATGTGATAATTTGAATTATTGAGCGATACTACTTAAGAAAATCTTTAAGACAGAATTCATGGTGGTGACATGCACCACATTAATTATGTATGCAAAGTGACATCATTCGTCACCCTGCAAAATGAATTAAACTAAATCAATTATGGGTACCCCATCAAAACCTTAGAACATACACTAACCTATAATAAATTCAAATAAGATTAAAAAAAAAAAAAGAAGATGAAATATGAGCGAAAATGAGGAATCAAAAAGAATAGTTGCAAGGATATACCTGGAGCAATGTAACCATAAGATCCTGCAATGACTGACATAGATTCGTCACTTTGGATTAATTTCGCAACTCCAAAATCAGCCACTCTGGCCTCCATTTCATTGTCCAGAAGAATGTTACTAGGTTTTAAATCTCGGTGTACAATGACGGGTTCGCAGTCATGATGCAAATAACAAATTCCTTGAGCAACTCCAAGTGCAATCTTGTATCTCGTGACCCAATCAGCAGCCATATTGGTAGCCTTGTTTTTGGAATGAAGTAGATCGTCAAGACTCCCATTAGGCAT
The DNA here is from genome assembly GCF_001879475.1 of Ipomoea nil. NCBI lineage: Eukaryota > Viridiplantae > Streptophyta > Magnoliopsida > Solanales > Convolvulaceae > Ipomoea > Ipomoea nil. The sequence continues at coordinate 5,943,597 of NW_017617835.1, read as the reverse complement.
GTACTCGTAGAGTAACATTGTACACTCATTGTTGCTACAACATCCTAGTAACCTCACAATGTTCCTATGTCTTACGTTGCCTAAAACATCGACTTCGGCCAACACCCCTTGCCGCTTCCGGACGGTCTCTTTTTGCTTCCCCCATAGTTTCTTCACCGCGATAATCTCACCGCTGGGCATCTCCGCCTTGTACACCGTCCCCGCTGATCCCATTCCGATCACCTGATCGCTCATGCTCAGGCATTCCATCACATCATCCGCCGTGAAATTCAAGCGCTGAAACGCCGTTAACTTCCAGGGGCCGATGTCCCGGTCGCCGGAAAATCTAAGGCGGTAACTCGCGTGGAAACACCGGCTACCCACGATGAGTACAAACAAGCAGATTCCAAATGCCGCAGCAACGATCCACACGACCGCGCCGGCTGTCTTCTTCGGCTGCTGCTTATTCTCCACCGCCGCCGCCGGCCCGTCGGTCCGGCATGGCTTCTGAATCGCGCTGCCGCAGAGGCCTTCGTTTCCGATAAAGGACGAGGGATGAAGACTGGAAAATATTGAACTGGAAGACGGTAAGGGACCGGTGAGGTGATTGAAGGAGACATTGAAGCTCTCCAGGGTGCTGCAATTGCCGAAATTGGAAGGAATTGTGCCGGTGAGGAAATTATGCGACAAATCAACGTCGGCGATTGACGGCAGAGTGGAGATCTCCCAGGGAATAATCCCCGACAGCGAATTCTGACGTAAATTTAACATTATAAGCTTCTGACAATCCTCGATGTCCCAAGGAATGCTACCCGTGAGATTATTTCCATGGAGTTCAATGTTGGCCAGTGTCTGACAACCTTTGAAGTCGGGAATCTTGCCGCTCAGGTTACTGTAACTTGCAGAAAACACCTGCAAACTCGGGGCTTTCCAAATGTTGTCGGGCAGTTCACCCTGGAATGAATTCTGGGAGACATTCAAGTTCACCAAACTTCCGGCATTGCCTAAATCTCTTGGAATTTGACCGCTGAAACTGTTCCGGCTAACGTCCATCAACGTTAAGTTGGGGAAGGAGCCAAACCCGACAGGGATGGAGCCATTAAGGTTGTTGTTTTGAATTCTAATCCTACATAAAGCTGTACAGTTTGCCAGAGATTCCGGCAAAGCTCCGATGAAGTGGTTGCTGAACAGGATTAGCTTCTCCAGCTTGTTGCCAAGGCAAAGATTGGCCGGAATTGGACCAGAGAGAGAATTGGTAGAGACGTCGAGCTTCTGTAACTTCCCATTTGAGCCGAGTTTCTGCGGTAAAATCCCAGATAGATTGTTAGTCCACAGGTTCAAGATTTCAAGCTCTGGAAGATCTCCGATGCCTTGTGGAATTTGACCTGTCAAGTTGTTGTTCATCAAAGACAACAACCGAAGCTTTTGCAGTGATGATAGCGAGGTCGGGATTGCTCCTGAGAGGAAATTATCGGATAAATCGAGCTCTTTTAAGGATGTTAGTTTACCCAATTCCGATGGGATTGCACCGGCGAAACTGTTATTGTAAATAATGAAAATTTCAAGCTTTGTCAGGTTTCCCAGTTGGGGAGGCAGAGGACCTGAGAGGTTTGATGATTCGATATCAAGATAGGCCAAGTTCGATAGCGAGCCAAATTGCGGCGGAACGCCGCCGCTGTACACATTGCACCCAATCTGCAAATGCTCAAGCCGGTTCAAGAAACCCAACTCCGACGGGATTGGACCGGTGAGTAAGTTTCCGGCCAGGTACAAAAACCTCAGCTTTACGAAACTCCCATAACTGCCCGGAATTTCCCCGTCGAAGTAGCTGCCGCCGAGGTTGAGATACTCGAGGTTCGGCAGGTGGACGACGTCTCCCGGCAAAGGGCCGGTGAAGTTGTTGCTGAAAGCGTCAAAGTGAGTCAGAGACTTGAGTCTTGAAATGCCGGGCGGGAACGTCGAGCTGAAGTTATTGCGGCTAACGTCGAGCGTCCGGAGAAAGGAGAATTGAAAAAGCACCGGCGGCAAAGGGCCGCCCAGAACGTTTGCGCTCAAATTCAGGTGGTGGAGGTGGATTAAATACCGGATATCCGCCGGAATAACGCCGGAGAGGCTCCGGCCGGAGAGATTAATCCCGGTGACAAAACCAGTCTTCTTGTCACACTTGATCCCCGACCAAGAACACCAAACATGCTCAACCCCCGGCTTCGACAATGCCGAGGTCGGATCCCAATCACGCAACGTGTCGAAAGGATCTTTGAGCGACGATTTCAACGACAAGAGCGACACTAACTGAACGGAAACATTTGCAGAAGAGGGCGCAGAAAACACCGGCGAGAATCTTGACAGAACCAACAAAATCAAGAAACCCAAAGCCAAAACGAAGCCAGAAGAAGAAGAAGAAGAGGTGTTCATAGTTGAGCTATGGGGATGAAGAATCGGAAATGGCGGATAACGGTATAGCATTAACAGAGGTAAATTTAAGGTATGGAAGGTTTTGATGGTTAGAATGGCTTTTTCGGAGTGCTTGTTGCAGAGGATGTCTCATGATGGGGTGGAGTTTTGTTTGGTGTGAAGAGAGAGAAAAAAACAGAGATAAAAAGCAACTATTTGTACTACTAGCTTGCGTTACTAGTGTGAGTAGTGTCACTTGTTTAGCTGTAATGCAAATCTAAATTTGGGGTTATTAGTGTGATTTATCTCTTTTATAAAATTTGTAAAATATTACATAAAAATATGATTTATTTATTTTATACCTACTCTCAAACAATGGATGTGGATCCTTCTACTTACCCCCAAAATATATAATTCCCTAAATTCCTAATAAACAACCACATCTTTGTCTCAAAAACGTTCACATTCAAATTCTATTCTCTCTATCCATTAAAATTGGTCTTTTGAAACATATTCATTTAAAAATTTAGATAAATTTTTCTCCATACACGGATAATACAAAGTATAATCACGTATAGTGTGTGTGTGTGTATATATATATATATATATATATATATATATATATATATATATATATATATATATATATATATAGTATGTATATTTGGTATATTGATACAAGTGTTGATAGTATTTGGTGTAACAAAAAATAACTTATATAGTTGTACTTGATATTATCAGACCACCCCCACTGAAGTTCAAATCCTCATTTTGTGTCACTAGACTAAAGGTCATTTGCTCAACTATTATATTTGGATATGAGAGTAGATATTGTATTTTACTATTCATAATATGTTATTTTGAATATATTTATAGATCATATATATTATTTTATTGAATACAATATAAAACACTATAAATAATTAAATAAAACAGGGCAACACCATACTAATACAATCAACAATCAACTTACGCGGGACTATCTTAAGTGGATTCTCTTAGGTTGCAAGTCAATTAGCACACTCATTTGACCGATGAATTTTGACTTACTCTTGGGTTAATTATTTATAATATATGAGTAGTTAATTTGGTATTACATTTTTCAAATTCACCATATACATAGTCAAAGTATGAGTAGGTACAAAAGCAGGTACAAAAACAACACAAGTAACAAAACATTGTAACAAACTAAGAAGAAGCCTGTATGTATCTGGTGTTTTTCTTTTGCTTTCTCTGTCGTCAACAACGTCGCGCCTTTGTCTGATCTCTAACAATACTTTTGGTTTTCTTGGATTTCTTTTTAATTTTCTCCTTTTCCTTTTTTCATACTTTTCATAATTCCTTGGCTCCTTTATCTTTGGCCACCCACCCAACATTTTGATACATTTGGGCATAAGCTGCAAGGCCTCTCGCAGGATCCAAGAAAGTGATTTTCTATTTTCCCTCAAAACCATTTCTTATTCTTTTCCTTTATGTTTCTTTTCTTTCCTGTTTGGACTAAATGGTGAGGAGTGCCTTCTATAACATGGAGGACCACAATCTTGGTTGGGGTCTTGGGGAAACCCACTTACCAAAACCCTAACCTTGCATGCATTTAACATTTTGTTTAATTTATTGTTGATGATAATTTAACAATAATTGTATGTATTGTGTAGATGTTAGGGAATGACTTGCTTCAAAACATTGGTCCCGGTAGAGGATCGGGTTAATTTTAGCTATTTAAGTTGAGAGATGATTAGGTCTCAACTTGGTTATGGGTTAGCTTAATTAAGACAGTTCAAATGAACTAAGGTGAGAATCAGTTCCAGAGTGAGGTCAGGACGATCATGCCTCAATTTAATTTTTAAGTAAATTTAAGAGAATACAATTGAACCATTAATCTAGAGTGATGGCCAATTTCAGGTTTAGGGATGATTATATTGGATCTCATCAATCCGGTTATGACTTATGAGTTAGTCCGAGTCTGAATTGGTCTAGTGGCACGGCCTAGCTTCATCCCTTGATATCATGTATTGTTTGTGATACTACTAACTTAACCATTGGGGTCTAGACTGTATTCTCTCTTAATTTGATGGGTGAGTTAATTCTGACCGAAAATATTTTATCTTTTCCTTGTATATCTTTTCCTCAAAAAGTTCCCCCCGGGTGCCTTTAATGTGCTTTATATAAGGAAGATTGGGAGACAAGAGGGAAACACATGTCGATATCCGGCTGTTTGAATAATATAATATGAGTTGTCATTTAAACAAAATATAATATGAGTGGATTTGTTGTATGCATCATGGGCAAGAATTTGTTACAACCACTAAACCCTTTTGAAGTAAATTATATATGTAAGAAGAGAGTGAAGCATTAATTTGCAGGTGAATATATACAAAAGAAAATGATGGGTTCTACCAATCTACACCACAATAAAAGTGAGAGTACTCGAGTAGTATATGGTAGCTGTTCGCGTCAATTTGACTTGGGAGACCTTTCAAAATGATGGATATGATATATATGCACTTTGTATCATTAATTTTGCGATTTAATACCCAAAATGGTCCTCGACTATAGTGGTTTTTCTCAATTTCGTCCTAAACGACTTTGGTGACCTAATATCGTCCCAGACTTTTGTGTTTCGCTCAATTTAGTCCTCCATTTGTTATTCCGTCAAATTGGTGTTAAATTAAGGAACAATTCAATAATGTCAATATTGATCTCTCTTTACTTTCAACTTGTGAAGTGCGAAATTCCTCTTTCTTGTACGAATTACACCCAGAATTACTCCCGGACCTGCAAATCAAATTTTATATTCGCAGTTTTAGGAGTAATTCTGGGAGTAATTCGTAAAAAAAAAGGGATTTCGCAGTTCACATATCTATGAGTAAAGATATGCCAATATTAAAATTACTGAATTATCTATTTATTTAACACCAAATGGACAGAATAACAAATGAGGGACTAAATTGAGCAAAAATACAAAAGTCTGGGACTAAATTGAGCAAAACACAAAAGTCTGGGACGATATTAAGTCACCAAAGTCGTTTAGGACGAAATTGAAAAAAACCATTATAGTTGAGGACGATTTTGAGTATTAACTCTTAATTTTGCTAAAGTTTACTCATCAAAACTACAATGCTTTAAAGACAATCCTTCTTCATTTGTATTTTATACCATATACATCCCTATATATTCAAAAGTTGAATAATCTCAATTTACATGTCCTATATAGTTTAGAGCTAAAGTTTATCCGATCCACACCCTCCATATAATTGAATACTCTCAATTTACAGTTCTTTAATTAATTTTTATCTATATTTGAATTGTCTTCGACGAAAATAAATTGATATCATTATTCAAATAAATCGACATTAATTACATTTAAATTAAGAACTCAATTCACGAAGCATGCATGCATGGTTGCGTTTTTTGATGCTTATGAGGATCGTCGCCAATGGCAGTAAATGTCGGACTAAGTAACTTCGATAAATTCATTCTGGGATGACATTATTAAAAAAACGGTCTTTGTAATTAGTATATAAAGGCGTGTTTGGGCGCCTACATACTTCAATTTCCAATTGGATCCAACACTACAGTCAAAGAGAGCGATAACAGTTAGTAGCTGCGCTATTTTATCACACTTCCTATGCATTGCCTAGAAAGCAACAACAACAACAAACGAGCAGTGTTGCTTGGACTGTTCATAAATTCCCTTGTCTGCTCGTAGCTGCAGAAAGCAAAGCACACCAATGGCGATGGCTAGCGGCACGCAGCCGGCAAGTATTGGGTAATCATTATGTGATGAACTCGATTAAAAAATATTCATTTTCGAGAGATAAAGTGTTAAACTCACCCCACCTAATACCTACTTAACAACCTTAATTGCACAGTATTTACTATTGCTAGGACTTAACCTGACTCTCTAATGTTAAGTCAGATGCATATTACTATATTAAAAAGTTATAACTAGTAGAGAATGCATAATTTTATTTTCTTACTGTTACATTTTCCAGAGGCAGGGTGCTGGACTTGACTTTTCAAGTCTCAGCCCAACAATCCCCTAGCTATTTGGTTATAAAGCGTTATGTTGTGCAACCGCGTGCACCATGCATGGTACACACGGTTGCAAAAACGACGTCGTTTTGACGTCCGATATAAAAAAAAAAAATCAGTTTCGATTGCCGTTAATGAATGAATGCATTATATATCTAGAATGAATGAATTATATATCCAGAATGAATGAACTATATAGCTTAAATTATACACAACATAACGCCGTTAATGACAATCGAAACTGATTTTTTTTTAAAAAAATTGGACGCGTCGTTTTTAATCAAAACGACGCCTTTTTACAACCGTGTGCATCTTGCATGGTGCACACGGTTGCACGGTATAATTTTGCGTTTGGTTATGGACTTGGTCATTCACGAACCTCTATCCAACATTTTTTTTATATATAAAAATCATATTTCACCCACTTATATACCCGTTCTAGTTACAACAAATTAAAAGGACATTATGTAAACAAAGCACTAAAAGCTACACAAAACGTGGCAAGGTCACCTAATCAGCATGTTCATTTGTCTCATAATGCTACATACACATGCCTCATACGTAACAATTCCAATCTTTAACCAAAATCTCTCAAATTAAACAAACAACATTAAGAATGTGAAACTATGGATTCTTCTCGTTTCCTCTCGTTGAGATTTCTCAAATGCAGCCACGGGATTGCTCTCCAAATCAATGATCAGTGGACCCACGAAAATAAATGTTAAATTAAATTGGTGATTAATCATAATTATTATTGTCTCGTTCTAGAAAAAGTAGCATTGAAACTGTGATACCAATTCGTAAAAATATTTCGACTTTAATGTGGAGCCCAGGGACAATAAAGTGGGCCCACATAACTTTGTCTCCCTCATACCCTTCAGCCCATAACCTGCTAATAAAATGGTGCTTCTGTCACGCCTGTAACAACGGCGTGCCGTTTCTCCTCGCCCGCGTGACACTGCCGTTATAATTCCAATTCCATTATGATTTATGATTTTCTCTCCTCTTGTATTTCTTACGTCATAATTTGATTGCAATATAATATAAAATATTATTAACTTAAAAATAAAATAAAATGAAAGAGTGGATAAAATATCACAAATTTAATTCTTATAATTTATAAGCTATTACACGAACAGAATTTATTACATGTACATGAAAAAGTTATTACAGATTCTCTTATCACAAAAAATAGGAATTAAACTCATAACCTTTCATTTGAAACCGTCACTTTGTGTCAGTGTGACACTAGACTACAAAATCATTGACATATTTATGTTTTTGTTACTTGAATTCTTATAGTTTTAGTTAAAAATATTACAATTGTAACGATCTACTACTCTAATCGTAATGATGCACCATTTAAGTTCCTTCCATTATTGTTCATCTAAATAGCATTTTAGAAGAGCACTACTCTGTTATTGGTTCTACCAAACACACCCTTACTAGATAGATGAAGTATGGGCAGGCTACCCACGGCGCAGATATATGCAAACAGCTTTTAGACTAAGCTCCATCGCTATCAATTGAGGAGCTCAAAAGCATGAGACTTGAGAATTTACCAAAGCAACAGCCAAACATGGCAAAATCAACTATTGAATTTCCGATTAAACCCACAAAAGAAGTGAAGGGTCCTCATCAAAATAAGGGTGAAAGTTGTCTCTTTTCATTGACAGATGACTACTCCACCTTAACTAACACTAATATTTAATATTGTACTTACTCATTTCATGCATATAATTATGCCCAAAACCATTATATGGTTTATGAAAATTAAATCTTACAACTTTAATTAGTAGTAAACAATTATATATAGGTTTTTCAAAATTAAATTGATATGAACCAACACAAATTTTTTCTTCTTGATCGATTTTCATGTGTTGAGTCAATCTCAGAGACCTCGAGACTTTATCACAAATTTATTCTTCTTGATCGATTTTCATGTGTTGAGTCAATCTTAGAGACCTTGAGATGTTTCCTCTTTTCAGACGTTATAAATTAAACTTATATATACTTCAACATATATAACATATATGTGGTTGAAATAGGTTGTAAGTTGTAACCAGGCACATGTAATTCAGTGTACTATAGTACTACATATATAGCCACAAAAACTGTCTTCTTGCTGTTGGAATGTCTTCCACTTTTTGTTTATGCAAATTCTTATTACCTCTAACAGCTTTAATACTCTTTACATCATCCAAATTCTATTCCCCAGAATTACCATAAACTTAATGCAGATCAGAAAGTGTCATAATATATGCGATAGTGACAACAGGTAGGTAGGTGACATGCCTAAAGGATACACAATTTATTTCATTACAGATACATTAGCTCAATTATTGGTGTATTAGTATATATTAAACATAAATGATCTAATAGACCCCCCAAAAAAAAAAAAAAAAACTTGTTATTTGTAAATTGTACAACCCCAAAATATTATTCTTAATGTTTACCAACAATCATGACTCTATTACATTGTAGTAACTCTTCAAACATACTTTTTCTGTCGTAACTGTTCAAACATATTTTGTCAACCTAATAAAAACACAAAGAGACAACACCTCCACTGAAGCTCGATCTCATGACCTCCCACATGAAAGAGGTCACTACATGCTATCTGAGCACAAAATACTTGGCAACCCTAACATGATTTAATCTTTTATATATATATGAAAAATTTTAAGGTGTCAGCTGATTTTTATACTCACTATCACTTCAATCGCTAATACCAAACATCTTTTTACAACTGGCATTCGCTCATCAAACCTGCTAACACAATCGGCTATTCACTAACGACTAACACAATCCGTTAACTGATATCTGATCCGCTATCCGCGGATTGCCAAACAAGGTCAATGTCATTCCTCACCATAGCCTTATATTATATACAAACACGTACAATAGAAAGAGATCAGAAGATTGAAATGGTGTTTTATGTGAGAGTTTTGTTGCGACATGTTTGGATGGGCAGGCATGCAAGTGCGAGACAAAAGGCTGCAGCATCCACGGTTTTATTTGCACTCTACACTCTTCATACCACACTATACTATAAAGCATGGCTAAAGCCATTTGTAGCGTTTGACTTTAGTCCCCTCCCATGGACTTTCACCTTCTCACCCATTATGAATACAAAAATGATTGTTTTCTTAATCAATTAAAATATTATGTAATTAAATTGGATTACAATCGATCAGGACTATGTGGTCTAATGGTATCCGGGTTGGACTTCCATTTGGAAGGTTGTTAGGTTGGGGACATTTAAAGAGTAGGTTTTGTCCCACATTGCTTATCTACCTTTCTATCTCCCACTATTTAAATTACCACTTATTTTAAAAAGCTTGAAGTATTATGAAGAGGGAACAAGGGGAGATCCCGCGCTGCCCGCACGGTGTGGTGGGGTCAAATTTTGGTCCGCACTAAGTGCGGGTCAAATTTTGGTCCGCACTTTTATTTTAACTCCTAATTTTAAGGAATTTTGACCACCTTGTCCGCACACCATGCACTGAGAAGTGAACATGTGATAGACAATGTGTGGAGTTCCTTCCCTTGCTCTCCCTCTTTGTAGGAAGTTTTTGGCTTGTAATGGAGGAGTGGTTTCATACAACTAGTATATAAACCCACTGTTTCATTACATCAAAGATGAACTGAACCTTCATGTTACCTGAGATATTTCGGAACCACATGTTCCAAGCGATTCTGTGTTTCCTGTCGAAAGCAGCGATATCCTGGTCGCAAATGCTTTTAAGGAAGTGTATAACATACACGACACAGATATAATCCAAATAATACACACTACATCCATCAGTGTTCGAAATTAACTTGTTCAAAGCAGAAGCAGTTTTGTTCGAATTAGTAGCAGAGCTTGCGTCATCCACCATCAATTGAGTCCAGTAGCTTTTGGTTGGCTTTCCCACGTCACAAACAAAGCATCATTGCATCATCATTTGTGTCCAGTGACTTTGATTGCTTTTCGCACATCACAAGCGAATCAAGAAGTGCAGCAACGTTTCAGTCCACTGGTTTGGCTGGCAATCGCACATCACTAACGACACAACAGTTAAAAGCATTTGTTCAGGTATGTCGCAATCCACGAACAACAACTCTGATGTTGCTCCCATTGAAACTCTCACGGGGGGTTTAAACTACAAGAGATGGGCTGGTAAGGTATTGATGCTTCTGGAGTCCAAAGATGTGGACTATGTACTTTTAGAAGATCCAGAGAAGCCTGCTGAGGTTATTACTGTGCAGTCCACTGAGAAAACTGTTACAACCACGGAAACGCAGGCCACTTCAGCAGACTCAACTGCTGCAAAGTCGACTCCAGTGCAGTCGTCCACGACCCTACAAGCGTCTCGTACAAAATACGAGAAGGACAACAAAACTGCACGCGCATTAATTCTCCAACGGGTGAGTAATCCTCTTTTTGATATGTTTTCAGTGCATAAATCTGCAAAACTGATCTGGGGGATGATGAAAGAAAAATATGGCGTTGATGACGTTGGAAGACGAAAGTATGCGGTAAATCGTTGGCTACACTTCAGAATGACGGATGCCAAGCCGATTACAGAACAGGTACACGACTTTGAAAACTTGGTGGCTGATATGACATCAGAAGGGGCTTTGGTTAATGATGCATTTTTGACCGACGCTTTGGTTGATAAGCTACCTGACTCATGGCTGGACTTCAAGAACAAGTCGAAACATGAGCTCAAGAATCACACCCTGCAGCAGCTAATCCACACTATTAATATAGAGGAAGAAAATCGCCTGGTTCAAAAATCTGGTAATTTTTCTGACAATATTAATGCTAATGTAGTTGAAATGGGTGGAAGTTCTAACAGGTCAAAGCCTGGGGAAGGTTCCAGAAACCAAAAGAAAGGCTCAAAACCAAACAATAATAACCGTGTCAAAAACGGTAAAATTCAGAAAAAAGGGAAGAACAACCCAGAATGTTACGTTTGTGGAAAACGTGGGCACAAAGCCAAATACTGCTATCATAGGAAAGGCTCAACAAACCAAACTGGTCAAAAGCCAAGTAATGAAGGACAACAACACCAAGCTAACATGGTGGAAAATCCAGAAGGTACCGAAATGGTAGCAGCTGTAATAACTGAAGCAAACATGGTAGGAGATCCAGATGAGTGGGTTGTGGACACGGGAGCATCTCGTCATTTCTGCAACAACAAGGATCTGTTCAAGGTACTCGAGATCAACACCGGAGATGAACAAGTCTTTATGGGGAACTCCAGTATCGCTAAGGTAAGTGGTAGAGGGAAAATTGAGTTAATGCTTTATTCTGGAAAGCTTCTGTTATTGCAAAATGTGCTATATGTCCCTTCCCTGCGTAGAAACCTTATTTCCGGAGGCCTATTGAATAAGGCTGGAATAAAAATGGTTTTCGAGTCTGACCGTTTGGTTCTGACTCACTGTGGGAAATACCTGGGAAAGGGATATTTTCGTGCTGGCCTTTTTGTGTTAGATGCTTCTGTAGCTAAAAATCAAGTTGCTAGAGTAGGCTCTACTAAATGTGATTTCATTTCAGACAATGTTGCCAATAATAAAGCTTATTCTTCTGCTTATATAGTTGTTTCTTTAAATCTTTGGCATGATAGATTAGGACACGTTGGCACCAAATGTTTAAACAGGCTAAAAAGCATGAATTTGTTGCCAAAATTGTCAAGTGAAGCATGCACACAATGTGAAATTTGCGTTGAATCAAAATTTGCTAGAAGTTCATTCTCAACAGTATGTAACAGAAAAACATCAATTTTAGAACTGATTCACTCGGATTTAGCCGATTTCAAAACCACTGAAAGTAAAGGTGGAAAACGTTACTACATTACGTTCATTGATGATTTTTCGCGTTTCACAAAACTTTATCTATTAAGATCAAAAGACGAAGCTGAACAGAAATTTGTGGTTTTTAAAAATGAAGTAGAAAACCAATTAGACAAAAAGATAAAAAGGCTTCGTTCTGATAGAGGGGGAGAATATGAATCAAATTCTCTTAAAACACTATGTGAAAGTTCTGGCATTATACATGAAGTTACTGCACCGTACACTCCCCAACAAAATGGCATTGCTGAGAGAAAAAACCGAACTCTCAAAGAGATGATTAATGCAATGCTAATCAGTTCAGGTGCTCCGGACTCTTTGTGGGGGGAAGCTGCTATAACAGCAAACCACATTCTAAATAGAGTACCGCACAAAGGGTTTGATAAAACACCCTATGAACTTTGGAAGGGGCATGCCCCAAACCTTAGTTACCTAAGAGTATGGGGCTGCTTAGCAAAAGTAGGACTACCGTCCTTCAAAAGGCCCAACTTGGGACCTAAAACGACGGATGCCATCTTTGTTGGGTATGCTGAGAACAGTGCTGCATATAGATTCATGTACTTAGAAAATCGTACAATGTGTGAAGCTAGAGATGCTATTTTCTTTGAATCTGTTTTTCCTATGAAAACACCTTATCCCTCATCTGATGTTAGCCTTCAACAGAATTCTACGGACTCTTTTCCGAGTTTCTCAAACACTACTGAGGAACCAAGAAGGAGTAAAAGAACTAGAATAGAGAAAAATTTTGGTTCTGAGTTCATAACATACTTAACAGAATTGAAAGACATAAATGAGATTTGTGATCAGTTCATATGTCAATTGGTCCTAGAGGAAGAACCAAAAACCTTTCAAGAAGCTATGCGCTCAGTAGATTCCACATTATGGAAAGAGGCTGTCAAAAATGAATTAGACTCCATACAGTCTAATCACACTTGGGAGTTAGTGAATCTACCAAGAGGTTGCAAACCTATCGGTTGCAAATGGATCTTTAAAAGGAAATTGAGACCAGATGGCTCAATTGAAAGGTTTAAAGCCAAACTAGTGGCAAAAGGCTACACACAGAAATTCGGTGAGGACTATTTCTTTACTTACTCACCGGTAACTAAAATAGCAACTATTCGTGTTCTATTTGCTTTGGCATCTCTACACAGGTTGTTGGTTCACCAGATGGATGTGAAAACTGCGTTTCTCAATGGTGAACTCGAAGAAGAAATTTATATGGAACAACCTCCCGGATGCGTAGATCCTGGTCAAGAGGGGAAAGTATGCAGACTCAAGAGATCTCTGTATGGCTTGAAACAAGCCCCCAAGCAGTGGTATGAAAAATTTCATAAAACCTTATTAGACCTGGGTTATACTACTAACCGGTCAGATGCCTGCTTATATACTAAAGAGAGCAAGTCTAGCATTGTGATCATATGTCTCTATGTAGATGACATGTTAATCTTTAGTCCTAACATTGAGACTATAAAAGACACGAAAAGGAATCTATGTGAAAAGTTTGACATGAAAGATCTAGGGGAGGCAGATGTGATACTTGGGATAAAAGTCACAAAAACCAAGGAGGGTTACCTCTTATCTCAAGGTCATTATACGGAGAAACTTCTAAAGAAGTTTGGGAGTTATGATGTAACTCCAGCCAAGACCCCCTACGATCCCAGTGTAAAATTGTCAAAAAACATAGAGAATAGTGTGTCGCAAGAAGAGTATGCAAAAATAATCGGTAGTCTGATGTTCCTCATGAACTACACTAGACCCGACATTGCATACACAGTAAATAAACTCAGTCGCTATACCCACAACCCGAGTAACTTACATTGGGATGCACTAAAACGGGTACTGAGATACCTAAGAGGCACAGTAGACTGGGGTCTAGACTATAAAGGGTCTCCAGCTGTGTTAGAGGGGTATTGCGATGCGAACTGGGTAAATGGTGGCGATGATGCAAGCTCAACAAGTGGATATGTATTCACTATGTGTGGAGCCGCTGTCTCATGGAAGTCATCAAAACAATCGTGCATTGCCAGATCAACGATGGAAGCTGAATTTATAGCTTTAGATCTGGCAAGCCAGGAAGCAGAGTGGCTGAGAAACCTACTGGCAGACGTGCCACTGTGGGGGTGTCCGGCACCTGCAGTTCCAATACACTGTGACTCACAAACTGCCATCTGTGTTGCGCAAAACAGTGTCTATAATGGCAAAAGAAGACACATACGAGTCAGACATGAGTCTGTGAGGCAGTTAATGTTGAATGGGGTAATCACAATGGAATTTGTGAGATCTGAAAAGAATATAGCAGACCCCTTCACGAAAGGTTTAAATCGTAAGACCGTCCTTGATACGTCAAGGGAAATGGGTTTGAAACCCAATGTGGTAAGAAATTCGTGATGCACCACATATGATGGGCATATGAGATCACGGAAAGACTTACAAAGCTGGGAAAAAACCAGTGACAAATCTGTAGCCTGTTACAGGTAGTCTATGCAGAGATAGACTTGACAGATTAAAATGTCTACATGTAGAAATAGACGAGACAGGGACTGGTACAAAGTTAATGAGTGCAACTAAGTTCAAATCTCGACTGACCGATGAGTTCAAGATCTTATTCACTCTCGGGAAAAGAGTTACTTGGCTCCACTACATGTCAGTTCAAGTCTTATACACTGATATGGAAATTAACTCGGATGTACACTCAGGTTGGTACGGTGTTGAATTACCACTTTAAATGTGTGGGGGATTGTTGGGGACATTTAAAGAGTAGGTTTTGTCCCACATTGCTTATCTACCTTTCTATCTCCCACTATTTAAATTACCACTTATTTTAAAAAGCTTGAAGTATTATGAAGAGGGAACAAGGGGAGATCCCGCGCTGCCCGCACGGTGTGGTGGGGTCAAATTTTGGTCCGCACTTTTATTTTAACTCCTAATTTTAAGGAATTTTGACCACCTTGTCCGCACACCATGCACTGAGAAGTGAACATGTGATAGACAATGTGTGGAGTTCCTTCCCTTGCTCTCCCTCTTTGTAGGAAGTTTTTGGCTTGTAATGGAGGAGTGGTTTCATACAACTAGTATATAAACCCACTGTTTCATTACATCAAAGATGAACTGAACCTTCATGTTACCTGAGATATTTCGGAACCACATGTTCCAAGCGATTCTGTGTTTCCTGTCGAAAGCAGCGATATCCTGGTCGCAAATGCTTTTAAGGAAGTGTATAACATACACGACACAGATATAATCCAAATAATACACACTACATCCATCAGTGTTCGAAATTAACTTGTTCAAAGCAGAAGCAGTTTTGTTCGAATTAGTAGCAGAGCTTGCGTCATCCACCATCAATTGAGTCCAGTAGCTTTTGGTTGGCTTTCCCACGTCACAAACAAAGCATCATTGCATCATCATTGCATCATCATTTGTGTCCAGTGACTTTGATTGCTTTTCGCACATCACAAGCGAATCAAGAAGTGCAGCAACGTTTCAGTCCACTGGTTTGGCTGGCAATCGCACATCACTAACGACACAACAGTTAGGTTGAGAAAGTATATGAACAGATACTACAATGTAATAGAGCTAGTAGCATTCAAAAAAAAAATTAGATTACAATCTATTGTGAATTACATTAAGTAGATTTCACGTCGCTAACGTACTATTAACTAATTTCTATCCATTTTAACAACGAATTGTGTCAGTGTGATATGACCATTACAATCTATAGTATAATACTATTCGTGTTTTTATCATTATTAAAAAAAAAAAAAAAAAAAAAAAAAAAGTTAAACAATGTGTACGTATATATGTAAGTATTACATTTAGAAATATCGTGCAAAAGAAGGGCAAGGCTTAGTATTTATCAAATGATTACATTTCTTACCTTAGTGGAGGACAAAATCATTAAGCTTTGGAGGTGAGTATAAGTGGCATGTGATAGACCCAATTTTGGTCAAAAAAAACATATCCAAGACCTTATCTTAGCAAAAACATTTATATTTTCCAATTAAACTCCATTAGGGGCGAACCAAACACGGCCCAATTGCACATTGTCAATTTTTACCCTGCCATTACCTCCATAGTATCCATGCTATACAAGTGACCCTAAATAAAATTTATCGAGATTCGATTAGATTAGTCCCCATTCTTATTCTAGAGTTTTGAATTCTTTGTGTAATAATGGTTAACTCAAAAACGAGTTGAGCTTTTGGTGATTAGATAGGCGAACAAACAAATAAGAGATCCATGCATGTGATCAAACTGTATACATAATCACCCATTTGAAACCTTTTTTTTTTTTTTATCTTAAAACTAAATTAAAGTGAAAATTTGAGGGTATAGATGAAAGGGATTTCACATGAATATTGAGGTCCCATATATATAATATATGATTACATATCATTCATGCATGTTAAATCAAAAAATAAAGTTGCTTTAAAGTGAAGTGTGTGTGTATATATATATATATATATATATATATATATATATATATATATATATATATATATAGAGAGAGAGAGAGGAAGGTTCAAGTGCGGCAGTGCGCTTAGGTGCGGCGGTGCGGTTAAATGTAGGCCATTAGATTAGATAAATTCAACGAATCACATTCATCCAGGCTTTTCCGATATTTTCGCACACGTTCTCACACTACGCGAACTGCAAGGTTAAAGTCGTCATTGGGCACCTGAATAGATCAAATCATAGTGTTGTGTGTTTTATGTTCGTTATTGGTGCATTATTAACCTTACTGTGGTATATTTGATGATTCGTGTTGGTGCCAAGTTTAGGTGCGCTCGTGCCTTCCCATGCGGTCAGTGCGGGTGCACTAATAGTTATACAAATATACACCATCCATGTTAGAAAATGTACACCAAAAAAACATGTCACAAATTAGATTTGCATCACCAGAACGCACCATTAGGTATGAATAAAAGCACCACACAGTGTTCAGAAATACACCATTGGGGTGGTGAGTTATATGGTGTATTTTTTGAGTGTGTTGTGTGTTTTTTGGTGTATTTGTGCATTTCATTGTGGTGCTTTTTCCTAACACTATTGGTGTCTTTTGTTAACACTGTTGGTGTATTCTGACAAGCGACTGATATAAATGACCACTACAATTACCATAACACCCCCCACTTATCAGGACGCGCTTAAATCTTTAAATCTTCAGAAATTAGCCGCTGCCGTTAGATTAAGAAAAATGGACGATGCTGATATAGCCGCACCACCGCACCTAAAGCCACTGCCGCATTTGAGCGCTAATATATATATATATATATATATATATATATATATATATATATATATGCTCAAATGCGGTTGGTTCGTCCATGTGCGGTTAAATATGAGCCATTAATCGTGCTTAAATCAACATTCAGGATTAACAAAATTAAAAAATATATATATGGTGGCAATTTAGTAATTTTACATCTACGTCAAATTTAAGGTGCGTGGTTTTCCTTCTTAATGTGCGTCGTTTTTGTGCTTAAGGTGCGTGGTTTGTGTGCTTAAGGTGAGTAGTTGTTGAAATTTAAGGTGCGTCAACCTGAAGCTTAAGATGCGTGAGTTGTTGAAACTTAATTAAGGTGCGTCATTTTAAAACCTTAGGTGCGTGGTTTGTGTACTTAAGGTGCGTCGGGTTAAAGCTTTAGATGTGCGTCGTTTGTGCTCTTAAGGTGCTTTGTTTGCGTGCTTAAGTGTGTGTGATTTGTGTACTTAAAGTGCGTCAACCGCACGAAAAATTATACCCGCACCTGAACCCTTCCCTCTATATATATGTTACAAGCATTTGTCTTCATTTGTGTGCTTGAATTTGGGCAATTCCTTGTGTCATCTCCTAGCAAAGTATGGAGTGAAGGAATATAGTGCAACCTTTTAAAGAAAAACTCAAACTAGGTAATCATGGTGTTTTAGAAGATTGAGGTTGTGGGTACGGTGGTGGTTTCTGTAGATTGTTTACTTTTCCACTACTTGGATATACTTTAATTTGTGCAAGCAAGCTGCTACCCTCCATCCATTCTGCACTCTATTCTACTCCTAAATCATCATAAGTTTCATATATTTCTTTACTTTTTCCAACTTTTCTTGCCCAAGTTTTCAATGCTTATAATTACCTAGTCACTGTAAATGTGATGTTGTTGCACATTTCTATGGGTGTTAGTTGGAAGACAACCCATGGCACTCCTACAAATCATCACCTATTTCCATGGCCCCATCATCCACTCTCCATTCTTTTTCAATTGAATTAGGGTTCGCACACTATAGGTAATTAGAGAATTAGTTTTAAGAGTGTTGACGGGATGATATCTAGAATTTGATCGTTTTCTTGATGGGTATCTTAAAAAAACAAAATTAGTTTTAATTTGAGATTAAAAATCAGTAAGCCAGAATACACATTACTCTACACTGGCTAACAGGTTAAGTCAAGTAATCCAAGATACCACGTCCCAACAATACCTTTCACATTCATACTAGCTAAATGGAGATGGGGAAAGGATATTAAGGCAAAATACACACAAGATGTCAAGAAAACCTACAAATTGGAGTAAAAAAGTAAGAAGAATAAATAAGAGGTTATGAATAAGCTGTAGTTTTGCAGGAGAGATGAAAACAGCTGTGCAGCCATATTCATCGTGCATGATTCTTACTTTTGCTGGTGACAGACAGTTGTGAAACACCCTAAGATTACGTATATATGGTTGTTGTAGATATCAAATTATCAATGCCTAACCTTGGTTTTAACCATTAAAAAAAAGGGAATTGACTTGCGCAAAGGATCAGACTGCTAGCTATGCTTGAATCAGTTAAGTCTCTGACCGGACTGATTAGAGCGTAAATGATACGCAGAAGATACATAATATATTAACTATATGATATGCAGAAGATACATAATATATACTCGTAATATATTAACTATATGATATGTAGAAGATACATAATATATTAACTATTGCGCCTCCACTGAAGTTTGATCTCATGACCTCCCACATGAAAGAGGTCACTACATCATCTGAGCACAAGGTGCTTGGCAAGTTAATATATTGAGTTATTATATTGAGTTATGAACTTGTAGTTGTATTGTGTTTATGCAACTTCTAAACTTATTCTATTGGCTTAGTTGTGTTATTCTTTATTTATTAGTACAATTATATAGTTGTATTCAATTGCATTTAAATGTAGTTTTGAATGTTTGTTTGACATGAAATCATGATCATTTTAGTATAATTTTAGATTATTAAAGAATTATTAAGATATTAATTAATTTTATAAATATGTAGTTATCAAATTATGGCAATGCAATACCAAAGTTGCAGAATAGCATAGTTTTGGACCCCCCACCGTTGTTATATTGTTTGGGCCATCCAATTTAAATAGTTCAAGATATAACACAATAGCCCTAGTATGGACACATCAAAAGTTTTACTTGAAAACTAGGTTTGAATTCTATGTAAATTCAAGCGTTATATCGGTGTTATGTAAGGTTTGTATGTAAGCGAATCTATTCGAATTTAACTAGCACAAAATCTAATGAAAACGCAACTCAATTCAAAACGCAACAACAAAAGACAAGTGATATTTTAACTTTAAACAACAATGGACTGATTTTCGGTGATGTCTTAGGTATCTAATATCTTGGGTGAAAAACAGACAAAAATATAGTCTTGAGCTCTCCAAAACAGTGAACAATTCCCATCATAGCAAAACAAGGCAAAGAAACAAAAACTCCAAAACAGTATCTAACATTAACGGTAGCGGCGGAGGGAGAGTGTCTGGTTCCTCTTCCAGGTTGCCCTTCTTGAAGGTCGGGCTTTGTGGTGCAAGTGTCCCCTTCCTCGGAGACCCCTGAACTTCTTCCCAGCCGAGGTCAGACCACGAAGCTCTCTGTGCTTGTGTACAGGGTTGCAGAGCCAGTTGATCCTAGGGTCGTTGCGGATTGCAGCGTGGGCAGGATCAACCAATATTACCTCAAAGTACTTGTAGGTGGAATCCTGGAGTCAAAAATGTCTGAATTAGTATGGCAGTTCAGGGATCACGTAGAAATAGAATGGAAAAGACTCCGAACAAACCTCGTTAATCCAGTAAGAGTTCAAAACCCTGAGGCCACCGAGTTTCCTGCCAGCACGCTCCTCAGCAACTGAGCGTTTGCTCCGCTGAAATTTCAGCTGAGTCACACCCTGGTTTGTGGGCTTGCCATAAACAATACCCTTGGGAACGGGACGCTTTCTACCCCCACGTCTCACACGAACTCTATAGATGACATATCCCTGTGAATAGAATATTATTTCTTAGCAAATGAGAGCCAAAAGAATTGCCAAGACAGAAGGCAAATATGAAAGGTGGAAATCAAGACCTACAAATAATAACACCAGAACATTTCACAATATAAACAAATCTCCACAGCATGATTTAATTCAAAGCTACTATTCATTATTGTTACAGTAATCAGACTACCGGAACAGAAACTAGGTAGCAATTTTATTTATAAAATGTCTCTAATCAATTTTGAAAAAAGGAGTACTGATTAACCGACATTATGCAATTCATTAAAATAATATTTACCACCACAAATGGGAAATAGATAGAGCAACATCCATTTTATGGAATCAATCACAATCATAAAACAGACACAAACAAGATGACAATACGTGCAACATGAACTACAAAGCATGTCATAGTCAGTGAAGTACAAAATGAAAGTTAAACACACTTGAAAACTCGGAAGTGGTCAATCACAGAAACTTAAGTCCACTCGTCTCCTTCTTGTTATACTTAAAACTCCCTAAACACCACTGGATAATGAATGCGAAATTGAAAGGGACTGTCAAAGTGTGGTGTGAACTACAAAGCAGACGTCTAGTAAACAGTCGCGGATTTCATTTAAGTTGAGAATATTCAATTATACACAGCAAGCAAAAAATGACATACTCATCCAGATTAAGCATGCAGTAAACACAAACTAAACACACAATAACAAGGTAAATATATAAACAACAATTACATTGCCACCTTTCAGATGAAACCATTCAATTATACGCAACAAGCAAGAAATGACATACACATATGGATTAAACAGCACACAAAACACAATAATAAAATTGATACATAAACAACAATTATATTGCACTCAACCTTTTAAGTTGAGGCCACCCAATTATACACAGCAAGCAATAAATAACATACACATAGATTAAGCAGGCAGTCAGTAAGCATGAATTAAACAACACACAATATCAAAATGTATACATAAGCAAGTAAGCAAAAGTTATACTACACTCTACCTTTAAGTTGAGGTCATCCAATTATACACAGCAAGCAAAAATGACATACACATAAGGATTAAGAATGAAGTAAGCAAAAATTAAACGATACACAATATCAAAACAGATATATAATCAACAATATTACATTGCACTCAACCTCACCCACTTTAGATCGCGACATACATAAACATAGAAACTCAACAAAACCGTGCATCACAAATTACATCAAAAAGCCATCACTCAAAATCAACTTCAATCAGTCTAGATATACCTGCTTAGCCTTGTAGCCAAGGCGACGAGCCTTGTCGGGACGAGTGGACCTGGTGACGCGAACTATGGAAGGAAGCTGGCGGTACTCCCAGCACCTCACCCTCAGCAAAAACCTCATCACATCCGATTGCTTCTTCCTCCATAGCTCCGATACGTATGTGTACGCACCTGAAACATTTCAATCGGAACAATACACACTAAGAATGCAGCTCTACCTCATCTCGAAACTCAAAGAACAATCGATTCACGAGCTCAACAAGAGAGAAGCAACACTTACCCATCGCAAATTGCGGAGACGATCTGCTCCCTGCTGGTATCCTCGGCTAGTCGGCTGAAGGAAAGAGCTGTGAGCGCATAAATAAGTTGAGAAGGTGCCGCTGCTAGGTTAGATCAAACAATCAGATTATGGGCTCCAAATGTTGGGCTCGTCATCTTTACGGCCCATTTTCATTTTCTGGGTACTTTAGTCCATTTACACTTCGCTAGCCCATTTATACAAATAAATTTTTATTTTTTATTCTCTCAAAAGGTTAAATCCCCAATCCCGGCCCGATAGAACATTTGAAATGATTTAAATCACGGTCACTCAATTGTTAAGCAGGTAGAGCCAAATGCTGGTGCGTACAAGGGATCTGCATAATTAGGCATAATCCCCAAATATTGTCTATTGAACCAATAAGCTAAACCGGTGCAGACAATAAATTTTTATTTGAGAAAATTTCAATTTTGGTAATATTACTATAGGGGCTTTGTTAATTTCAGCACCTAACTTTCAAAAGTGTCAATTTAGTACCTTGAGTATGTAATTTTTGTCAATTTTGGTCACTCCGGCCAAATTTGACCGAAAAATTTTAATCCAACATTTAGTCTAAAATTTTGGGGGCAAAATAGTTTTTTCTATCATTTTTCCTAATTGCCAGCTACCACAAAGATTTTAGACTAAATGTTGGATTAAATTTTTCCGGCCAAATTTGGCCGGCAATTTGGCTGGAGTGACCAAAATTGACAAAAATTACATAATCAAGGTACTAAATTGACACTTTTGAAAGTTAGGTGCTGAAATTAACAAAGCCCCTATAATCGTATGACTAAAATTAAAATTTTCTCATTTTTATTTCTAAA
Source organism: Ipomoea nil (assembly GCF_001879475.1). Lineage (NCBI taxonomy): Eukaryota > Viridiplantae > Streptophyta > Magnoliopsida > Solanales > Convolvulaceae > Ipomoea > Ipomoea nil. Next base: position 5,920,702 of record NW_017617835.1, on the reverse strand, counting down.
TAGTCGCATCATTTATTTATCGGTGCCCTTACGTAACAAAAAATAACTCTCAACAACAGATATCTCGACTCTTTTACTATATAGTATATACTTTTGTGCATAAAGAATCTAACTTGCGACAACATTGAAAATTTTGTAGAGAAACTAATATTCATAATTTATGTGCATGTGATCTAACGTTTATGGAATTATTTGGAGTTGTTGAGTTAGATGATGGATGAGATTGTAAATTGTTAGGTAATTATTTTGTTACGATTAAGCTTGTGAAATTATGAGTAAATTGATTTTTCAAATAAATCGATAAATGATTTAGTGTCGGAATATTAGAATAATGAAACGTTGAAGTTTATAGCATTTGGTGTATATGTATATGCATGTACAAGTAATTAGTCCAAGTTGGACCTACTAATTGAACCAAATTTAGGACATTCGAAATTGGACAAATTATGTCTTAAACACAATAAACTCCATGCTGCACTTGTTTGAAGGATGAGATTTATGCTTTGAAGTTTGAAGTTTGATTTTTATTTTTTATTTTTAAATTCAAATGGTTGAAATTAAATTTCTTATCTAAATGAAGCTGGCAATTTAACTTCTTCAAACTATGTTAATTTGCCTATAAATAGGCATGCTTACATGCAAAGGTGGACACGACAGAAGTGAGGAAATGATTAAATGATATATTTTCCTTATTTAAGGAAGGAAATGATTAAAGAAAATTATTTTCTTAAACATAATAAACTCCTTGCTGCAATTCAAAAAACTCCCTGCTGCAATTGTTTAAAGGATGAGATTTAATCTTTGAATTAAAGTTTGAATTTGTTTTTCAAATGGTTAAAATTTCTTATCCAAATGAAGTTGGCAATTTAACTTCTTCAAATTGCCATGTTAATTTGGCTATAAATAGGCATGTTTAATGCAAAGGTGGACACGGCAGAAGTGAGGAAATGATTTTCTATTTTTTAACTTCTACCGCCAGTTTGGTTCACAGAAAATATCTATTTGAGGAATGAAATTATGAGAATATTTATTCTATTATTTTGTTAAGTTTAAAATTGTAAGAAAAAATGAATATAAGATAAATATATCCGTACACAACAACAACAATAATAATGATAATTAATAAAGTTTGGTGAAGATAAATTGTCCTACTAATTTTCTATGGAAAACAAAATATCAAGGGTGAACTAAGGAAAAAGTTATCATCATTCTTGAAGAAAATTTTTTTTGATGGAAAATATTTTCCATGAACCAAACAGGGGAAAATTCAATTTTCTTCAATTGTAAGGAAGATTTTTTTCAAAGAATTTTTTTTTTTTTCATCCAACTAAACACCCCTTATTTCATACTTTTGCCAAGCTTGTTATAATCGAAGTCTTAATACTTCTTTGTAAAACACATATTGACAAATATTTTTCTCGTATTTACTATCGTGATTGAATGTGTCAAGCAACCAAATTCAAGTGTTATACCTTCATTGTGCCCCAACAATTTTTTATACGGTTATCATGGTGATTTGGTAAATGATGATACCAAACTGATGGTTTTATTGGGATCAGGTCCACCATAAACCGAGTATAGAAATACGACGGTCCAAGTACAAAAAATAAGGCCTAGAGGGTGGACTATTGCTAACTTAGCACTAATAGGAATTGAACCCAAGTATAAGAGTTAAAAGTATGAGATCAAGACCATCGAACCATAATACTTGTCATGTTTGAGTTGCCCTGCTAAGAATCTAGGGCCCCAATTGATAGCCTGCCTCCTCCCCTCTCCTGACACCCACGTGTCCCACGTACTCAGACGCCACTCCCCGATTTATCGCACGCCAGTCCGCACGTTCACCGCGCCTCCGACACCCCCGCATTCTCTCCCGGGAACCTCACGCACCCCGGGCGGACCGCCACCCCAGTGTCGGTGACCGCACGCCGCCACGCCCAGCCGTGCATCGGGCGCACCATTGCCGGCTGGGCCCAACCGGCGACCTCCCTCGGTCGGCCGCCACCCCGTGGCCTCGCACGGGGGCACTATGTCCGCGCCCAGCGCCCCAACCAGCGATCCCCTCCGACCACCTTCGCCGACCATCCCTCCGGTCCCTCACCGTCGTACCCTCGACCATACCCCCAAGATCCGTCTGGTCGAACCACGTCAGCCCAATAAGTCCTCAGCTCATATCCAATATTCCCATCACAAACTTTTTAGAAAAATGAACCGAGTTCATTCATGGTTTAAAAGTGTTATTCGATTTTTATCATCTTAGTTCTTGTTTTTACTTTTTACCATCCAAATTAATATATCCAATGGATTAATGGTTTAGATGTTGCCTTGTACTCGTATGATTGCTCTATCTTGATTGCTGCTCTTGATGTAAATTTAATTACTCCATCAATTTTTGTATTGTGTGCTTGTTAATGCAGCAAAAAGTTGCTTGGAGAACAGCCCCTAGTGTGACGTATCATTATTTTTGTTTGCAAGGTTTTACAACTTAAACATCCATATAAAATTGTTGAACATTAACAAGCACACAATACATAAATTGATGGAGTCATTATTTTTGTTTGCAAGGTTTTACAACTTAAACATCCATATAAAATTGTTGAACATTAACAAGCACACAATACATAAATTGATGGAGCCCCTAGTGTGACGTATCATTATTGTCAATGTTCATATTCCCAATTGTTGAACTCTGTACTCACAAATCAACAAATCACTGAACTATATGTTCATAATTTGATAACTATACAGTTTAGAAATTATGAATCTATAGTTTAAAAATTATGAATCTACAATATAGAAATTATGAATTTATAGTATAAAAAGTATGAATTTATTGTATATAAGTTATGGACTTATAGTATAGAAATTATGGATGCACATCTGCTTAACGCTTCATTGCTGAATCACTCTAATTTATTTATTTATAATCCTGTTGGGCCGAGCTGCGGTCAAGAATATAAATATGACGTTTCAATCTGCGAAGAAGTTCTAAAGTCCATATTCTCTCGGGAAAACAACGAATCAAAAAATATCTGCTAAATAAATAAACACATAACATAACAGAAGCACAAAAAAGCGATAAGGAGAAGATGCGGAGGTCTCTGAGCGGTGGCAGCGGAGGAGCCGGCGGGAGCATGCTAAAGAACGTTCACAGAGCCGTCAGGGCTGGCGTTGGGAGCGGCGGCGCTGCTCAAGAGCAACCCGTCTCTCCGTTCAAAACACCGAGAAAACACACTCTGAATAATAATCTGCAGCCCCATGCTTCAAACATCTTAACGCTCTCTACCGCCGCTCCTTCATCGCCGCGTTTTCCTCCGTCCGCCGCCGGGCCTTCCCGCTCTTCGTCGCCGGCGTGCAGTGAGGAATTGGAATCTGAGTGGGAATGCTTGGACGGACGTGAAGATGATGAAGAAATGGGGAACTACTTTTACGATGAATATGTTTTTGGTGCTGTTCCTTCGTTGGACGAGGTTCACCATGCATTCTCCTCTCTTCAACAGTGAGTTCTTTCCAAAAATCTTATGATAATAATGTCTTTAGATATAGACAATTGTAGCTATAATGAAATCCTATGTAACAAATTACATATATTATGTCTATGCAATCTATGATGCACAAAAATTTCAATCATTATAAACTCTTAAAGCTAGGATGCACTATAAGAAAACAGTAAAATACTCTTGATCTTGGTGTTTCTCAATCTTACATATTGTATGTTAGATTTGTTGTTTCTCCATATTTTGGGAACATTACCAAACAGAACTTATAGTTTATTAGTAGCTTAAAACAAGCTATAAGCTCCTAAATAAGTTTTGCCAAACAGAGCCATATTGTATGTATGCAATCTATGTTACAGGAAAACTCTCACAGGAAGAGTGTTTTTGTGTTGGTTGTGGTTTTGTTAGGGTGTTTGAGCCTGCAGCCTCCTCACATTCCAGGAACAGTAATACTGCCGCCACCGGGGCACCCAAAGACACGGCGGAGGAAGTTGGTATTCAGGCTAGCTCGACGCCATCAGGGTCGTCGGATTGGATGGAACCATCTTTACATATCTGTAATTCAAGAATGGTGAGGCCTTATGTCCCAAACAGAGTATATGAAGCTTTTCATCTGATGCAGACTGAGCCTGCCATCAAGGTACCATTCAATAATGCCTAAATTTCAATTGCAATTTAAGCCAGGAAATGTTGTAAAGCTCATGTTTTAATCTCCCTTTATCTCCATAGAGAATGGTTGTTTCACTGTCATCTGATAAAGCTGTTTGGGATGCTGTTTTGAACAACGAGGCAGTGCAAGAGCTCCGAGATTCACTCAAGCAAGGTTTATATTGTTTCCAGAAATGCGGCATACATGTTTGCATACATGTTTAAACTGATAGCGAAACTGCATATTTATTATCGTTAGTTGTGTTATGGCAGTGACTGTACCTGACCGGGCTTTCCCAGGGAGCACGTACGAGGAATCTGTGGCGTCGAATGGGGAACCATTCGACATTTGGAGCTGGATTTTCAGCAATGCCAAGGCAAAAATGATGGAGATGATTGACAAGGTGATGACGTTTATAAACGACTTGTTTCAGCCTTCTGAGAGGGAGAAAAAAGCATCAGAAGGCAACACAGCTCCCTTAGATCAACACTTCAGGACTTCTTTCTTCCTCTCGATCCTAGTTTTACTGATAGTAGTTGTGTCTCGAGCCCACAAGGCATCATAATCATCAAAATCTGTCGAAACTACATGAAAAGGCTATTCTTTTCAACAACATTGGATGCTTCTATTTTTTTGTACACAGAATAAAAGAAGTAATGACAGAACATATTTGCGCCTTCTACTTGTGTCTGTTGAGCATATAACCATTAATGTGCAATCCAACTACTACTACTATCAACTTAGGCTTTTAGTTGAGATGGAGCACATGCTTCAATTGTGTCCAAAGCATTCATTCTGCAGATAGAGGGACATTGTTACATAGAAGTTAAATGTATGAAATGATTCTAGGTACAATTAGGCTTCAATATCCAGTGACCATAGGCCATTGTTTTCATGTTATATCCATAGCATAATGGCGGTGATCTCGTACTAGTCTCTACCTTGGTTAGTTAGAATCCGAATCCAGGAGTGAATCGATGTCAGGAAGGACGACAGCATGTTTGTAAATACCTCCCAGCTTACAGCAGTTTTTATCGACGGTGTTGATTGCAACAACTTCCTGAGCTGATGAGAAACCTACCCCAGGCGAGACCTGCAATTTGTTCGCCATTATTACAAAAAGAAGCTTATGTGGAAGTCTAAGACTAGGTAAGGATGTTTTACTTACATCGTACAAGATGTTTCCTAGCTTCAATTTAACTCCTCCACTCTTGTAAACCAGCATCTTCCCCATGTAACCCCCGGGCAATTCTTCCAAACTGCATCCCTTCTTTGGACTGCTTCTCCTTCTCAAAACTGTCGGGGGGTTCTCGACTTTTTCTTTTCCTTTTGCACTAGTTGGAACCTCAATTACCTCTTTTCCCTTCGTCGATGCAGCAGGCAATGTTGTCTGATCTCCGATACTCTTGCACGAAGGCAAATTATTAGGAATCTGAATAAAAAACATTCTTCGTTCATCTTCATCCTGTTCATCCTGTTCATCAAGGGTAACGAGTGGATTAAATTTAAACTGCTTACTCTTATTTTAAGAAACAAAAAGTTCAAGAAAATTGCTAGTTGTGTTACCAGCAAACCAAGCTCAGAAGAAGGATGTATTTTGGTCTCATCATACTCGGCATTTCTTGCTGCCTCTCCGAATTCTGCTTCATCAAGGATTTCTGCAGGGCAGGTAGGCAGGAATAGATGGAATTACAAAGGTTTGAATGCCATTTCCATTGCCAAATAATCCTTTAAACCAATGGCATTATATAGAAATACAGCAAACCACTAATTAAATGCAACTGTTCGGCTCTGTTTGACAGAGCTTATTTAGGAGCTTATAACTTATTTTAAGTTACTAATAAGCTATAAGTTCTGTTTGGTAATGTTCTCAATATAAGCTAGTAGCTTTAAAGAAATGTTATTTAATCACATCTTTGAGAATACCTGGGTCTCCAGAATTAGGCTTCCTTAGAGGAAGAGTGATAGGATAGTAGCTATTCTTGTAATCCTGCCAAGGCATCAAGAAGATCAAAGTCGAGTTGCGACAACCAAGGCTTAGGCATTTACATGTTAGAAAGACGAGAAAAAAATTATTACCCAAGGTTCTCGATACTCTCTTTTTTTCTTCTTTATGCTTTCAGCTTTCGCCAAACTATCTTCATCTACATCAACATTAGTATTTGAAGGTGAGGGCACAAGGTCTCGCGGGTCACCATAACCAGAACCTTTCAATCCTGTACTATCAGCCGTCCCTTCCCTAGGATTTCCATATGTCCTTATAGGAGCTGATGATGCCACTCCATGAGAAAATACAACTTGAACCGCTGATTTATTAGAGAATTTCAAGAATAAGTAGATTGTTGATCCACTTATATATGGTTGACAATGGTCAATTAGGCATTACTTTCAGTTACTAGATCCAAAGATTCATGAACTCAGAGCAGGGGTTAGTAGTAATAGTAGAAAATAGAAATTACTGTGGTATATAATCATACAATAATAGGCACTAAGAAACAAGTGTAATGACAGAACATTGAATTCTTGAATTAAGGAATGCAGTAGAGATGGAAATTACCCTTCTTCTCAGCTTTAGCTTTCCCTCTAGTCAGATGCTCCTGTAAGGAACAAATCCAAGCATATAAGTTTTAAGATGAGAAAGGAAACTAAAGATTATGCATGAATCTTGCAGTTTCTTGATCTGCCCTAGTTTCTTACTTCTTTTTTTTTTTTGGGGTGCAAAGTTTCTTACTTCAATAACAAGCTAGCAAAGCATGGAAAGCAAATTAAAGCATTTTATGTTTAAGAAGAGCTATCTTGAAAGGACCGATCAAGACTCAACTGGATTAGTCTCATCTCATGCAATTTAGATAAAAGAAAATGATAACTATGTTTTCTCATGCTGTTCTTGCAATAAAAGTTGAAAAAAAAACTATCAAAATTGCCCATCCCTTTTTGTCCTTTTATTTTTATTGAAGTAGCTTATAAATATTTCGGTCCAGCTCATGCAGCATTCAAACTTCAAAGAAATATAACAGTTAATAACATCTGGGCCCTCCGACTACAGTGATTTCGTCACATTTAATCCTAAATTTTCAAATTGATCACCCGTGATCCATCGACTTTCAAATCATTACTATTCATGGTCTAAGTACCCATGGTTCTTCAACTATCAAATTTTAACCATGGTCCTTGCAGGAGGACTATAGCTGGTTAAATTTTGAAAATTAAAGGACCATGAATGATTATTAGATACAAATAATAACAATTTTAAAATTAAAGGACCACGAGTTCACTTTAAAAGTTTATAACTAAACATGACATAATCACTATACGCGGAGGACCTTATATTAAATTAACTCTATAAAAATAAGAATTCTACTACATGTACTCCCTAATCTTACTCCCTAAATTTTACTCTCGACAGATTCTGGTAAGTTATTTTTTTTTATGTGAGTCTCAATACAAGTGTCTATATTAAAATTTTGTATTTGGAAGTAGAAGTTGAAAGTACAAAATAGGAGTACATGTAACATTTTCCTAAAAACAAAGACAATACAGTAAAAAAGTGCAGGAGGATAATTCTCTCAAATAAATAGACGGTAAATATTCTTAGTAACCCAGCAAAAATAATTAAATAATCCATATTGGGATGCTCTATCTTAACACATATCGCAGTTGCAACTTCGGAACTTCTAGAGTATGATATACACTGCCAAATCACAGTTCCGGTAACTTACATTGGCTCGCCGGAGAAGACGAGTGTCGGGAGCTTCATCATCAGAAGCATCGTGTCTGTTTGATTCTCTGCAATTTATACATCCAAAACTATAATTAATCATATTATTCACAGAAAAACAGTAACATCAAAAGGAAAACACTAAAAGGAGTTGATAATTCGAGTAAAAATGAAAAGGTCGAGTACGTTTTGAGTTCGACTTTCTTCTTAGCTCTGCGAGGAGGTGGCTTTGGAGCAAACCTAAACTATAAATCATGAAAATTTATATCGAATTAAATTAATTCGTAATTACTGAGTCAGGAATTGAACGGAGAAATGAAGTGGAGCAGAGGAATTTCAGAGCTCAAGACCTTTCTTGACGACGTAGGAGAAGAAGGTAAATTTGGATCCATGGTGTTTGAGAAAAGCTTTCAAATCCGAAATTCTGTTAAGTCAATGAGATATGAGCAACAAAGTATCTGCATAGGAGTGGGAGAGTTCAGCAAAACAGAGACTTACAGGTTGAAGACGATGGAGATGGAGATAGAGCTCACAAAAAACGCAGGGAGGAGAAGTTAGGGGCGGGTTCGACCTGCAGACGTCAAGTTAGAAGAGAAGACAGAATTCCAACTCGACAACACGAGAGTTTTGTTTGGTCTTGGAATAAATTGTACATATACCCAAATATATATATGCGGGTTTCCGTGCAATTGGCTACGTGAGGTGCGATTGTGGGGTGAGATGAGAGCCGTTAATCTTGACAAGATTAACGTCAGGATTAACATGAATTTAAAAAAAAATGTTGTGGTAATTTGGTCTTGTTGCATCTAGGTCAAATTTAAGGTGTGTGGTTTTCCTTCTTAAGGTGCGTGATTTTTGTGTTGTGTTTAACGTCATTTGTTGAAACTTAAGTGTGTCGATTTAAAACTTTAGGTGCATGGTTTTCCTTAGGTATTAGTTTGTGTGCTTAAGGTGTGTCAACTCCTAAGGTTTTTTCATTCTTAAAGTGCGCGATTTGTGTGCTTAAGGTGCGTAAGTTGGTGCGTCTGCCACTTTAGGTGCGTTGTTGCGTCGGTTTAAAGCTTTATGTGCGTAGTTTTCGTTCTTAAAGAGTTAAAGTGAATTTTTCTTTTTTAATTAAGGTGATTTGTTTTCCTTCTTAAGGTGCGTCAACAACCAATATTCTTTATAAGATTTTCTCTACACAATATTAAGTCATATTTATGTTAGTCCATAGCATTGATCACCGCACTTCCGCATAGGAAGTTATTTCCACACCTGAATCATGTGGATGTGCGGATAAACCAGAGAATCGTTAGAGGAGTACCAGAAAAATAATAAAAAGGAAAAATGTGATGATATGTTGGTGCATTTAAACATATTTGATGGTGCTTTAAGTCTAATACACCGTCAAACATTTTCGTGTACACCACAGACCAACACTTAATTAGTACACTACAAAAATAAACTTGATGTAAAAAAATTACAAAAATATCACAACGTTGTCCGCACAATCGAACATGAGTCATGCGCAACAATTTCCTAAATAGCTTGGATAAGGGTGCCAAAGTATGCATGAAGATGGAAGAAGTGGTTTCAACTCTCAAGTGCATATAATTTTAACCACAAGTTGAGCACCGCAACATGAAATGGATTCCTTGGTAAAATAAATAGAAGTCGGTTGTATGGTAGTTAAGCAATAACTTATTTTTCATCAATAAGAGGCCAGGGGAAGATTTACATGCAGAATCCAAATTAATGAATAAAACAACCAAATTCACTGAGAAGGCACAGTGGGTTTCCGCACAACAAGAGGGCGGCCAGGCTTGAGCACCCACTCACACACATCAAAAACCACCGTCAAGTCATCGCCGCTGAGCCAGCGGTTGACATGGAAGATGGACTGGCTACACCCCTGATGCGGCCCCGTCGACGTCACCTCAATAAACTCACAGAACCAGCCGGGGTAGTGGCCGGAGCCGTCGGAGGTGACGTTCAGCCTGCAAAGCGGCTGCTGGAGACACGCACCACTCACCGAGAAAATGTCCAGCTTCCCACCTTCAAAGTAATCGTGATCTCGGTTCATCAATCCCCAGTCCCGGAGCTCCGGGACCCACACTCTATTTCCGGGCTTGTCCCCCATCTCCACGCTGATTTTCGAGTCCGTTCCGGCGGTCACAAACGCGCCCGTCTGGATGTACAGGCTGTACACACACTCATCCTGCACCCAATATGGATCGAAGTTTCAAAAAAGAAAATAATTTTATTATAAGCAAATGCAAGAAATTTATATATATATATATATACAAAGGTGGAAGATCAGATCAGAGATGATGAGTTACAGAGGAGTCTGCCGCGGAGAAGATGAAACTGAAAGCAATGACTAGGAGGAAGTGGCGACTCGTCGCTGTCATTTCCGGCCAGTTTTAATTTTGGGACAGCAGTAGTTTGGTAAGGGTTCGATTCGTAGACACGATTTTACAAAACTATATATAGATCAGAGATGAATGTCCTGTTTTTTGATTCCAGAAAAATGGCGAATGCATGCAACCTTAGCTCTCGTTCGCGCGTGTCTACCTTGTTCCTCATTTTTTGGCTTGTTGGTCGGTTTGATTGTTGCTCCTTTGGACTAATTCTCTCACTGATATGATGCATATATATAAATAATAAGATATTAAGACTTAAAAGAAGGCGTTTGGTAAACATTTTTCCATAACTAATTAGCTATTATTCTCTTCAAACATATTCTTGAAAATATTTTCTCAAAAATTAAGAAAAATTGCACTTTTCATTTCTAAGTTTAGAATAATAGTAAAATTCAGCAGTGTTAATTATACTCACTTTTCATCCCAAAGTTTTTTGGCTTGTTGGTCATGCTTGCACTTATAAATACTTTCGTCCCCTACATAAATGGTATACGTCACTTAATAGACAAAGTTTTTTAAATAATCACTGTCTAATATATTTTATTATATTATGTCACTTAATAACAACAATTTTCTAATAGACAAAATTTTTTAAATAATCACTGTCTAATATATTTTATTATATTATGTCACTTAATAACAATTTTCTAAATATCCGCCATATATACCTTAATTAATTTTTGCCTTGCATGAGCAATTGAACTTCATTCTCTTGGTTTAGTTAAATAGAGTTTTCCCACACAAAGCAATACGAAAATAATGAACAGGAGCGGACAGAGCTAGTAAACATCAAACTGATCATTGCAATTTACACACCAAAAGTCACATTAATTAAGAATTCTTTGTTCAAACCATTTCCTTGTTCCATCTAATAAAAAACTTAAGAATGCTTTTTACAACAATTAGATAAACGGATGAATGCCACACAATCACAAGCTTTGCTATATGCAACATCGACCTGATCTGAAATAGCAAACTCCCCTGCCACCGCTTCTATCAAAATGAAAACAAAAACAAAAATTAAACCACGTCTTTGTGCTTTACTCAGGATTTGGCGAGAATATAGGTCGAGAGAATTACTTCTGAATTAGGAGCTAGAGCTGCCAAGATCAAAGTCCATGGTGTAATCATACTCGATTGTTGGAATCACGGAGGCCATAAATTTCAAGAATAAGAAGAGGTACCTGAAAAATTATCAATAGTGACAATTTTATTAGCCAATTGGAGAGAAATGATCGAGTGATATAGTGAGGCATCGATTCCAATTTCCACACACATATATACAAGGCATGCTCACCCTTCATGACCAATTTAGATGGATAGTAAATAAAAAAAATAAAATTACTTGTCAACTTCAGGTTCAACTCCTCTTGACATCAGAACATCGATAATTTTCTTCATAACAGCTCCATGTCGACATGGATGTATGGAAGCATGTTTCCCAGGTAAATGGGGATGATCTTCAATGGTCACCTGAGTTTAGCAATGTCGAGCAAAAAGATGTACAACACCATTAAGCGAAATGGTAACATTAAGTAGTGTGTGACTGCCAAGCACCTTGTGCTCAAATGGCATGTAATGACCTCTCCCATGTGAGAGGTCATGAGATTGAGCCTCAGTGGAGCCGTTATTGACTCTGTGTGCTTCATTATGTTGAGAAAGTATGTTTGAACAGATACTACAATGTAATAGAGTCAGTAGCATTCAAAAAAAAAAAAAAAAATAGTGTGTGACTAGATTTTCTATGTGTGCCACTAAATCAAAATAACTAGCAATCATGTCTCACCGTCTTGCGAGCATGGTCTTGGCTGACATCTTCAAGTACAAGCTCCGGCTGTAGTAGCATCCTTGACTGTCATATAAAACAAAATGCATATCCTTATGTGGATCAAGATAATAAAAGAAGTAATGCCACCAACTTCATATGCATCGATTAGCTCAAATAAAAAGAGAATATGTAGAATTTATCCATATGAACAATAGGCTAGTGTCCCTGTCATGAGTGTATTATTCTATATATATCACATACAAATCAAGTTCCACAAGCAACAGAACATACGACAAACTCACCTCATCATATCCAGTAAGCCAAACACGAGGAGTCTGATAGTACTTGTCATACCTGAAATTAAGGAAAACTTATGACCACATATATATATACATAGCAAGAGTATGCAGAACCTTCAACTGAATTTGACTTACGTGATGCTGACATCATATGTCCGAGTTCTTAAAATATTATCGTCCTCAGGTTCATTAGCCACAAGATATGTATTTTGAAGTGTACCCTGTGAGACCATATGAAATGACAATCAACATGATATGGGTTGAGATAATTGTTTACAAATAAAGCAAATTAATCCTTTCCCTACAGAATGTGAGAGTTCAAGATATGGGTAGCTGCAAACCAAGAACATAGCAAGTTCAAAAACTTATTGTAAGGATATAAGACAGATTCTTACGGGATCTGATTCAATAAGATTGTCAGCATCCTCAAAGTCTCCCATGTCCGGTATGTCTTCCTCCTCATCACCCCCAAAGTATGAAGGAATTGATTGGATGGCATTCTTCTTACTTATTTCTAATGTCTCTATTGAGGGTAAGTCGTCATCCTCCTCCTTTTTGTTTTCTTGATATAAACAAGGAAAGGAAAATGTCAGACTGGATAAAAGATGAAGCTGCTCCTAAGCAGAAGCAGTGAATGATAATATGATATACCTCTCGGTTTCCCGTGTGTTGCCAGCCAACCGTCATTATCCTCATTATCAAGAAGAACTTCTCCTCCAGCAGCTTCGTATTCTTCCTCTACTGATGCTGCTCTCCTCAGACAAGGAACTGCATAGAGTATTATTATTAATATAAGTTATTGTAGTATACATCATTAGTTGACCAGCATATACAGACAAGAAATCGTTCAGTGTTATAGACCACCAAGACTAATTACCATTTCGAGTGATCAAGTATTGCTTGTCGGCAGGTAAATATGACTTTCTCTTGCTAGGCTCACCTGATTCCCTGCAAGTGAAATGAACCCTAAACTGAGAAAGAGTAGTATTAAGTATTAACAGCAAGTCAGCAATGATCATTGATCACAGCAGTGGTGGCATGTAATAGTATTGGCTAAACAATTTTTTTTAATGGAAAAAATAGAAAACAATTCCAGCAGAGATAGAGAACTCTAAAACCCAACCCACCCACTTTTTCTTTTTTTTTGAAAGATAAAATTATAGAAACTAAATTAGTTAAAGAGCATATTTTACATTCAGTCAAAGTAGGTAAACTAATGTGCAGACTTCAACTACATCTTATCAGCATGCATCCATATGAAGAAGAAGATGATGTAGATTAATCTAAAGAGAATTCCTAGATATCAGATTCTACAGGTAAGCAAAAGTTCAGAACTTGCAACTGATTTTTGAGTCCATAGATCCTAAATGACTAATTTCAAGAAACACACAAAATTTGAAATTCTTAATTCCTATTCTGTTATAATGTATAATTCAAATTTCTGTTGAACACGCCTACAATTCATGACAAAATTTACAGCTACAACTGGCTACACACAATTTAATTTTCAACAAAAATCCACAACCTTGCTCCTAAAAACAAACCAAAACCTACCAATAAAGTCCTACGAATTCTAAAACCCCAAATACTATCAAGTATCAAAGTTCCACTCCACAAGCTTCTCCTGGCTCCATAATCAAAATTCCAATTTTCTAACATTAAATTTGATCAAGATGTGACATTTATGCAAAAAATTACAGCTTGAAACTATACTATCTACCCCAATAAAGGGCACCTTAAAATTTCCACTCCTCGAGCTTATGTTAGCTTCATAACCACAATTATAAATCTCTAACACCAAATTTCATCAAGAAGTAGTATTTATACATAAAAATTATAGCTTTATTGAAAAAACTAACAGCTAATGATATTTGATCAATTGAGGACAAAAAAAGAATTACCAAGACCAGGTGGCGCATTTAGAAACGAGGTTATCGCCGGCGATGATGAACTCGCTGACGCTGAGGACGCCTTTCTCTTTGAACGCAGAGACGGTGCGAGGATTGGTGATTCTCTCCACCGTGCCCTTGAATGCTTCGTGAAGCTTCTGAGAGAGTACCATTCTTCGCAATCCAAATGCCAAGAAGGAATATAGTTAGGCGATTACGATCGGATTTTGGTTCCTTTCCTTGCTCCAACTCCAATTGTGTATTAACCCCCGATTACGTAACCAAACTAACAAAAACCTAAAATCAGGATATATCATATAAATAAAGAGAACTAATAAGAATCTAATGTTAAGAGTCCACCGATTACTAAAACACCGACAAATATGCTGAGAATCCTTGGGGAAAAAGTGTTTTACTTTAATGACAAGTTATTTTTATTATGTAAATGTAAATTTTAAGGAAAATATCAACATTATAGTTTTGAGAAAATAAAAGTTAGGGGAAAAAATTTAAATAGGTCATTGAATTTTACTTGATGTGGTATATACGAGAGATATCACTATGAGATACACTTCTAGACTCTCCGCTTCCGTTTGTTGATTTAAGTTCTAGAACTCGAAAAACGTGACAGTACGTTAGAGATTTCCGAATAAAATAGATAGTATATAGAAATAGCTAAAAATTCCTTCTTCAGTCATAAAATGCGGTACTTATAAGAAAGATGATGAGATAAGTTCCGGTCTAATAGCATGTGCGAGACGTGGAATCTATGCACAGGCTCAGACCGAGGCTCAAGGAGGGCCGACCATGTGCACTAATAGGTCGCAGTGCAAATATCATAAGGGCGTCTGTGTGCACGCCTTTAACGGAGCTCGACAAGCTAGATGGTCGGGAACGTGTAAATACAAGTTTGACGCGGATCGGATCGGATTGTGCTCGCGTAAAGTGTCCGATACTGACCACTGTATAGCACGATTAACTGGGAATAACCTCTATCATTCTCAAAAAGACAATTAAGTTCTAAACTTTCAACCGTTATAATTAAACCTAAAAACAATTGTTGAAAAGTATGAAGTCCAAGAAATTCATTAGTAATCTGTAATTACAAATTACTTAAAATTCGAGTAAAATTTTTCAATCATTTAGAGAAGGCGGCCAACTGATCTATCTTCTCCTTAGGTTGAAAAGGAAATCAATAGACTAATGTCAAGGACCAAACTAGCCATTTTTTCTCTAATTCAATTTACTATAAATACAATGTCCAACTATAACTCTATATAAGTATGTATGACGACGGCGCTACAATGTGCAGCACGCAGGGCTGATAATTGCTCTTCAGTCTATTACAGTTGAACAACACAGGACGCTCAACTCTCCAATCGCTATCTCTTCTCGCCCACCATTCTGGGCTCCAAACCAGGAAGATGAACTCTTGGGATTTATGGGTGGAGCAAGCGCTATCTAGACTGGATTCTCTGAAACTCCTCCGATCTCTCAGGCCCATTCTTCCTTCCAAAGCTAACCAGCCCGGTTCGCAA
The DNA here is from genome assembly GCF_001879475.1 of Ipomoea nil. Taxonomy (NCBI): domain Eukaryota; kingdom Viridiplantae; phylum Streptophyta; class Magnoliopsida; order Solanales; family Convolvulaceae; genus Ipomoea; species Ipomoea nil. Next base: position 5,904,939 of record NW_017617835.1, on the reverse strand, counting down.
GAAACTTGCCCTTCAAACGCCTCCTTTTCTGGCGATGACCTCCAAGTTTTCGACGGTTTGCGCCAGTGGGACAGAGCCTCCGTGGAAGTCATGATTTCTGAAACCACGTATCAGAAATGGCTAAAAGACGTCCCCAGTTCCGGTAATTGCTTTTTTCTTTTCCACCCTTTGCCTTCTCGTCACTAAATGTTGCATCTTTCTGGGATTTGCTCTTCATGCATTGTTAAAGTTTGCATTTTTGTTCTCTTGGTTTTGCAATAAAATGCACGGTGTAGTAATGAGCTTTTCCTGGATAATTCACATTTGAGTGGATTTGGACATTGAATTATGTGTTGAGTATTTATGTTGTTGACAGGAGATGACAATGAATGTGACAAAGTTTGGACTGATAATGAAGTGGGGGCTTGTGGTGGAAAATTCAGAAAGTTAATTTTATTCTCCAGTAATGATTACTTGGGTTTGAGTTCTCATCCAACTATTATCAAGGCTGCAACAGAGGTAAGATGGTTACTATACCATAAACTAGTAATTTTTTGTGGACTTTTCATGTGATTGGCTAGAAACTTGGCTAACTTGTTATGGTTTGCATGATTAGGCAGTGCAAAGGCATGGAATGGGTCCAAGAGGATCTGCCTTAATTTGTGGGTATACATATTATCATAGATTACTGGAAACCTCATTGGCAGCCCTAAAAAAGAAGGAGGTAAGGATTTCTAACACACCTGTATCTGGATGTACTTTCACTTATTTCTTGTGTTGCTAGTAGTCTAGTATATATAATTAGATATAAAAGTAACACTTCAATGAGGGAATCGATGTTTTAAAACTGATGTGTTTGTCTTGTAATGTTTACATACTAGGATTGCCTTCTTTGTCCCACAGGCTTTGCAGCCAATATGGCATTTGTCACCGCTGTAGGCAGTATCAGTCTTCTCTTAGCTGCAGGTGGCAAACCATCATTGGATGACAGAATAGCCATATTTTCCGATGCTCTCAACCATGCATCAATTATTGATGGTATACGCCTTGCTGAGAAACAAAAAGGTGTAGCAGTTTATGTCTACCGACACTGTGACATGTTCCACCTTAACGAACTACTGTAGGTTATGGCTTTCGATTTTTTCTCTTTCTGATTGTGTTGAGCAAATTCCGTATCTCACTACCTCTGTACTCGTGTTTTAACAGAACAAATTGCAGAATGAAGAAAAAGGTTGTCATTACAGATAGGTTAGTCATGTTATTGAGTATTATCTGTCATTATCAGCTACATTTTGCACCCCTTATCCCGAAATAAAGAAGGAAACAAGAAAGTTTTCTGTATCTTACAGGGTGTTTAATTTTTTTCCCCTTTACCAGCTTATTTAGTATGGATGGGGACTTTGCACCAATGGTCGAGCTTGTCAAGCTTCGTAAGAAGCATGGATTTTTGTTGGCAATTGATGATGTAAGTTCGAGATTGCAATGGCTTTTCACTCCATATTTTGGCTACAAACCTACCATTATTAAACATGAATTTCCTATTGTTTGTTACTAGAAACTTTATTTTAACCTTTTTCACTTGTTCTTATAGGCTCATGGAACTTTCGTATGTGGTGCAACTGGAGGGGGTGTGGCTGAGAAGTTCAACTGTGAAAAAGATGTGGACATATGTGTAGGCACTCTAAGTAAGGCTGCAGGTTGCCATGGCGGGTTCATAGCATGCAGGTCTTCTTTTCTTCCCATTGTTATCGTGCATTATTACTCTTATCGTTGCCATTTATGCCCTATTTATCCATTCTATTCCTTGCATAATATCGTTATTTCCTATTTTAGCTCTTTTGTAAACCTTAAGTAGCAGCATGCTCTGCAATGAGAGAGAGGTAAGTTGGAATCTGAATAAAATCAAAAGGGAAGTTTCTTCCTCCAACTCTCTTTTCTCATGTTCTGTTTCCCCTTATTCACAATTGGGAAGAACAGAACCGATCGTTCAAACTCTGTCTCTCATAGGCCCATAACGAGGAGTATAACTCGTGATCATATCACATTTGTTGTTGCATTGTATCACGAATTCATTATACATACAAGAATTTTCATTTAAATGCTAAATTATCAGCAAGAAATGGAAGCAGCTTATACAATCAAGGGGGCGCTCCTTCATATTTTCTACATCTACACCAGTGCCCGTCGCTGCTGCTGCACATGGTACATTACTGATCGATCAATCACATTCTTTTCTCGTTTGTCTCAAACTAAAAAGCTTGTGTGTAAAAACCGACGTTCCATATGCATGTGTATGTATATAAAGATGCCATTATCAAGGTAACACGAAGAAAATGTGGAGATTTTTACATTGCTGTAAGTATAATTGTAGTGTAACTTATGCAGCTGCTACTGTTGTGGCTAAAAAGGAGACATGGCGTAGAAGAGCTATCTGGAACAGGGTGCAAGACTTCCGCGATCTGACTGGGATTCCAATCACAAGTAACATCATCTCCTTAATAGTTGGGAGTGAAGCCATGGCATTGCAAGCTAGCCGGTTTGTTTTTCTCGTTTTGTCATCATCTATCTTTCTCTGTTATCTCTCTCTCTCTCAGTGCTCATCAATGTCTCAGTTGTAAACTGCAGGCATCTTCTGGATTTGGGCTTCCACATTAGTGCCATTAGACCCCCAACAGTGCCCCACAACTCCTGCAGGTGTGTAAACTCTGGAGTTTCAAGAGTTTCTCCGGTTAGTTTAAATATAAACAAAAGGAATAATGGTCAAATAAACTATCGAACTGCACACAATAATGTAATTAAGCCACTGAACCTAAAAAATCTACAATTGAGTCCCTAAACTAACCAATAAAAAAAAAAACAGAACTTCTGGCCGAAGACGAAGGCCGGAAGTTCTTTTTATTTTTTTTTAATAATTATTTTTAAAATTTTATTTTTTTAAAATAATTTAATTTGGAATGACCTGTTGGAAACCTGCATTGAAGGAATTGGTTAGTTGAGGAACTCAATTGTAAGTTTTTTAGGTTCAGTGTCCTAATCGCATTATCGTGTGCAGTTCAATGGCCTATTTGACCCTTATTCCTAAACAAAACCTTGAGATTGTTGTGTTGTCTGAGGTTTGGTTTTTGTACTTGTAGGTTAAGGATAACACTAAGTGCAGCTCACACATTGGAAGATATAAGAAAGCTTACAGAAGCACTATCCCAGTGCATCAGTTTCAGGGAGATTGGGTTCTATAGCAGCAGCAGCAGTTGCAGTGCTAAACTATAACTCTATCTTATGTTATTTCTTAGCACATATATGTTTAATTTGTTCTAAAACCTGAAGATAGATCAGATTGGTATTAATTATAATATAAAAATATTATTGATAATGTATTTAGAAGAGATGTTTAATTTGTGATGTGGATCTTGATAATAGAGTTTAATGAAAGCTTGTTTGGTCTTACGTTGTCTGTCGGTGTAGCGTTGTTAGTTATTACTCCCTACATATTTACATTCACTTCACTGCTCCTCCTACCACCAAACTCCATTATCTTTTAATTATGTTCATTAAATATACTTCTTCTCCATTTCCCCATGCCAACATCTTTGCGCAATTACAGAAATCAAAATTGACATTTGGCCTTGTTTCTTTATTATATTATTAAATCACTTCGATTTAATCTTTCCAAATGTTCTGTCGGGTTAAGTCAGGCAAAATATAATGACTCTTGAGCATCCTCTCAATTATACTGTTATCTTTCTAAATATTCTGTCGAGAGCTAAATATAAATTAAAGACTCTTGAGCATCCTCTCAAGTACACTATTGGTTTGAATGTGAAGACTCTTGAGTCATTGAGTCATCGTAATTTATATCTTATCAAATATACTGACATATTTCCAAATGTTCTGTGTAGCTAAATATAAAGACTCTTAAGCATCCTCTGAATGCGAAGACTAGACTCTTGAATCATTGAGTTATCGTAATTTACATCTTCTCAAATATACAGTCACCTTTCTAAATGTTCTGTCGAGCTAAATATAAAAACTCTTGAACATCCTCTCAAATACATTGTTGGACTGAATGTGAAGATTCTTGAGTCATTAAATCATTGTAATTTACATTTTAGATGATCAAGAACCTTAAGATGTGATCAAGAACCTTTTAGTTATAAATCATCGTGATTTGTATCCTCTCAAATAGTAATATACTATTAGACTAAAATGTGCTTAATATAAAGACTCTTGAACATCCTCTCAAATACAATGTTAGACTGAATGTAAAGATTCTTGAGTCATTAACTCATTGTAATTTACATTTTTTGAACTAAGATATGATCAAGAACCTTAAGATGTGATCAAGAACCTTTTAGTCATAAGTCATCGTGATTTATATCCTCTTAAATATATTATTCGACTAAAATGTGCTTATATCGTCTTACATTATCGAGCTAAGGTGTAAAAACTCTTGACTTATTGAGTCATCATAATTTACATCTCTTAATCATGTTTTAAATCCCCTTAAATGTATTATTTGACTAAGGGTACTATTTGACTAAGAGCCCTTGACTCTTTGAGTCACTTTAATTTACTTTAATTTAAATCCTCCAAATGCCCGCCGTCGGGGGTCACCTTAATTTACCTCCTCCAAATGGTCTTTGTCGGGAGGGAGTGTAATATGAAATGTGAGTGCAGGGAGGGTTCTGAACTTTATTTTCAAAGCATGCATTAAGGAAAAGATTATATTACAGATCTGACCAACAACACAAATGATAACGACAAACTTAAACAAAGATGAAAAACATGCATTATTACATTAAATTAAGGTTTTACCATAAAAGAGAAAGAAAGAAAAAGAAACAGATACAACATTAACTTTGAATGCATGATAAACCAATCATGGCTGTAATAAACGAACTGCAGATAGATCTGGCCGGCCGCCGGCAGCGACGGAGAACTTAGCTAGGCGGTGGCACCACCGCCTGCTGCGGCTGAGCATTATAGTTGTCTCCCTTGTCTCTCATCATCTCCCTCGCTCTCATCCCGAGTCTCCCTTTTGCATACTCCAGCTGCTCCGCCCCCGGCGGCCGCTTTCCGGTCATGTACTGGTACATCCACGACAGCACGCTTACCGCCGCCAGCCCGAACCCGCCGGAGGACAGGAACCCGGTGACCAACAGGAACGCCGTGATCGCCGCCGGCAGGAGAACGGGACTGAAGATCACGAACAGCGGAGTCGCCACCGTGAGCGCAATCACCGTCCCGGCCAACGTCAGCCCGGAGAGCACCAACAGCGAGCCCCCAACCGTCACCGCCGTCGCCGTCTTCACGGCGCCGTACGATTTCGGATGCTGCTGCTGTTGCAGCTGCAGGGCGTCGTCTCTGTTCTGCCCGTAACGCTCGGCCGCCATTGATGCAAATTAAAGCTCAGCTCGCGAGATTATAGCTCAGCTCCGCAGTTAGTTGTGTGTATGTATTCCTTGGAGGCGGGGTTGGTGGGGGTTATATAGGCGGAGGAGTGACGCGCCGCGGTGGCACGTGGTGACGGTGAAAGTGTAACGTGTTGAAGAGCTTAGCATGCAGCGGGTGCATGAAAAGGGCAAAGCTTTCTGTGAGGACACGTTGCACTTTTATCTCGTCACGCCAGCTCAACCTCATTTTGGGCCTATTCAATTCGGCCCATTCTTCCTTCATGGGCCATGTTAGAAACAAACATGGGCCGTACACTCATAATCAAACTTGAGTTTAAACAAAAAATGTTTACAAATACAGTTAGGCGTTTTGTTTCTTGAGTTTCCCATTTTCATGCAACCTAGCTAGAAACAAATTTAGGGTGTTTTTGGTTCGCACATGAAAATTGAAATGAGTATCAAATACTTAGTAATGATAATAGGTTTTGGTGAAAGTATTTTGCATGCTTGGTAATAGGGTGGAATGAGAATGATTATCAATAATACTGTTTGGTTATGTATGATCCTATAATAGGAATAAATATTTTAAAAATACAAGAACACAAAATCAAGACAATTGATTCTAATATAAAGACATCCAAAACATCAATATGAACAAAAAAAAATAAAAAAAAAAATCTAAAAGCACTAATCAAAGTAGATAAGAAGGAATAATGGAATGAAAGGGGATGATACCCTTATTTTATTTAGGTATGAGTTTTTCAATTAAGGGGGTATTTGAAACCCATAGTAGTGTTCTAAAGATCTATCAACCAAACAATACCAATCATTTTGATACCCATTCCTTAGAGCTAAACATGTCAACCAAACACACCCTTAGTCTACCTAATATTATAAGTCAGAGCAAATACTAATTTTGGTCCCACGAGTATTAACAAAATGACAGTCTTGGTCCACATGTTTAATTCCTACCAATTTTCATCCACGACTAGTGTTTTAGTACCGATTTTCGTCCACAACTATTGTTTTAGTGCCAAAGTTCATCACGCCAGTCACCCTTTCGTTTAAGACATGCTGATATATGAAATTATTAAGGGTATTTGAGTCCTTTTCAAATTAATTAAGATCACAATTTGAGTATAAATAAAGTGATTTAAGCTCTAAATTCGATCTCAATTCGCAGTTCTCCTCCTCAAATTAAGGTAGGATGATGTGGAGAACTACGAATTGAGATTGATAATAAGGCTTAAATCCCTTTATTTATGCTCAAATTGGGATCTTAAGTTGAAAAGGACGAAAATACTCTTAAATTTTTATTTTTTATTTATTTCAACATGTCTTTAAAAGGTGGAGTGACCATTGTGATGAATTTTGACACTAAAACAATAGTCGTGGATGAAAATTAGTTCTAAATCAATAATCGTGGATAAAAATTGATAAGAATTAAACATGTGGATCAAAACTGTTATTTTGCTAATACTCGTGGGACTAAAGTTGAGATTTGCTCTTATAAGTCATGGCAATTCATGGGTGGTTCATGGTTGTTAGATTTTGTTCAAGGCTATCTTAGTCCACTACTGGAAATTCTGAAATTTCCGACCACCTGAAAGTGATCTTAAATCAAGTCGAAAGCCTTGTTCCGACCACTTTTGGTATCCGAAAAAACTCTTGTTGCTATTTCCGACCACTTTTTACTTTCAACTTGATTTAAGATCACTTTCAGGTGGTCGGAAATTCAATAATTTCCAGTAGTGGTCAAGCTTTATAGGACCTTCTTTTTTTTTTTTTCACTTTTAATTGTTTGGTACAAGTCAAATCATGAATCATGTTTACAATTTTGTTGAGTAAGAGATGAAAAATGAAAATCATGATTTTTAGATAATTTGAGATGTATCACATGGTGACTAAAAGATAAAGATTAAAACGATTATAGTTATACAATTGAGACCAAGAATGCATTTCCCATAATATGATAGTAAAATTGGTTGTTTGTAGTCTGAATCAATAAAGTTATAGAAGATTTTTAGAAGGATCCTATAGATGGTTGTTAAATTTTGTTCATACAATTGACTTTTGTAGTCAACGTTTTTTACCAGAGTTTTTCATCACATTTTCTTTTAATTATTTGATTCAACGTAACTTAGGTTTACCAACCATATAAACACAATTTTTATTTACGAAAAAGTCGGTATCTGCTACCAATTAAAATGTACATTCTAGGTGATGAAAGCTGCTTTGCGACAAGCAACCTAGGTTGCATGTAACATGTCAACTCAAATTAAGAAGGTTAATAGACAGTTTCCTTAGGAGTCGAACTTAAAACGTTGTGGTTACCAAGCTAATTGTTTGAAATCCACCTAGGTACACTCTAGGTGAAGCTAGCCTGCGTTACGACAAGTAGCTTTTGTTGCATATAACTAACAAATTCAAACTAAGAATTCAATGCCAATAGATTGTTCACCAAGGAGTTAAACTTGAAACGTTGTAGTTACCAAGCTAACTCTTTAAAGTTCATCTAAGTGCGCTTTAGGTGAAATCCGTATTGTGACCCTAGCCGACAAAGGATCACTAGAAAATAGAATTACCTAGTTAGGTTACCTATAACTAACCAACTCAAATAATATAAAGACGACCAATAGATATCTCAGTAAATAATTAAATTTAGAATATTTTGATTACCAAGTTAACTGTGTAGGAGTAGCAAATCATATAAACAAAGTTGTGGATACCAATAGTTGTATCTATATTTTCCAATTTGACTTGTATACATAGATGACTTCCTCAATAATTATAGTCATCTTCCAAACAAACATTATTCAGGACTTCCAAACAAAGATGGTGTGTGGACACAAGTCTTTTCATGTCTTTTTAGGGTTTCCATTTTTCCACGGATGAGTCAATGGGGAGTTGAAAGAAACAGCGAGGATTGGAAATTTCTTCCCTCATGCGCATAAGTATCTTGACCATTGTGCAATTTTTCATTCTTCCAAAAAACTTGAATCTCCAACTCCAATCCGATAGAATATTTGAAAGGATGTAAATTACGGCAACTCAATAACTCAACAGACAGTCAAATGCCGGTACATATAAGGAATTTGTCCACTTTGAATATAATTCTTACACTGTTACTATTAAGGTTCGAATATTAGTCTCTTCTTTTAAAAATTGCATAATAAATTAGTGAGCTGGTTGTGTAATTTTTACTTTGATGGAGGGGTGTGAAAGGAATATTACTGCGACAAGGAGGGGCCTATGTGAAAAATGTTTTTGTTTCTGGAAGAACCAACTAACATCCTTCGCTTTCCCAACTAACATTACGTTTTTATGCCACAACGTTTGATAAACTTGGAATTAGGGTCGGAATCTCTTGTCCAACTTGAAGACTTTGGTTTCAGTCCCCTCCAACAAGTTGCAGTTTTAGATATCACCTTAAAATTAATTCCGATTTGGTTTCGATTTCATTTGAATAATAAGTAGAGTTTAACTTTTATTCGAAAAAAGATTGACATCAATTTTTTGGGTTAGATAACGAGAAAAAAAATTTATAATTACTACTTAAAGGTATACACATGGTAAATCTTGTTCATATATATATAACGATCTGCAAATCATACAAGAGAGGTAAATCGTATTAGAAAATTTTATGCGAGTATGCGACAAGTTTGATCGAAAATGTTAGCAAGAATAAAACTTGTGATATTTAGGTACAAGAAGATCTATAACTTTTTAATGTGGCACATCATGCAATTACGTACATTAACATTTTGCTTATCAATTGCCAAAATTGGAAAATAATTACTTGTATAATTTTTTTATTTTTTATTTTGTTAAAAAAAGACCTCTAAAAGAGATAGTCGAGTGGATATATGGAACATGTTTTTCATACCTAAAAATCACGAATTTAATACTTGCAAAACTCTTTTAGTCGAGCCACACTTTTAAAATTTACTTGAATAAACCCAATCTTTTATCATAAATTGTTAATTTTACCTGAATAATCCTAATCTTGTATCATAAATTATTAATTTTATTAGAGAAATACATTTTAATGTTATGAGTGTAATATGATGCCAAGTAGTTCGTTGATGCAGTATATTCACTTTTTTATTTTCACTTTCTTTTACTATATATTACTCCCACCCTCCTAATAGTCTTGTATGTATATCTTCAAGGACTTCCACGCAAATAAAATTTTAGAAAAAAAAATGTTTTTATCGTTTTATGTGTAGGAAATGAAATGTCAAAAGCTTGTTTAGTAATCTTTTATTTTAGAGTGGTAGTTAGGTAAAATAGAAAAGTATTATGAATACAAAAATAACATAAAATTATAATGCACAGTATAACACGGCATCATATACTCAAAAACAAATTAAACTAAGCTAAGTAAACCTTTCAAAAAAAAAAAAAAAAAAACTAAGCTAAGTAAAATGTTTTTATCCTTTTTATTATGCTCTATCACGTAGTTATTTGTAGGAAGAAGTTTGTCCTTAACTTCTAATATAATTGGTACTAAACCGTCCATAGACATCTCTATTACTTTGCAAATAAACAATGACCAATTATTTGAAAAAAATAGGATGATACAATATATACTTAATAAATTTCAAGTTCTTAGACTAAAGATTTTGACCTTAAAATTCTTTTTTTAACGCCATTTTTTTAAAAGACGAAAAGTGTTCACACGTGATATATATACTTTTTTTAAAAAAAAAATTTAAAAATATTATTAAATTTGACTAATTAAAAATTAATTGTTATTAAACTGGTTTAGAGAATTACGTTCCGTTGATATTATCGGTTTCGGTTTAATAATATATAATTTACATATCCAACAACCTAGAATATCTCATAATCTCATATCATAATGTACAAATGTTGTTTTGTAGTTGTAGAAGTGGAAAGACAATAGACAAGGGGGAAAAGTTATCTAGATAGTGCATCATCAAATTAGTTCATTTCTCCACTTGTCATGAATTTTTGTGTGCATTCCTATCCAAACACGCCTTATCATCTCCTAGGTTGACGGCTCAGCAAATAATCTAAAAGCCTAAAACGCCAATTGGCTAACGATTAACTGCTCGCCAATTGGCAATATATTGGCGTGGCACTCGGCTGGAAGGGGATTTGATCGGCTCTCCACATCCGAATCGGCGGCTTGCTCAGCCGCAGCTACTTTTCGTCTTCGCTTCGGCGAGCCACTTTCCGAAGCTGATGACGTGGACAATGCTTCCGGCTCCGGTGACCTTCTCTTGGCCGTCACTCTAACCGGGTCCGGCTCGTTCGACCCGATCCGGTGCGGGAAATTCAACAAAGCCTTGGAGCCGCGCATCCTGTAAGCCGCTTTGTCGTAAGCGATCGCGGCTTCCTCGGCTGTCTCGTATGTCCCGAGCCAAACCCGCGCGCCGTTCTTAGCCGGGTCTCTTATCTCCGCCGCGAACTTCCCCCACGGCCGCTGCCTCACCCCCCTATAGTGCCTCCCTTTCGGCCGCACCGCCGGCGCCGGCGCCGCCGCAGTCTCCACTGGCGCCGCCAGAAACGTCGGCGCCACCGCGGCCACACAAGCCGGCGTCACAGCTGCCTCCTCAATTAATTCCCATGGCTCGGCTTTAACCTCCCCCGCCGTGAAGTTAAACGGCGTCCATCCATCACTAACGGCGTCATGCAACACCCCGTAAATTACCATGTCTTCCGAATCATCCACCTTAAGCGGCAAGTCACCCCACGTCTCCGTTAAACATGACATAAGACTACTAAAGCTTGAACTCCGGTGATACACCGGAAAATTCACCGGCGGCAACTCTGCCGGTACTGGTTGATACATTTTTTCTGGAAATTAAAACTTTTTAAAAATATTTTGGGTTTTTAGAGTGAAGAGCTGAGAGAGCAGAAAGAAGAGGAAGGTTTTGAATTTTTGGAAGAGGAGATTGGAAGGGAGAATATATAGTGGAGAGAGTTAGGGGAGATTCATTGAACCTTGGAATTTAAATTCAGGTTTCAGGTTTCCTTGAAAGTTCATAGTGGGCAAGTGGACAAGTTGGTGGAAATACTTTTATTTTTTCTATGTATCACGTGGAAAAATTAAGGATAAATTTGAAGATTTAATGTGAAGCAATGATGCCACAAATCCTTAACCTTGCTTTTGTCTTTATTATCATTACTGATTAACTTAAACATTTTTTCCCCTTAACAAACGTACAACACTAAGCTAGCTAATATCTGTATTTTGCAAGATATAAATCACATTTACAAATAATAAAAATATATGTTGATATTATATATCACACGTCGACTTCATGTACGTGACATTATTAGTGTCAAACTTTAACTCTTGAACTACTTGTACGATAAAATTAGGGCATTAGTTAAAGTGCCATATTATTGGTACTTGTTAAGGAAACTAATTAGCATTTGTTGCTTCCTATTTTCATCTAACTACATGCTTTAGAAGATGACCTATTCTTTGTAACTATACACTCCTTTATTTGCTATATATGATGTACTATTTATACATTATATTGTTGCTTAATAATAATGTGTACTTCTTTCAGTTTTATATATACTTCACAAGACTTTCATTAAGAGGTCATTGCATTGTGAGAAAGGACTATCCAATGCTTGATAAAGTTAAAAGAAAATCGAGAAGATTTTAAACTGAAAGTCATTTGATGACAACATAGTGAAGGAGACGACCTAAGAAGTGGTAACTTGATGTTGGTGGTGTCAAGAAAAGTTTAAAGTATGAGTCGCGGTGCTAAAAACATGACATGAGATAAGTTAATCGAGAAGCTTTAATATAGGATAAAAGATGTCAGAGAAACATAATAATAATAATAATAATAATAATAATAATAATAATAATAATATATATTTGTAAATAATTTTTATTAAATATAATAAATATTAATTATTTATTAGTAACTAAAAGCAGTACATTATGTCAAGCAATTTGTACTCAATTGCTTAGGAAATGTCACATGATCGAACTCGATGATAGAGTATTGTCTCTTTAGACTGTATGCAACAAACAAATAGAGAAAGTATAATAAAAAAATAATGACCCACCCGTATGCATTAATACGACAAAAAAAAATAGATAAAAGTTCAAATAGTAATGAGAATAGTTTAGTGTTAACATATACAATTCAAAGATTGTGTCTATCCAATGGCATAGTGAGACTACTGTGATGATGCATATCGCGAAAGGTCAAGACAATTTTTTTAAAATAATAATAATTAAAAAATAATTGTCTAACCATCGTGTTTTATAATTAAATATAAAGTGATTAGTTGCTTAACGTTGTACGGCTCTACATATTTAAATGAGGAAATAATATTAATTAAGCAAATCTTTTGTTTTATTTCATAAAATAATCGCAGGTGGTTTGAGTTGCCTCGATTAATGCCGCTTTCACAAATAACGAAGAGCATTGGATTGAATTGCCAGAAGCTAGGAAGAAACATCCCTTATTATTATTATTATTATTATTTTTTTTTTTTGAAAGGAAACATCCCTTATTATCAATTCTATAATAATTTATTTTTTATTTTAATATATAACTGTACAATAAATTTCTTAATGTTTTTAATAAAAACAACAAATATGTTTGTCGTAAATATCGAAAGCTTAATTATTTGAATGAAATAAACAATTCTGACCAAACCGATTAATAGTTAAAATATTCTTTGGCTATTTTCATGACTTAGAGGAAGTTGGTTTAGCTAGATTTCTCTTATATGATTATTTCATATTGTATTACTTTATTGCATTCTTTTAATAATGTGTATTATCAACCAAAGTCTATCTTGTTTGACCAATTTTAGATTATTTGAATGGTCAAACAACTAATATATATGAGTGTTTGGTAAATAATTCTTTCGCTTAGTTTATCACTTTATTGATGTGATGTTAATAAGTTACAAATGAAAAAGTTACTTTGAGTAGCTTATTAACATTAACTTATTGCGTTTTCATTTTAGAAGTCTAATTACCCTTAATAATTGTTGGTTAATGGTTATTGTAATGTTTATATTTAGTCAATTTTTATTTAAATTTACATTTTTAATATCATCAAAATCGCGTAAAACTTGACATTTGAGTTGACTTTTTGCCCACAACACACATAAACAATTGTGTTAACCGTTATTTTGAATTATTAGTAACAACATATGTTTATCATATTTTTATTTGAAATTATATTTTTCATATTGAATTATTATTAATTACTGAATATTTATTTATAATTATAATTATATTAATAGTAAAACAAAAAATAATAGTTAAAAAAAATACTCTGTAATTAAAAATAATACAATGATAACAATAAATTTAAAAATATTTTAAGAGTAAAGTAAATAGTACAATACACTCGTACCCTTATATATAGGTCATTTTACACATAATCATATAAGAGTAAACAACTAATTTATCAAACACGTACTTTTCTATAACAAGTTAATACTATCAGAATATTAATTGGTCAAACCAACTAACACAATTAACTATTAGCTAACAATTAAACTAATCAACTATCAGTTAACAACTAATTGCCAAACACCCCATATATTTGTGGGACAACATGCAATATTATTGATTTTACTCAATTATAAAAAAGTTATACTACAACAATGACCTCTTTCATTTGGTAATTTATCACTATATTTGTGGGCCGAAAATATTGGTGATTGTATGTAATTTTATAAAGAAGTTATACTACAACAAATGACTTCTTTCATTTGCCAAATTATCACTACAGTTGTGAGCAACAAAATTGCTGATTTTATGCACTTTTTAAAAAGAAGTTACACTACAACAAATGTCAACTGTTTTGTTTAATAGCTTACAAATTACACTAGCAATACATTGTGTAATGGACTCTAACTTTAAAGTTCCCATGGTCATTCTTCTGAATGTAATAGATCATAATCTAATCTTCGATCTTTATGGGTTCATAGTCCTTTCTTCAGACTTTTTTTTTTCTTTTACAAGGAGACTTTTTCTCCTGTATCAAAGAAAGATTCACTTCGTGTCATTCTGGCATTAGTTGCACATTTTAATCTTGAGTTGCAACAAATGGATGTGAAAACCGCTTTCCTAAATGGTGATCTAGAAGAGGAGGTTTATATGAAACAACCTGAAGGTTTCTCTTCTAGGGGTGGTGAGCATTTAGTATGTAAGCTTAAGAAATCCATATACGGTTTAAAACAAGCCTCCCGTCAATGGTACATCAAGTTCGATGGGGTAATTTCTTCATTTGGTTTTGTTGAAAATCCCTCAGATAACTGTATATACCAGAAGGTGAGTGGGAGTGAAATTTGCTTCCTTGTTTTATATGTGGATGACATCTTACTTGCCACCAATGATAAGGGGATGCTTCGTGATGTGAAACAATTTCTTTCTAAAAACTTTGATATGAAGGATATGGGTGATGCCTCTTATGTTATTGGCATTAAAATTCAGAGAGATAGGTCCCGAGGTATACTGGGTTTATCTCAAGAAACCTATATAAACAAAGTTTTAGAGAGATTTCATATGCAAAATTGTTCACCGAACGCTGCTCCCATATCTAAGGGGGATAGATTCAGTTTGGACCAATGTCCGAAAAATGATTTGGAGAAGGAATCCATGGAGAACATCCCTTATGCTGCAGCAGTTGGATGTCTTGGATATATCCAAGTCTGTACGAGGCCGGATATTGCTTTTGCGGTTGGAATGCTAGGGCGTTACCAACACAATCCGGGGTTGGACCATTGGAGAGCTGTAAAGAAGGTTCTAAGGTATCTCAAAGGAACCAAAGGTTACAAGCTTGGGTTTAGGCAGACGGACAATTTAGATCTTGTCGGTTATTCAGACGCGGACTTTGCTGGCTGTGTTGATTCTCGAAAATCAACTTCAGGGTGCGTCTTCATTATGGCCGGTGGGGCTATCTCATGGAGAAGTGTTAAACAGTCCTTAATAGCTACTTCTACCATGGAAGCCGAGTTCGTTTCCTGTTTCGAGGCTACTTCACAGGGTGTTTGGCTAAAGAATTTTATCTCTGAGCTTAGAATTATGGATTCTATATCTAAGCCATTGAAAGTCTACTGTGACAACTCAGCTGCAGTCTTCCTAGCTAAGAACGACAAAAGTGGAAGTCGAACTAAGCACATCGACATCAAGTTCTTAGCAATTAGGGAGCGTGTCAAAAATAAAGTTGTATTCATTGAACACATTCATACTGAGTTGATGTTAGTAGATCCCTTGACTAAAGGCATGCCACCATTTAAGTTCAAGGATCTGATTCAGAAAATGGGACTTTCGCCCAATTTGTAATTTGTATATATACATTCAGTTTTAATAAAATTCTTTAGCATTCAGACATTTTCTCAAGAACAAATTGCACTTTTGGTCCTGTGAGTATTAGGGTACTGGCAATTTGAGTACGTGACTTTCAAAACTCCCAATTTAAACCTTTAACTATGCATTTTTTGGCAGATTTGGTCCTCCGGACCAAATTGCCGGCCAATTTTGGCCGGAAAATGATTTAATGGTTCGAATTATTTTGTGATGAGGGTAAAAACGTCATTTCACTCCCTTCTTCTTCATTCTCCCTTTCTTCTTCGTTCTTCTTCTTCTTCTTCACCTAACAAAACCTCTGAGAAATGTAAGGATTTACAGTTATCTCTTCTTCTTTTTAGAAGACTTACCATTACAAAACAAAGAACCTAAGCCAAAAAAAGTAGTTTTTGAGATGTAATTAGGTGGGATGTTTAATACTGGGCTGATTCTCACGCCATGGCCGCCGGAAGATCTACAGCTACTGCTCTTCTTTAATGGCGAACTGTTAGTATTGTTTTTCTTTGAAGAATTCAAATGGCTATGGCTTTGGGTGTTGAATAGTAATGACGAGAGTGAGCGTGATATGAATGGCTCCGACTTTGATCTCTGTTTCCGGCTGGCCCGCGGCGGCGCGTTGGGTTTGGGGTTCGGGGCGGAGCCGGTGGAATTGCTGCGGGATAGGAATTGGAGGGAGCGGACTAGGGTGTTGCCGCTGTTCAGGCTGCTGCTCCGGCGGAACTGCCAGAAGTGTTTCGCCGGCGGCGAGTCGTCGTCGTCGGATTCTGGGTTTGTTGACAGGAACTCCTTCAGCATCTTTCGGTTCTCGTCGGCATTGGAGAGCCTCTGGGGCGTTTTGGGCTCCGGCGAGGCCGCCGGGATTTTCTGATTTCCACCGGGAGGATCTGGCCGTTGGCGAAGAGCTCGTCGGCGGAAAGGGTGTGGTGGGCGGCGGCGGCGGTGGTGCAGAAGTGGAAGTCGAAGTCGATTGTGGGTTCGAAGAGGAAGGGATCGGCGGCTTGGAATTGGATGGGGACGATGTCGTCGGAATCTTGGAGATCATGGGAGAAGGAGATTCTTGGGCTCGCCGTGGAGCTTGAGGCCTCGGAGCACACATCCACGGCCATGGCGGGGGGGGGGGGGGTGGGTGCTTCAAGAAGATTGTTAGGTGAAGAAGAAGAAGAAGAACGAAGAAGAAAGGGAGAATGAAGAAGAAGGGAGTGAAATGACGTTTTTACCCTCGTCACAAAATAATTCGAACCATTAAATCATTCTCCGGCCAAAATTGGCCGGCAATTTGGTCCGGAGGACCAAATCTGCCAAAAAATGCATAGTTAAAGGTTTAAATTGGGAGTTTTGAAAGTCACGTACTCAAATTGCCAGTACCCTAATACTCACAGGACCAAAAGTGCAATTTGTTCTTTTCTCAATTAAGTGTGTACACCTTCATTTACTTTATATTGATGAGAAAATGTACTTCAGGGACTTGGAATAAACATAGGGTTTATTTCGTTGGGTTTTGTTTCCTAATTAAGTGCTCAATGGCAGTTTGCATTTGATCATAATGGGTACTAGTCGTGCTAATGAGAACATATCATTATGGTTGGTGTTTTTCTGTTATTGAGTGGTAGTGCTTGCACCAAGTGGGAGAATGTAACGTTTATCCGTTACTATTATTATAACATTAGGATAAGTTATGATAATATTCAGTATTTGATATGTGGTGCAACACTAATAACCTAATAGCTAGACTACCATTATGATTAGGAGTCTAGTTAGGGTTTAGGAGACCTAAAGACAATCAACCACAATGATGGCCAGTGGTTATATAAGGTCACTAGTCCTCTCACTGCTCACATTACATACCTCATACACCATCTAGAGAGAACTGAGTAAAGTGAGAGACAAAGCACTTATCATCTCTGCAGCAGTCCGGATCGCTCAACCGTAAGAAGAACTATGGCTGGAGGTTAGTACGATCCTATTATCACATATAAGATTATGCATGTGATATTTTAGTCTAACATAGGGTGCTCTTACCATCTTCACTCACAATTCTTTATGCAAATCTTCACAAACAACAACTGTTAAGTTCGATTTCTCTGCAGAGTTTGAAATTGTGATCGATGGCTATGGAGTTTTGAAGCTTTCTTAGAGCTGAGGAGAGATTATTGTACTTACAAAATACTCTTGGATTTAAAAGTAAATTATGGAAATGCAAACGAAGGACTACCTTGAACAAAGACATAAAAATTTGAGACTAATTAATTAGGTCACAAAAGTCAAATAAGATAAAATCAATAAAAATCACCATAATCAAAGATGATTTTGGATATTAACTTATACTATATAGCAATAGTGCACGGGTGGAATATATAATTTGTGATACTTCAAGATTCGAGTAAGTTAGTGATTGTGAGGAAAAATCACAAAGCATTTTAGCACTATCATACTTTACAATAAATGTCGACGGACCAAATTATATATAATAATATCTCGTTTTGTGTTGCTATTACGGCCAGCTATATATGGCGCCGCCTTTCCCTTTCATGCATCTCAATGTTCATTGCTATCAAGAAGTTCATAATATCGGTTCAATCTTAAACTTCAATATTTAAATGAGAAAATAATTTATAAGGTTTTAATTACTTTATCAGTTCAAAGGAAGATTTGATTGTAAAAAAAATTACAAGTTATGATTATAAATTCATAATAATTTTTGATTAAGGCAGAAATTTATGTGAGACCGTCTCATAGATCTTTGTCCATAAGACAGGTCGGGTCAAGATAAAATGTAATACTTATACTAATTCATTACTTGAAAATATAATATTTTTAATAAAAAATGTAATACTTTTACATCAAAATGATTATGTTCTTCCTTATAAGTAATAAATATTTTATTCTTAATTGGTATTATATTTGTTAGTATAAATATTACATTTGCATATTGGCATGATCCGACCCGTCTCACGGATAATAATCCGTGAGACGGTTTCACACATATGTGACCCTTATATTAAAGGTGTAATATATAATTTAGGGACCCACATACTCCCAGACGAGCTTGCGGCTTGCGGCCTCCGCCCTCACTCATTCGCTGAGCACAAGAATCCTAGAGTTCCCGCCTACACAGCTCAGGCCGTTGCTCTGGGAAGACAAAATTGGCGTTAGAGTTCAACGTGGAAGCAGTAAATTATGCTGTGCATCCGTATGCACCATGCATGGTGCATACGGATGCAAAAACAACGTCGTTTTATTAAAAACGTGCGTCTCACCTTAAAAAAAAAAAATTCAGGTTCGATTCCCAGCAACAACATATGAACTAAAATTCCAGAATCGATGAACTATAATTCCATAATCGATGAACTATAATTCCAGAATCTATGAACTAAAATTTCAGAATCTAATCTATGAACTAAAAATTCCAGAATGAATGAACTAAAATTCCAAAATCTATGAATTAAAATTTCAGAATCGATGAACTACAATTCCATAATCGATGAACTATAATTCCAGAATCAATGAACTAAAATTTCATAATCTATGAACTAAAATTCCAGAATGAATGAACGAACATAATGTTATTGCTGGGAATCGAACCTGAATTTTTTTTAAGGGGAGACGTGCGTTTTTAATAAAACGACGTCGTTTTTGCATCCGTATGCACCTTGCATGGTGCATACGGATGCACAACATAACTACTCAAATTGGGCAAATTATGATGTGCATCCGTATGCACCATGCATGGTGCATACGGATGCAAAAACGACGTCGTTTTATTAAAAACGCGCGTCTCACTTAAAAAAAAAAATCACTTTTGATTTTCAGTAACAACATTATGTTCTGAATACACAGCATAACAATATTATGGTGCATACGGATGCACAGCATAACGATCCGCAAAATTGACTATATGCTGTGGAGAGTTTTATTATATGGATTTCCAAATTTTATTCTCTAAATTTTACTTCTCGATATAACGGGTATTGATATTTTTTTTTTTTTAATATATGGATCTGAATATAAGTGTTTACATTAAAATTATGTGTATGAGAATAAAATTGGAAGTAAAATTTGAGAGTAAATATTCGTGTACCGAGCCCCATAATTACTTTTACTTTGACTGAACATGCCAAAGTATGTGTAATGAATAACATAGTTGACAATTGGGGATATAGGCAATCTAGACCGAACGTTAGAAGCTGGCTACCTAGGCTAACTAAAGACTGCTGCTACCTGCTGACATTTGCACTTTCAAAGGTCATTTTTAACATTTAATTGTTCTTTCTATTCACACTTCTTTTCTTACTATACAACCTAACGTGAATGCATCTATCTTTTAATGTTCAATGACACTTATTTGGCAAAAGGATTACCTCATACTTATTTAACATGGTTCACATATAAAATCGGTTATACAACTTTAAAACTATACTGTAGTGTTTGATAAATAGCTTTAGCTAATTGGGTTAATGAGTTTGACTAGTTGATAGCATTAGCTGATTGTAGAAAAATGTTTGGTAAATTAACTATTAGCTATCAGTTGATAGTTGATTACATGTAAAATGACTTTCTCAAAAAGCTAATTTGAGAAGCTTTTTAAATGTTAACATTTTGAATAAGCTAAGTTGTTACAAAGAGCTAATCAATCAAACACTCATAGTGATCAAATAAGTCAAAATTGACTGATATGCTAACTATGATATCAAGCAGTGTCAATACTATCTATTTAGCACGTACTATACAAAAATGATAACTAATAGCGAAGACGTAAATTTTTTTTTTTTTAATACTTGTGTAACAGCCAACATCATGTATATTTTAATAGGAGCCAACTCAGCTGGCCTTTCCAACTGCCGCCCAATAAAATCTATTTATCAATTGCCTAAATTGATGGGTTTAATCTTTTCAATACGGTGTATTAAAAGTTAATAAATAATTGACTAATATTAATGAAGGTTCTAATTACATGGGAAAAAATGATGATCATACCCAATTACAGAAATTTGACAATTTCTAAAGGCATCTGATCTCCAATTAAGTCATGCCAACCCAATTTTGAAGATGTCTTTGGCCGATATATCTAGGGTTTCAATGGATACCGAATACGCAATGCAACATAATCAATTTATTTGAAAAATTGGGACGATTACCTCAAGTTTAGACAATTAATAAGAACAATACTAATGGCTACATTTCAAATTAATAATTAATTTAAAAACCGAAAGCATAATATATTATTTTTGAAATACGCATGATTCTTTACAAGATATAGTATCTGTTCTATTCTATACTTTCTCAATATTTTTCAGCCAAAAGAATCAATGTCCTACCACCGGGATTTGATCTTGTGACGATCCATTTAAAATGTTAATAAATGTATCATCACATTACATAGTATTCTTAATTAATAATTAAGTTGGGGAATAGTACCAAAAAAAAAAAAAAAAGAAGAAGTTAGGAATGAACCTAGATGAAATAGGTAGCATATATAGACGGGTATATGCATGCCTTCAATTTTATTTTAAAATTGAAGGAAGAATTCGCAACCACTACTTAAAGATGTACTTTAATTTGGATAAAATTTGTCTTATGACTTTAGCTCGTAAATGACTACAATGAGATAAACGGACCAATTTAGATTATCCATATAGTTGGCCAGTTGAAACCGAGAATGCCAATAGACATGCATCTTACACGGAAAGTTGAACTTGAAATATTGTGGTTACCAAGACAATTGTTCGACTAATTCGGTTGGGGTTGCTCTAAAAGGTGAACCCCAACCAAATTAATTGGTCGGATAGTTGGTTTGGTAATCATAAATAAAGTTTCAAGTTCAACTCTAAAAGGAGCTGTCTACTAGCCTTCTTAGTTTAAACTGGTCAACTATGAGAAACGAAGTGTGGTTTACCTCCTTGTAGACCTTTGTTGACTAGGGTCACGAGACGAATTTCACTTAAACGACACTTTCAGATAATGATGATGAACTTTCCCATAAATCAAAGGTGAAAACTTTGCAAATAAACAAGGACCAACTATATATCATGTAAAAAAAAATGATCCAATACATACTTAATAAATTAAAGTTCAAGTTCATGACCAAAAATCGAAATAATGCAAATGATTTTTTTTTTTTTTCAAAACTAAAAATTGTGAAGATAGTAAAGTTAAACGACATCATACAAATATTATAAGAAAAAAGTATCAAAGTCGTACATAAATTACTTATGTTGCTTAGCTTGTATATTTTAAAAGAAATGCATTGCACCATGCCACCATATGCAGCCTTGTATCTCGATCTTCTTTCATTATTATATATTTTTCGTTCTACGTTATAATATAATATTGGTGCCAAAAATTCAAAACTCCATGAATATTCAAATATAATTGAGTAAAATATACAGAAGCAATTATAGATTTGTCTTCAAAACTTGTTTTCAAAGTCAAGATTCTACAAACCCTTTATTTAAAAAAAAAAATTATTTTAATTTCACAATAAAAATTAATCTGGAGAATTTTAAGATTAAACACGTGTTAAAAAACAAAATGTTAATCAAACAGTAATCATTAACATGACCTAATCAAATTGACCAAATAATTGACTTCCAATCGCAAGGTTTCAAGTTTTAATTTTCTTCTCCCAAAAAGTTGAATAATATCCAATTCATTAAGGGCTCCTCACACTCCGGCTCGACAGAAACCAAAGCTGCCTATTGATCATTTTAATTTGAGTTTGTCTGTTATGAACTAATTTATCTTATTGTGATCATTTATTAGTCAGAGTAAAAATACGACGACTTTGACCTGAAATACACATTTAAGTAGGGATTGCGAACTTTTCATAAATTAATCATTGCTGGGAGCTAAGAAATCAAAAGGAACGAATTTAAATACTAAGAAAAAACACAAAAGTCGTCGAATATAATGTATTGCATCGGATCAGATGAGAGAGGGAAGAAATGTTTTCAAAGTTCAACGTTTGAAGATTGACGTTAGACCGATTGTCACTGTCGACATGGGTGTTTTTTTTCTCTCTGACGAAGTTTTCTTTTATTTACTTATATGCGCTGCGTGTCTTGTGGTCACACTAGCCAATTCAAACTGGTCTCCGCCTCGTGCCGCCGTGCGCCACCATTTTTACTGCAACGCAACCGTAAAGAGTTGAAAATACTGGCTAGCATGGTTGAATTTTTCTTACTTACCCTTCTGGAAGCTAGCAGTAATTTAATAAGTGACTGCATTTTGCATTGCACTGAAACTTGGAGCGTGTGGTTGAATGGAAGGATTTATCCATCCTTAACTAAAGATTAAGGGTTAGATCTTTGACTTTGTGTATGGAACAACCTCAAATCTTTAGGTCAGTTGTCACATCCAAAAGACGTGTCTATAATTCAGCGAGGGAATTAATCATTGTATCCGACGGTATAAATCCTGGGTACACCCCAAACAAATTGTACATAAACTAAGCTAGCAAATTTAATTCGAGTGCGAGCTTTGAAGACATACAAGTGCTCTCTACTATAATGCAATTTTAACATTTATTATTTTCTAGTAACATATAACACACGTACAAGTGTTCTCTACTATACTACACTTCTAACATTTATTATTTTCCAGTAACATATAACACATATGTAACAACAACTAATTTCCATAGGATTTTTTTTTAAAAAAAATCACATTATGTGTCATATGTTTGGCGAGAAAATTAAGTAATAAACAAAAAAAACGTTTTTGTTCAAGGAAATTCGCAACTGCGGGTCTTGAAAAATTGGAGTTTGTTTCAACGTCGGCGCAATCGATATTCTTACCTTGGCATCACTTCCATCAATGCCAGATTAAAGTCTGAATTCATTCATATATAATTTCGAAATGAAAACATTTCTTTGATTCTTTTATTTATTTAATAATGGGATTAATGCAACCTTATCTCTCACACACACATATAGGGGACACACACACATATAAGGGCACGATCAGGTGCGAAGGACCGCCCATGAGAGAACTGAGAACTATCTAGCGCGTGTCATGTATCCTTCGATGCATGTAAATGTGTTATATATGCAAGTAATTGGTGCATCTATACAAGTAAAAAGTGCAAGTAAAATCACTTACAAGTGCACATACTTTCAACTACAAGTGCATGTAATTTTGTCATCTGTTTGGTTTCGCTTTTGTTCTTGCGGGGGAGTTTAGCGGGTAGTTAGTACCCGTGAAAACCACCCGCAAACATTCTTGCACCTAGGTGCAACTACTTATAAGTTATAACTATAGGTGCACCTAGTTATAACGTCAGGTGCACTTAGTTTTTATGCTTAGTATAAATTTTACTTATACCTGTAATACATTTTACTTGCACTTGCAAGACATTTTACCTTCACTTCGATGTTCAATTATTTACGATAATGTCACCACGTTTTAAAAAAAAAAAATCAGTGTTTCTCATCCCTTAGATCTGAACACGTGGCGCACGCGGATGGGTTCTCAGTTCTCTCCTGGACAAGCCGTTCGCACCTGATCCCAATCATATATATATATATATATATAAAGGAGAGACCGTGTGAGTAGAACATGATTTTTTTCTTTTTTTTTTTTTTTAATTTGAAAGTCGCCCGTTTGATTATTGACAACACTCTCTCAGAGAAGTGAAGCGTGTTGCATAAGGTCTTCTTATTGTGATTTATCTATATTGTGTGTTTTAAAGATTGTATATATCCGTAATAGATATGCAAAATTTAACCTATATATATACAAAATCATTGAGTAGTGATTGCAAATGAATATATGATGATTTACGAGCTATAATATAAAAGTAAAGTTTACTTAATTAATACACACTCTATGATGACCATGAGTATGAATTAAAGTGTAACATTTTTATTTGCCCTTTAATTTAAAGCTTTAACAAATTATATTATATTATATACAAAAGACTTTCTATATACCGACACTGAATTGAAATTGCGAAATAACTTTTTGAAACTGCACTAACAATTTGGTTGATTTAAATATTTAGGAACTAATTAACCTATTAACATTACACAACGTAAATGCTTTTATTATTATAGTCTAAAAAGTGAAACCTCGTATACCAGCTGCACGTATGAATTGAAATTGAAAATTATTATATTTTGAAATTCCATTAGTATATTGAATGATACGCTATTTTGCAATAGAAATTACGAAAAGTTAGGTTTTTGTTGACTTTAGGCACATATTCCAAAGCACATCGAATACGGGAGAGAAATATCACATTCCAAACAGTGATATCTTGGACAAAAACACACAACATGAAAATGACAAATTGGAATATAACGTTGTTAACCTCAAATGACGTTCAAGCTGCTTACAGGTTAGCTTGTTCCAATCACTATTCCACATTCATTACCTCTAGTGGGAGATGAAATTTGTGTGAGATGGTCTCGCAAATTTTTATTCGTCAGATTAATGTGAAATGTAATATTTAATATTGCATTTGTCAGTATAAATATTACATTTGCATATTGACTCGACCCGTCTCACAAATAAAGATATTTGAAACGGTCTCACACAAGTATTACCCTGGTGGTTTTATTTTCCACCACAATTACGTCTTCAGTTTTAATTCCACTTTTAAGTCGAACCATGCATACATACATTATTTGTTTTAATTTGTAGCTATCAAATACAATAGTATAGGTAGTTTCAACCAAATTGATTGAAGAGGAAGTTTCGTGTAAATCGATCAATCAATTAATGTAAGTTATGATTCTTTTAGTATAATTGATTTATGTTATTAGTGTTAGATATAAATGTAACGAGGAACCTGACCTCGTAGTAGCGGAAGATTCAGGATCGTCTGAATATCCCTCGTCATAGTTGTTGGTATTGTCACTGGGATGGTAAACATACAGAATATTGTTATCGTTTTCTCTACCCCTTCTCTCTTGAATACCAGAAGGAGTGTGTATGCTGAATAGGGAGCCGTGGGAGGACTGTTTTGCATAGAAGTCTACATGTCATCAATATTGGCAGATATTCAGTTTAAACTTATAAACTGAATATCCTTAGTTACTTAACATATTAAATCTGACTTAATCACCTACTTGCACCACAGCCACCCAATAATAATACAATATAATATAATATATTATATTGGGAAAAATACTTACAATTAGTTTTTTTTTTTTTTTTTTTTTTTTTTTTTTTTTTTTTTTTAAAAACATCTGCATTTACTATCTAAGGCCGGAGACTCTGAGAGTGTATACATTAGGTAAACTCTGCTCATGAACAATGGTATATACACCACACATGGGAGGTTTGAATTTTGAAATATATATAATACATAATGTAAAAGTTAATAAATCTAGAGTGAAGATATTATGAATCAAATTAATGACGGGTATATATCCTCTACCTAACTGTTCTTCAACTTTCAACTAAAAATTCTGATTTCACTATTTTTCGCAAGTTATTTATAGATCAGACTATATAACCAACAAAATCATCCATTGCAAAAAAGGGCATCAGTCAATATACTAATAATGGAGGTGCATTATACATACGTCACAATATTATATTTCTACAACTCAATAGAAATTAATGGGAAAAATGTCTTATCCAAAATATATTATTTTCAATAACAATTGTAAGTTTTTCTGTAAATCAAATAAATATATTTATCCACCAACTATTATTTAATGTGATAATATCCCGATCACCATTCTAAACAAGTAGTCATAAGTTCAAACCATGATGGTGAGATTTAAATTAACTTTTTTTGACAAAAAAATATTTTTTTAAAATAATATAAAACAGATTGTATCTCGTAAAGAATTATGAATACTTCAAAAAATAAATTTATTCATCCGAAAAATAAAAAATCAGGAATCAATGGCTAATAAACCATCTTAAATAGTTAAATATCTTACCGGACAATAGCAAATCAAATCAAATACAGTAAACGAGAAGAAAAAAACAATTAATTTGCGGCTAGATTAGATACGCTGTTGTCTTGTTAATAATCTTCTTTAGTAAAAAGGTTATCCTGATGTGTACCTCGCTGCACTTTTGTCAAACCTCGTGCTGCATGAGTAAAAAGGAAGAAACACCCAAGAGGTGGTTGAGTGAAAGTATAAATTATATATATATTGTATTATAAAGTTACAAATTTAATTGTTATTTTAATATTTTTTTTGTTCGTTTAATTTAATTGTTGTTATATAAAGTTTGATTTGTGCAGTATTATACAAAAATAAAAATAAAATTTATTTTATATATGCACTTTCATAGTTATTGTGAGTTTATGAAAAAGAAATAAATTTTTAAAAAGAGAATGGTTATACGTTATCAGTGTCAAATTTGCTAGGAAGTCGGTTAAACTTGGCTGCATATACTCATTACTAGAGTGTCGGAGAGTTATATATGCTATAATTGTTTTACTTTTTACTTATTACTCACATAATGTGTTTTATTTTCTTATACTTGTAATAGAATCAATCCAGTGACATGCAATTAGTAAACCCTATGATAGGTAAATCACACATTGCTTCCGTGCAAACCCACATACACGTACGAGAGAGGTAATTAACACGCATTAGAAAGACCATTTGTGGCAAGATCGACAGAGAGAGTGTTGACAAGAATGAAACATGTAACATTTTAATGCAAGAATTATGTTCTACTCACTCAAAATGAGATATTATTATGTATAATAATAAAAGCTTTTAGACTTCTTTCAGTAACGAAAGAAATCCATAATAATTACTTGTAAGTATACACTAGGTAAATCATACTTTTTTGCATTTGGTAAAGATTTTGGACTTTGTTTAGCAATTCAAGTTGATCAACAACTCTTGGTATTTTGTCCCCAAAGTTCTTTGAATCAAAAGTAGATATTGATTAGTTGGCATGACCTTAAAACAATGTCGGCTTAACATTCTGTCAAGGTTAACTTGCGGCTTTCTCCATATAATAATTCAACTTTAATTTAATTTATTCATCAACAATAACAATTATTTTAATACTAATATATGTAGACATCAAACCAATTGATCGATTCATTCCCCCATCCGATCATCCCCAAGCCACCAACCATCACACACACACACACAACATAAAGAAGGAATTAATTTATGAGAATTTATGGTAAGAATAATATAATGTTTAATAAAAAAAATATATAATATAATGTTGTAACTAAAATAGTGGCATTTCAAAATTTGTTATTTTTTTTTTAAAAAAAAGTGACAAGATATATGTTGAATTTTTTAGCATAAAATGGAATAGAAAGTGACTATTATGTGGTACAAATATATGTGGGATTTATTTCTGATTTCTGGGTTGTGTCAAAGTGGATTGCACTCTTCGTAATGAGACGAAGAAATTAATATATAGTAAGCTCAAAATGGATAATAGGTGAATGCATGAGAAGTTGATAATCAAAAAAGACTCATTTGAGTTGGAAAATGAAGGTCGAAATACTTTGATAAAACACTTGTCCAACATTAGTTTGAGAGGTGGGTTTGCACCACTATATATACAAGAGTCTTCTATAAAAAGGTTGAATTGTCTAGCATATAAGTTTTTTTCTCGAAAATATTCTGCCAACAATTTCATAAATTGTACGAAATGCTCACCTGGTGTCGAGTACTTAAATTAACTATTAAAACTTACGATATATACTAAAATTAACTATTTAAATATCCCATATATACAACATAGCGAATATACTACTATCTAAATATCCCATCACTATTAGACACATTACATCAATGTCGACTCATTCCTTTGAAGAACGCAAATGCAAGTTGCATATGAAGATAACTATAAGATATAATTATTAGTGCAAGCACACTATCACAACTATTACATACTCATATATACTTAGCCTATTATAGAGATAGGGAGATTATTGAAAGATGTTGGATTCATTTGATTGGCCTCCGCCATCATCATCAATAGAACATAATGAGTTCTAATAAAAAAAAATCTATTTATTTTATTAGGGTGCGGCGGTTAAATTCTATCAAGATTTTTTTTTTTTAAAGGTGAATTTAGCTTTATTTTGAATGGAAGGAGAGAATAGAAGAAACAGACAAATGATTAAATTGCCCTCAAGATTTTATCCTTTAAAATTTATTGAATCACTTTTTATCGATAATTTGACTGGATAGACTGAAATTGAGAAAATTTGAATAATTACAATACTAAATTAATAATTTTAAAATTTATGGATTGAAATTAATAATACCTTAATAGTCATAAGACCAACAGTGAAATTAACTCTATAATCATTATCGATCCAAAAAAAAAAACTCTATAATTATTATGCAAGTTGACGAGTGGGTAGGGGATGCATGGAAGTCAAGTATTCACGTAAGCGATAGAGACAGCATTAAAAAACACTGAATATTATAGTCTTATAATAATACAAAACCGTTGAAAAGTATTGTCCAGAGAGACAATAAGTCCGTCTGATTGTCCATTTGGTCTTCTCACGTGACGAGGAACCAACATGGAACCACACAAGTACTATACACTCCATTTATTATCTTGTCTATGACAATTTTGATTTTATGGTTCCCAAAAGGCTGAATTCTAATCTTAAGGCTCTTTATGTCCCAACTCAATAGAGTATTAGAGTATATAGAAGGATGTAAATCATGGTAACTTAGTTGAACACAGATACTAGACATTTGCTTACTGCGCATATCACCCCCTAACTTTGAAATGTTGCTCCACACAACTATCAGCTGAATACAGAGGCTAGATTTTTGTTTACTGCGCACAAGGAGCTCCCCCTCACTTTGATAGGTTACTCCCACACTGTAGTTGGTGAGACTCGATTCCGAGTCATTGTTCTTAAACTTCACACATGTGAACAACTGAGCTGCCCATGCGAGTGACAATTTTGATTTACATGCTATTATGGGAATGCAAGATTTGTACTAATTACAATGGTAGATACTAATATCAAAATTAATATAAATTCTTTTAAAAAATATTTGAGAGCAAGAATTTAGATATAATATTTGTATCAAAGAATTCTTATCACTTATATTATTGACCGATTAAAATAAGAAACTATTGTATAAAAAGTAACACATTATACATGTAAGAAAAAACTAACAAAATTCGTAACTTATCACATGCACAGAGCGTTCTTAGTACAGTTTACCTCTCTTATGTGATTTGTAAGTTATTAACAAATGCAATGTATATTTACATAGCTAGTGTTTTTGAGTTGTGACTACAGATTTTCCTCGTCACCTAAAAAACTAATAAAAGAAAGTGCAATATTAGTGTAATTAAGGTATGTGAGATACATGTGCAAGTGCAATATTAGTGTAATTAAGGTATGTAAGATACATGTGCAACTAACATATATACATGCAATAATCATACAACACATTGCATTAAATTAAAGTACAATAATGCTCACACGTTTGATACGTTCAAATCTCAAATGCAAATGGTTCAACTTGTGCTTTTTTTTTTTTTTTTTTTTTTTTTTTTTTTTTTTTTTTTTTAATTTAGACTTTAATTGATGTGAATATGTTATTAATTAGTACTAGTGTATACTAACATACATGCAATATTAGTGTATGTTATTAATTAAATTAATACTAGTGTATACTAACATACATGCACAGTTTGAAAAACTTAATATTTTTTATCAAAAAAATGGTTCAAGACTTACAATTTGTACTTGGAAATTGGGTTTTCCACCAATTTTCCAACTATGGTGGGGGTATTTCCTGCTTGACTGCAGAAATCGTGATTTCACCTAGAGATTATGAGAGAAACCAAGATTTTCTTTTATTTCGAAGAAAAACTTGTAGTTGCTATTTAAAAATACAGTTGGGATGAATAATATTTTATGACTCTACCGACAAAGGACCGCAATAAGCTAATTAAAATAACTAGGTTGCTTATGGTTGATCTGCTCAAATCAAGAAGAGCAATGAATGCCTACCACAGATAGTCAAACTTTAAACTTTATGATTACTAATCGAATTCTTAACTACTACAAACAATGACAAGAAAGTGAATATATATATGTCCGTACAAGCTTAGCTCAATGGTTCATTAAGCAGTATTTGAGAGAAGAGATCAATATTCAAATTTCGATGGCGATAGTGTGGGAATTATGCTCAAAGTAGGTGGATCCCTTGTGCGCACTAGCAGTTGACCTTATCTGTTGAACCATTGAATCACCGTAATTTACATCCTCCCTTATTTTGAGTGGTCAGAAAGCCATGATGCATGTAGTATATACAACGTTGTACTGCTTTTTCTTAGTTATAATATACACATTGGCACACTGCTTGGAGTTTTTTTGTCAAATTAAGAATATTTTTTTCAACTAAAAATTAAATAATTTTTTGCAGCACGTTTGCAAATATGTAAGCTTCCTGGAAAAACCATATATGTAATTAATTGGTTTGGGTCAAAGAAGCAATCATATACGGAGTATTCAGTAAACATAGAAGACGTGCGAAAGTATCGAGTTGAAATTTCTATGAGAAAGTTATTTTAAATAATATTATAATCTAACAATAATAATTTTGTTTAAATTATTAGTTTTAAAAATAATGCTATTTTGCTATTCTCATTTTATCTCACAACGCTCACCATTTGACTGCTTGACAATACAATTCTTTTTTTCTTTTGTCAGATCGCAAGTTTTTTTTTTTTTTTTTTTTTTTTTTTTTTTTTTTTTTAACTAGAGTACACTAAGATTATTAGGATAATATTCACAGAAACTAATAATGTTCATGTCAAGTAAGATCTTAAAGAGTGTCAAAACACTCCATTATGGATTTTAAGGGTGTTAAAACATTTCATTACATCGTGTACCATGATGCACCATGTGCATTGTGAATCTTGACAAATTATATCGTGCACCATGGCGTCCAATGCATTGTGCTCCTTAGCTCAAAACGACGTCATTTTGTTTTTTGTTTTTTTTTTTTTTGAAAATTTCATTTCCTGTTTCTGCGGTTAACTTCTATTAAAAAAAAAAAAATCTCATGTTTCAAACGTACATAATAGAATACACATAAACCCCTAACATAATACACATAATCTTTTTTGAAAGGATATTACACATAATCTAACATAATACATAATACACAATACACATAAACTCTTAACACTTAAAAAACATCTCCTGTTTCGAATGTACATAATTGTATTATAAAATGTATATAATTGTATTATAGAATGTACATAATTGTATAACAGAATACACATAAACTCTTAATATAATACACACAATCTTTTTTGAAAGGATAATATACATAATCTAACATAATACATCTACTATACTAATAAGAGCCCAAGAGACTTAGGCCTATAATGGGTAGAAAAAATGGCGGTCACAGATTTTAATCAAATGAATGGCTCAGATTGATTAAAAGATTGATAAGATTTAAATTTTACACTAAAATTTTCTAAAATACCCACACACCGTTACTAATTCCGTTAAAATTTTAAGAATTGCCGTTAGTTCACCGTTAACTTACTCATTGATTTCAATAAAAAAAAAAAAAAAAAAAGTCTTAGGTTCGAACCTCATCCCAATCAAAGTTGACATAATTAGTACTCTATTTTACTCTTATTAAATTATATAAATAATAATTTAGTAGCTACAACAAAAAATTATAGATATGCATTTCTTTAATTTAGAATTATGTGTCCACAATGCCTTTATTCAAAAAAAAATTATTCATTATCAATAAATTAAATAAGAGAAATAATTGTATTAGTTATATTGTCTTTATTTTTCTACAATATAAAAATTCTTTATATTCAAATTTATTAATTGATTATATTCGCTACATTGTCCTTACAATGTCTTAATTCAGTGAAAAAAAATTATTCATTATTAATAAATTAATTAAGAGAAATATTTTCATTAGTTATATTGTCTTTATTTTTCTCAAATGTAAAAAATTTTATATTTAAATTCATCAATTGATTATATTCACTACATTGTCTATTATCTTTTTTTTGCACTATTTTTCTAATTAAATATCAAAGTTATAATACAAAATAATGTTATATATTTATTTACCAAGTATTTTATTAATACCATGAAAAAATTAAAAAATATATATATAATTAATTAAAGCCAACCATATTAACTACTTGAGAGATTTTGTGACAAAGAGAGTATTCAAATCACACAACAAATTGAAGTGAGAACTACCTCGCAATGTCCTTGTTTGACAATCAGTACTTAGCGGTTAACGTTAGCGGATTATACTAGCGGATTTGACCAGCGAATTTATTTAATTATTAACATTGGGTAGAAAAAATGACCGCCAAATTATTAAATCAAATGAATGGTTCATATTGTTCAGGATTTAATTTTTTTCTTTTAAGATTTTCTAATTTATCCTTAATTATATGATTATCCATTTAACTTTTCCGTTAATTCACCGTTAGTCTAATTCTAATATTAAAGTCTAATATAGAATTATAACTACACCATTAATCTAATTCTAATATTAAAGTCTTAATAGAACTTAACCACAAATCCTAATGTCGGAATCTCCTCAAACAATATTAGTATATATTTAATATTTTATGCCCTAATTTTTATTTGTTCTCCCTTTATGTCCCGTATTTGGTTTCAACTATACCTATACAATTATTTTTATTGACAATTATAATCAATCTTGCCTATATTATCTTGCATTTGTAAACTTAGAATTACCTATTTAACCCGCACGGGCTTAGCTCAATGGTTTAGTGGGTAGTATTTGGGAGAAGAGACCAAGGTTTGAACCTCGGCGGCGGCAGTGCGGGAATTATGTCCAAAGTGGGCAGATTCCTTGTGCGTATCAGCATTTGGTCCTGTCTGCTGAACCATTGAGTCACCGTGATTTACAACTTCCCACAATGCTCTGTCGGGTCAGAGTGTGGGGGCCCTTGGGGTTGGGGACTCAACCTTTGGGAGAAGAATTACCTATTTAAATACGCAAATTCAACCTTCAATTATTTATGCATGAACAATTTCAATATAATCTTGCCTTAATATACTTTAAAGTACTTATTAAAAAAAAAAAAAAAACATTGGGCATTATCCCAATCGCGCAATGCGCGTAAAAAACTAGTAATATATATAAACTCTTAACATAAACACATAATACACATTAACTCTTAACATAATACACATTAACTCTTAACATAATAGACATAAAACGGTGTTTGTCGCGTCAACTCCCGACACAACTTAATAAAACGATGTCATTTTGGGCAAGGCAGGGCGCACAATGCATTGTGACTCCTGGTGCACGATATAACGGTTGGTGAATCTTGCTCCAGATTAAACGTTTGTAGTTGACATATTATGTATAGGGAAAATCAACTGTCAATGTTTAATCTTGGTCCATATTAAACATTTTGATTCCTTAAATGTTTCTCAACTGTCAATGTAGTTTATAGTTTTCAATTTCAGCCAATTTGATTATTGAATTGTTTAAAATTTTGTCAATTAAACCATTTCAGGGAACAAATTGACGAAATTTTAAAATGTAGAAATCACCATTTTGATCCATAAAAAGATTTAATTGACAAAATTTTAAACAATTCGATAATCAAATTGATTAAAATTGAAAAATATAATATACACTACAATTAAGGGACCAAAATAGTAATTAACGCTTATGTATATTTCATTTATTTACTATCAATTCAAATATTATAAACATAGAACAATATTAAAATATGTATATAATTTGTTCACTAAAAATATATACTATATATATTAACTACATATACATAGTTTAGATTAAAAT
Organism: Ipomoea nil; assembly: GCF_001879475.1. Lineage (NCBI taxonomy): Eukaryota > Viridiplantae > Streptophyta > Magnoliopsida > Solanales > Convolvulaceae > Ipomoea > Ipomoea nil. The sequence goes on along the minus strand of NW_017617835.1, from coordinate 5,870,467 downwards.
TCACAATACATGATGAGCAACTCAGCATCAACCATCATCATTCCTATAAAGAATGAAAAAAATAAGCAAAAAATAAAAGACCAGCAAAACGACAGCAGACGTAACATCTATATATCATCCATTCGTGGCCACTTATACAATTATATTTGTATAATTAAATCCGCCAATCTTTTTAAATTCTCAACTCCACTACTACTATATATTATAATCCTATCCTTTTTAATGGTATATAAAGGGTATATAAATATATATAATCCTTTTTCAAGGAGTTTTTTTTTACTACTTTTACATCTATCCAGTATTTCTCATCACTGATGCAAAATTAATCTAATCTACGATCTTGACTAATATATACTACGTGTTTATATATATATATATATATATATATATATATATATATATATATATATATATATATATATATATATATATATATATATATATATATAGGTCCAAGACGAGTGAGAATGAGCTCCCATTTGAATTGCTCTCTTAAAAAAAAAAAAAAAAAAAAAAGATTGTAACACTTCTATTTTACAAAAAAGTGCAGTCTAAGGCCTAAAAATTGTGCATTCAGCAGTCAAATTTGTGCACTCGAAGATACAAAGATGTGCAATCAATTAAAATAATTATGGTACCAAAAAGGAATCAGAGTTATTCAACTTCAGTGTTATTAAGTAGTTACCCTCATAAATTCTTTGTACATTTTGATTTTTTCAACACACAAAATTCATATGAAATTTAGTTATTGAAAAGACTAAATTCGATCAACAAATTAAAAGCAAAAGATATGGTAAACACTTCTTATTTTGGTCTACACTTCTTCACCTTTGAGTTGGTATATGAACAGGCCAGTTTGGTGAAAATCATGTTTTATGTGAAATTTGTAAACATGCAATATGCAATAGCTACAATGGCAATCTTTGATATGGTTACATATTAGCAATTGACGATTACTTTAATATCGTTGATCATCCCAATTTAATAATTATAATTGATATGCAATTCTTATTATCTAAGAAATAATTCTCATTTAACCGTAATTGTATTGTATATATATAAAAGTCTATTTATTCTCAAAAATTCCAACCACAACTCGAACTGATGAATTAACTTAAAATAAATTTATAAATTTTGCTTTTTATCAACCACAATCTTTTTAAATTTGAGGTTGTCACTTATAAACTATTATTTCATTCCATTACTCCAAACCCCAATTGTTGAATGATCCTTTCGAGGATACTTCCTCCTTCCACAAAGAAGCCTCGTGCGAATCCTCCTCCGGGTCCCACTGCAATAACTTTTCCAAACTCTTATATAAACCTTATCCCACACTCCCTTTCTTCCACACAAAATTCACTTCAACCTCTAATTCAAATTCCCTTAGCTTCTCTATTGATTTTCATTCTCCATTTGAAAAAAATGGGCTCACCTGCAGAAGTCTCCGCACTTGAGTTCATAAAGCATCATCTTTTCGACGATGGGTTTCCAGAAATTTTCTGTGATAATCAATCCCCATCTAGCTCTGAATCTTGTGTTTCTGAGCTGAAAAACGATGGATTCTTCACTGAATGTGATCAGTTCCTGTTTCCCGCCCCTGCAAACACGACAGCCAGTGATATCACTGGTGAATTTGAGTTTGAATCGAAGCCGCAGGTTGTCAGCAGCCCTCCGAGGAAGTTTAAAGACCGGAAACCGAATCTTAACATCTCCGTTCCTCAGCCGCAGGTGAAGAGCGTTAAAGTGAAGGTGGTTCAGGATTCCGGCGACGAGAACCGGCACTACAGGGGGGTCCGGCAGCGGCCGTGGGGGAAGTTCGCGGCGGAGATCCGCGACCCGAACAAAAAGGGAGCTCGGGTTTGGCTGGGAACGTTCGACACGGCGGTGGAGGCGGCCAAGGCCTATGACAGGGCGGCGTTTAAGCTGAGAGGGAGCAAGGCTATTCTCAACTTCCCTTTGGAAGTTGAGAACTTCCGGCAGGGAAGTGAGTTGCCGTCGGTGAACTCTGACCGGAAAAGGAGAAGAGATTCCGACGCCGACGATGAGGTGGTGATCACAAAGGAGGTGAAAAGGGAATTGTCGGAAGAATCCGATAGCCAAGAAAGACTTTACGCCGCCGTGGCAGCCACCCCATTAACGCCGTCAAGCTGGATGACCGTTTGGGATTATAATGATATAAATGGTATTTTTGAAATGCCGCCGTTATCGCCGTTATCTCCAAATCTGTTTAGTTATGGAATTAAAGTTTAAGAAACTGTATTAATTAATTAGATTTAGATGACTACGGTGCACCTGACTATAATATGTCTGAGGTGAAAATGTTTCTTAATTTCAATCTTTAATATCTTTTATTATTTAAGCTTTAGTTTGTGTAAATATATTATTCCTACTATAAACTTCACTTTTTTAAATCTTAATTTCAAAAAAAAAAATTATTAATCCAATAAATTATCTACTAGTATTAATAAGATAATAATTAAGATAAGTAATTTAAAAACTTCATAATTTCTTGAAACTTATCAAAAATAATGTCAATGATAAGTAACACTCTTTATTAGTACTAAACTTTTTATGGACCACTAGGATGCCTTTCTTTTAAAATGATGGGGTGGTAGGCCTGCTATATATTAATTTGCCTCAATATTGATAGGTCCAAAATATTGTTTGTGTAGCAACTTTAGTAATAGTTATGCTGTGCAATCGTGTGTAAAACGACGTTATTTTGATTAAAAACGCGTGTCTCATTTAAAAAAAAAAAATCAGTTTTGATTTCCCTCAACAGCATTATGTTGTTCATTCATTGTGGATATTTAGTTTATTTGTTGTGGATATTTAGTTCAATCATTGTGGATATTTAGTTCATTCATTGTGGGTATTTAATTCATTCATTGTGGATATTTAGTTCATTCATTCTGAATTTTGTGTCATTCATTCACTGTGGATATATAGTTATGAATTTGTGAATATATAATTCAAATTATGCACAAAAAAATGTTATTACCGAAAATCGAACCTGAATTTTATTTTTTTTAAGTGGGACGCACGTTTTTAATCGAAACCACGTATAGCATAATTTGCGCAACTTTAGGAGTATGAGAATTTTAGTGGGGCTTGCTTTTAAAATTCAGTATAAGTGTTGATTGCGAATACATTAGTAGAGACGTAGAGCAGTTGTTATGCCATGGAACCGTGTTCACCATGGTTGGTGAACACGGTTCCATACGACGCCGTTTTGAGTGAGTGGGACTAACGGTGCCCGTAAGTGGCACCGTTAACTCCCACCACTCATTTTTTTTTTTTTTTTTAAATTAAACGCGCCAATAGCATTTGCAGTTCCCACTACACCATTTCACTTCCTCTCCACGCAACGTCCATCACTCTGCTCTCTGAACTCCACTCTCGAGCTCTCTTCTCTCACTTCGTCTTCCACGGCCATTTCCTTCGATCACTCTCAAACACTCTGCTCCACAGCCATTCCTCTCTGCTCTCGCATTTCTCGTTCTCGCATCTCTCGAACAAAACTTCGCGTTCTCCCATAGCTATCAAAAGAGACAGCCTCTCCATCGCTCATTCTCAACGTTGATTCACTTGTCTTACAGGTATTTTGTATATGGTGTGTTTATGATTTAGGGTTTTTGTATTCCGTGTACATATTTTGAAATTTTAAAATGGGGTTTTGAATGTAATGTTATGAGCTTATGAATGTATATCTGTAGCATTATATATGTGTAGATTAACCATTATGAATTGATTCGTATATGGTTTTTACTGCTGTTTATTCACTTTCTATGCAAGCTTTGAATGTCCATAACGTTTATTCACTTATGTATTTTATGTCATGCAAATATGTATTTTATGTCATGCAAATATGTATTTTATGTCATGCAAATATGTATTTTCTGTGTGAGATTATGAATTTTCTATTGTGCCTATGAAATTACGGTTTTGCTGTTATGAACTTTCTTATATGTGGTTATCTATTTTCTGTTAGAGATTATGAATTTTCTCGTAGGAGAGTATGAATTCTGTATTGTGAGTTGTGAATTTTCTGTTCTGTAGTTATGAATTTTCTGTGTTGCAGTTATGAACTTTCTGTTCTGGGGTTATGAATTTTCTGTTCTGAAGTTATGAATTTTCTTTGTGGGATATTATGAATTGTATGTTACTATACTATGAATTATATGTGACTGTTATTGATGGACAATATGGAATTATGGATTTTCTCATATGAGATTATGAATTCTACAATGTGAGTTGTGAATTTTCTGTTCTGTATTGTAGTTATGAATTTTCTGTGTTGCAGTTATGAACTTTCTGTTCTGGGGTTATGAATTTTCTGTTCTGAGGTTATGAATTTTCTTTGTGGGATATTATGAATTGTATGTTACTATACTATGAATTATATGTGACTGTTATTGATGGACAATATGGAATTATGGATTTTCTCATATGAGATTATGAATTCTACAATGTGAGTTGTGAATTTTCTGTTCTGTATTGTAGTTATGAACTTTCTGTTCTAAGGTTATGAATTTTCTGTTATGATATTATGAATTTTCTTTGTGATATTATGAATTTTATGTTACTATATTATCAATTATGTGTAACTGTTATTTTGATGGACAATATATTCTTTTCGGTAGAGCATGGCTGGATTTATTCGGCACTCCCCATCCCCCCTCTACTGAAATAAGGAATATATTTTCCATCAATCTATATTATATGTTGTATATGAGTTACTTGCTTTCTAACGTTTTTAATAAAAGCAATGGACACTGCTCAACGAAGGAGAACACGCTCACAAACAAAGGCAGTCTTGAGCTCTCAAGCTGCAGAACCATCACAACCCTCACAGACGACAGCTGAACAAAACACTGCAGTCAAACCTACAACAAAAAACAAGAGAAAACGAACAACAAGGGCTGTACTTGACTCACAGGCTGCTCAACCATCCCAGCAGCAGTCTGATGACCTGCTCGAGCAAGAAGTTATTAAAGAAAAGAGATCAAAGCAGATAAATGACAGACATAGGGGCAAAACAGCCATTGGAGGTGATTGTGTAGAAGGGAGTTCTACTCCCTACTTCAGCACACGGATGGGACCAAAGACCATGTTTAGGCTTGTACAACAACTACTGCCAGAACAAAAACAATCTGTCCGTGATATTGGTTTTGGAGCCCTGTTGGACCTTCAATTGTGTGCAAATGAGTCACAATTAGTCCAGTATTTGATAGCCAACTTTGAGGTTTTCCAAACACATTTCAAGTTGGAGAACGACAAGCTCACAGTTGATGAAGAAGACGTTGAGTACACTCTTGGCATTCCAAGAGGAGAAAAGAAGGTTGTTGAGGCCCCAAAATATGATGAACAGGGGACACCGGAATACAGGGCTCTCTTGAAAAGCTGGAGGGAGAGGTGGAATATTAAGCTTGGTTCCCCAATCACTACCCAGATGGGAGATGTCATAGTTCAAAGGGGAGATTCTGGAGATGACTTTAAGAGAGACTTCATGGTCTTGACTGTTTCGTGCATGATGAGGGGATTTCAGACACGCTACTGCAACAACAGAATCCTCAACTCCTTGATTAATGTTGATGAGATAAAGGAGTACAACTGGTGTGGCTACACCTACAACCCTCTGATCAAGTCCATCGAGCAGTACAGGAAGAAAAGTAATAGCTTCTTTACTGGACCAATGACATTCATATTGGTAAGGTCTAGCTCCACTTATGAATCTTATGATATTCAGATTGTAAATTATATGTGTTAGATTATGAATTTTCTTCTATGTGATTATGAATTTTTCTCTATGTGATTAAGAATTTTCCTCTATATGATTATGAATTTTCCTTTATGTCATTATGCATCTTCCTCTATGTGATTATGAATTTAGAGTATGTACTTATGAATCTTATGCTGTTTAGATTTTATGAGAATTATATGTGTCATATTATGAATTTTCCTTTATGTGCTTATGAATTTTCCTTTATGTGCTTATGAATTTTCCTGTATGTGATTATGAATTTACAGTATGTACTTATGAATTTTATGCTATTTAGATTTTGTGAGAATTGTATTTGTCAGGTTATGAATTTTCCTTTATTTGATTATGAATGTTCCTTTATGTAATTATGAATTTTCCTTGTTGTCATTATGAATGTTCTTTTAATATTATGCAATAATGAATCTCATAATAGAAAGTTCATAATTGCATAACATAAAATCCATAATACGATAGTTGAATATAATGTTCATATGGATTATGAATTTTCTATTATGATATTATGAATTTTCTGTAGTGTAATTATGAATTTTGTGATTATAACTTTTTTATTTTACCTTTTTCTTCAACATTGTAGCTATTCTACTTTGATCGGGTCCAATTCAAAGGAATGAGCGTTCAAAGAACATATCCAAGCATTACTGCATGGACAAATAAACTTGCACGGCAAAGGGTTTCCGCTGAGAAAAGGTCGGGCGGATATGGTAAAGGGAAAGTTATCCCTCGTATTGCAAAGCCTACTGCTGATTGTATCGCTTCTACTTCCGCCCAACCAGTCCCAACCATCTCTGTGCCGCCATCTAGTGTTGATAGGGTCACACGGGTTCTACAACGCCTTGCTGCTGATGTCTTGGAATTCGGTGAGGCTATGGCTGAAGTTGGCAAACAAAACGCCCCAGTGGATGTTATGAAGGCTGCATTTTCTGGGATTTCCACCATGATTGGCGTTGCAAGCACGATAGAAAGACCACCATCTCCAACCTCCTCTCAACTTGATGACATCTTCTTTGGCCAAGAGTCTTTCACAAAGGCTGTTGATGCCTTGGTTGAAGCCTTCCAAAAGACCAATCGGCAAATGGAGATTGACCCTCCCTCATTTGATTTAGGGATTTCTTATACCCCGGCACCATTGGTTGATGAACCACGTGAGCAAAGTGCAATGGATGACGATGAATTGGATGCCCTTGTTGAGAACATTGTGAAAGACACTCCTGGTGCTGCTGATGCTGCTACACTCTCTACTACTCCTACCGCTATCCCTGCTACAACCCCTGCTGCTACGCATGGTGCTACGGCTGTTTCTTCCCCTGCTGCTTTCCCTGCTCCTACACATGTTCCTACCACTGCTGCTACCCCTACTGCTTCATCTTCTGAAACATATACTGCTACCCCTGCTACATCAAGTTCTGAAAGACGAGAAATAACTCCATTGATCAAGGTTCCATTCGCCAGAGATGTCCCTGATGCTGCTAATACTTCTACGCCTGCTGCTACACTACCTGCTACCCTCGACGATATTGATAGGTAAACTAATTAGAATATGAAATTGTGTTATGAACTTTCTGATATTATAATATGACTTTTCTTCTGAAATATTATTAATTTTCACATATGAGATTATGAGTTTTCTATTATGAGTATTAAATTACAGTTTTGATATTATGAACTTTCTGATATGCAATTATGTATTTTCTGTTCTGTATTTATGAATTTTCTGTACTGCAGTTATGAACTTTCTGACCTGAAATTGTGCAACTATGATGATATTAACTAGCTTCGTGTGTTTACAGTGCATTTCTGGACAGTGAATCTGATGTCGAGGATGTCACCAAGCGAAAGAGACCAGTCCGGAAATACAAAAACATCCCGTTAAACTTGAGGTCACCTTTTTGGACAAAGAATGTGCCATTTGACCATAATGCCAGTGTGACCGAGAGGGCCGTATCAAACTACGCCTTCATGGATGCTTCTACGGATCATCCAGTGGAGTATGTTTGACTCTAACCATTTAGAAAACTTTTTATTTTCATGAATATTTCACATTTATAACCATATGTTAATTTATTTACCTATTTATCAAAATTTTTTGTTCATGTAGTGAAACTCTGTTTATCTTTGATGATTTCTCAATGACAAGAGGAGATTTCCACACCCTCCGCAGCGGTGAAATTTTTAACACATTCATAGATGTATGGGCGTTGAGGCTTACACTCCTCAACACAAAACGGGCGTTGGGGAAGCCAAAGTGCATCTATTTTAGCACGTTGGTACATGTAAGTTAATAACAACAATTTTTACTCTGCTCACTTCTGAATTTCATGTTAAACCATTCTGTATTTTATGTCATGTAAATATGTATTTTCTGTTTGTGATTATGAATTTTCTATTATGAGTTTATAAAGATACATTTTTGATATTATGAACTTTCTGATGTGAGATTATGTATTTTCTGTGTGAGATTATGAATTTTCCCATATGGCATTATGAATTTTCTATTTGTGAGTTATGAAATTACAACTTTGATATTATGAATTTTCTGTTCTGTGGTTATGTATTTTCTTTGTAATATTATGGATTTTAAGTATTTTCTGTGTGTGATTATGAATTTTCTCATATCATATTATGAATTTTCTATTGTGAGTTTATGAAGTTACATTTTTGATATTATGAACTTTCTAATGTGAGATTATGAATTTTCCCATATGGCATTATGAATTTTCTATTGTGAGTCATGAAATTACAACTTTGATATTATGAATTTTCTGTTTTGTTGTTATGTATTTCCTTTGTAATATTATGGATTTTATGTTATGATATCATGAATTACGTATGACTGCCATAACATATTGCACAACTTATCATTGATACGTATTTTTTTCCCCTTAGCTTCAACTCGACCCATCTGAACAGTGGATGAAGAATCTTCCGCTTCAAAAGCGGAAGGATAATTTCAATGAGCGATTACAGTATGAGATTTCAAAATTTGAAAATCTTGATGTCAATGATGCTGATTTGGTAATTTATAATTACCCACCTTCAACATTTATTCATTAATTACATATTTCTTCTCTATTCTAACTACTTCTTCTTTTGATGTTAGCTATTTTTCCCCGTGCTTCGACACGAACACTACTTTGTTGTCTGCATCAACACCATCTCAAAAAGTGTTGAAATCATTGACAACAAGATGTTGCCTAAGGGTGTTACTGAAGCTGACAAGTATGAAGATTGCCCAAATCTACTGGTAACTTAACCTTAAACTTGACCTTTCAAACGTTTGTTATACATTTCATGTGAATCATTATCACACTAGTTTCATTTTTGTCCAGATGAATGCTTTGAAAGAGTACTTGACTGCAGAAAAATCCCCCCTACTCCGTAAGATACAAAACCTTCCTGTATCATACTTGGCCATTCCTTGGAAGGAGCTTGACAATGTCATTGATTGTGGCATATATGTCATGCGACACATGGAGTCCTACAAGGGGAATGTTCAAGATTGGGACAGTGGATTCAAGATAGGCACCCATGTAAATGTAAGAGTATAAGATATATTAATTTCAACTTAGATTTGTTTTTTTTTTTTTTTTTTGTTTTTTAACATCTTTTTTTTTTGAAGGCTGACTTCATTTGGGAGCTTAGAGCTAAATACGCATCAAACATTATCACATGGGGTAGGAACACTGAAAGATTGCGAGTTATGAAGGCAGCCAAGGATCTTTCAAAAAAGAAATGAAACTATACCGCTTTTTGGTGTTTGAATATGTTGTGAACATGAAGCAAATCTTGACTGTTGGTACCCTAGATTGTGAATCTCTCATTTTGTAATGTGCACAGATATTTTGCACCTATGAATATACAATCTATTGCTCTTAATTCAGATTACATGTGGATCATGTAGAGTTTATGAATTTTCAACTACCATATTATGAATTTTCTATTATGCAATTATGAACTTTCTTTTATGAGATTATGAATGTATACGTGTTAGCTATAACTGAAATTCATTATTACATAACATTAAAATAACATTCATAATGACAACAAGGAAAATTCATAATCACATAAAGTAACATTCATAATCAAATAAAGGAAAATTCATAATCTGAGACATAATTCTCATAAAATCTTAATAGCATAAAATTCATAAGCACATACTCTAAATTCATAATCACATAAAGGAAAATTCATAATCAGATAACTGTAAATTCATAATCACATAGAGGAAAAATCATAAACTGGTAAAGGAAAGTTCATAAACTGGTAAATGAAAGTTCATAAACTGGTAAAGGAAAATTCATAATCTGACACATAATTCTCATCCTATATCTAAAAATCATAAAATTCATAAGTACATACTGTTAACACGATCTCAATCTATAGCTACATCATGGTCTACATTCTTATTAAAATGAACAAATTGTGAACCCCCGGTGCTTGGATGTACAAGATATCCATCACGAGCAATCTCTGAAATATTTTCCAAGACCAATGATTGGACAGAGCCCTTTGTAATTGAAGCAAGCTTGTTTGCAGCACTCTTTTTTCCCCTTGCTGCATTGTACTTCTTCTCAATAACACTACTACTCCTTTTATTTCTCACACCTTTACCCCTCCGGCTTGAGGGGTCTTGGACAATACCACTTGACGAAGACACAGCACCCTCCTCAGTGTTCACATCCCCAATCTCAGCTTCAATGTTTTTCCTTGCATTCTCAACGGCTTCATCACAGAATTGTCTAGCAACACTGTTACCTTGGCTAGAAACAATAAGCCTTTGAAATTTCCTACTAATCTCAACAGCCCAAATTGAAGAAGGGACACCACCATTATAAAACACAGATGCAATGTCCACGTTTCTACCCTCAACAACCTTTTTAGTCCATCTTTTTAGAATGTATTTATCGGGAATACTGGAAACACAGTGCACATGAAGTATACGTAAGCAGTGACAGCAAAGTATTCCCAATTCTGAAAACAGCTTGCAACTACAGCATATATCCAAATTGATTGCCTTAAAGGTTACTTCATGCCTTATGATATCTATGTCTGGTCGCCACACGTGATACTTGCACTTACAACCATCGTTCAACACCATTTCTTGATAACAAGAGCTACCTTTCATAAATTGTTCCTCGAACAAAAAATAAATCTCAATTGTATAAACCTCTCTAGCATGTGAAAGGAGTTTCACATGATCCATCATCATGGCGGGTACTCCTTGAGAACACCGGAAATCCTCGCCATTTTCCTTACTTCTCCATTCAGATATAACACTCACAAAGGATGAATAAAAATCACATAAACCAGCAGTCTTGGACAGCCTCCTAGAAATTGCATGATTTGTGCTTTCACTCCTTTGCGAAGATAAAATACCCCCGGAGAAATAATCCTTGTTGAACGCTGGACACCACTTCTCCCTACAGTCATAAAGCTTCTCTAGCCATGTATTCTTATGACAATTATATTTTGTAACCATCCTGAAAAGGTTAAAACACATGTTTATTACTCATATTCTGAAAATTCATAATCTCATATTAGAAAGTTCATAATCATATAACAGAAAATACATAATGACATAACAGAAAATACATCATTGTATACTGTGAATTCATTATCTCATATTACAAAGTTCATAATCATATAACACAAAATACATAATGACATAACAGAAAATACATAATGACATAACATAAAATCCAGAATTGTATAACTGTGAATTCATAATCTCATATTAGAAAATTCATAAATCATATAACAGAAAATACATAATGACATAACAGAAAATCCATAATGACATAACAGAAAATTCAGAATTATATAATGTAAATTCATAATAACATACCTTGTCCAGTAAACCTCAAATTCAGCTTCAGTCTCGGTGTATTTCAACACACAATTGAACATATCCAGAAAATCCTTATGATTCCTCAATGCCTTGATATGCTTCTTCGAATTCTCACCAATATGCCATATGCAAAGACGGTGGCGTGATGTAGGAAACACCATGGAAATGCCAGCAGCCATAGCTGAACATTGATCCGTCATGATAGTCTGTGGACACTTGCCATCCATGGATCTTAAAAACACTCTAAACAACCACGCAAATGACTCTATCCTCTCATTCATCAAAAAACCACAACCAAACATTACATTCATGCAATGATGGTTCATCCCTACAAAAGGACCACAAATCATATCATATTTGTTAGTGCGGTATGTTGTATCATGCACTAACAGATCACCAAACACCTCATAATCCCTTCTCATTTGACCATCCCTCCAAAAAAAACTACACAATCTTCCATCCAAATCAACTTCGAAATCAAAAAAGAAATCAGCCTCATTAGATTGCCTCCTCCTGAATATCTCAATCAAAGAATTGGAATTAGATCCATCCAAACACTTCAAACTCACAGAAGCCATCGAATTGTAAGCATCGCGGTTGGTAAAGCCAACCAATGGAGAACCCCCTGACTGATGTTTCAAAAACCTCATACCATCCGCCAATGCAACACCACTACTCTTCATGTCTTTTAAATATTCAAGCTGATTGTTTCCCACTCTTCTATGCGACCGAAGCAGATGACTCTTGCCAAATGAACATAACTCGTGATTGTGCTCTTTCAAGTGTTTTGTAACTGTCCACATCCCATCACCCCCCACATCAAATTGAACAAATGCACCACATCCAGTCCTCATATCAATCTTTGAATAAAGCTTAACACCACTGTTTGGTTTCTGCTTATACCCAGCCTTAGCACAGAAGAACCTCTTCATCTGAATTGACTTAGTAGATGCCTTATAACATTGTTGGCCTTTCCTCACACTAAAACCAACTCTGTATGCATATCCATTATATAACTCAAAAGCTTCATCAACATTTCTTACTACAACACCCACCAAGTCTTCATCAACTGCAATTGCAACAAAAATATAACCACACCTATACCAACTACTAAAATATGAATGTGGATTTCACCTATAATGAATATAATATGCTACACTATAGAATTCATAATCTCATGTGAGAACATTCATAATCACAAAGAATAAAATTCATAACATCATATAAGAAAGTTCATAACAAAGACCGGGTATCAATAACATTTGTGACATTATGAGCATTCAAAGTTGCATAGATACTCATGGCATGAAATGCATAAACTCATAACATAAAATTCATAACCTCATATGGAAAATTCATAATCTCATATAGAAAATTCATAATAACATAACGGAAAATTCATAACCTCAAAACTGTAAATTCATAACGTGAACAAATTATTAATACCAATCACAACATTCAATTTGCATATAATCACCATGAATCAGTACCTACACCTACCAGAAACAACATTCATGATACACCAACTAATAAAAAGAACCTGGACTTGAAGACGAGCCATCAATGTCAATGTTTAACTCTGCTTGATCATTGCTTATTGAATCACCAACACAATCTTCATTCACTGAGTATATGCAAGCAGTGTAACATACCAGTTAATATGTTATGGACATAGTACTATTACATTATGAATATTCATATCACATGCATGAACAGAGTATCAAAATTCATAACTCTGTAACAGAAAATACATAATTGCATTATGTAAAATTCATAACAGAAACATGGAACTAATACACATTTACGGCCATTATGAACATTCAAACTGCATAGATACTGAACAAATACCAATAAAAATAACTAAATCTTCAACAATCCATGATCTCATAAATCAAACGAAATCAAACGCATAAAATCGAACGCAACCTGGAATCGCAGAAATCATATCGGTTGAATCTTCTCCTCGAACCGTCGTCTCCTCCATCGCGAATAGGAAAGAATCGCGAATGTCGGATTACAATTGCCTTCAGAGATTTGCGAATAGGAAAGAATCAAACGCAAAGAGTTGTCTGATCATAACTGCCTTCCTAACGCCGTTAATAGAACAATGTTTTTTTTTTTTTTTTTTTTTTTCAAAAACGACGCCAAAAACGACGTCGTTTGGAAGCGTGTTCACCAAGCATGGTGAGCACGTTTCCACGGCATAATTTGCGGACGTAGAGTAACGTTGTGAATACGAGAGATTGACTCTCTAGTTGGGTGTCAAGCCCATCTAACTCGGCAGACTCGGTAAACTTAACTCGTCTAATTCAACCGGCTCGACCTTGCTAATTTTTTTTCATTATATATATAACACACATGCGCGATAAATTTTTTTTTCTAGTTAGCCGCTAGACAATATTTTACCGCCCAACTAACATCTAACTCCTACTGCAACCATGCTAATAAATAATACTACACATAGTCACACTTTTTACTCCATGTTTACATTTTACACTTTGATTCATTAAAAAAATGTAGGTCACATCTTTTATTACTTTCATTTCTTCTTCCTCCATAAAATCAAGACATGTGACATGAAGAGTTTTATTCCCTTGAAATCTATTTATCATTTTCATTTCCTAATATAATTAACCTGAATCTCTTATGAGTCGTTGGACTAGATTCATATACAATAACTCCACCAGTAATATATCTAACAAGACTTTATTATTGACCCTTAGGGTTGGGGTTCAGCCTTGGAAGAACAAGACTTTATTATTATTATTATTATTATTGGGAAAAAAATTTAAATGATAATAAGAAGGTAATGATTCGAAATGGAATTTGTTACTTTTTTTTTTAGTACTAGAAATTTGTTACTTTCAAAATGCATACTTTATCATCAATGCCACACCGGCATTATATCAACCAACCTAAAGTCCAAGCTAAGGCATTTTGGTAAGCTCAGCAATAACCACTGTGGTCAAAGTTGGCTAGAATATTGTGGAAACGGGTGGTCAAGTAGGTGGAGCATAATTCTCGTACTTAAAAATCACGAATGTAATGTTTACAAACACCCTCTTAATTGAATCCCGTCGCAAAAGGCCTTTCTAGTGCATTTAACATCCCTTATGTCATTTGACGACTATTATATATTACAATAATTTGGGTTTACTCAATGTATATTATTGGATGATTAAAATTGACTGAACTAGATGCTTCAACTATGATTGTTTTCGCATTAAATGGCCATACTATATATACCAAACAACCATATACTATAAAATTCTTTTCTTCTTATTATTATTATTTTATTGAATTATGGGATAATATATACGGAGTAATAGTTGTAGAAGTTCAACTATTTGAAAAACGTCAGCGTAATTGACCAACAAGCATTATTAGTGTCATAGTGTGGTTGATAATAGTTTTAACATTAATTTCATTGACATAATTCTTACTGTTAATAGTACCTCTCATTGACATATTTTTTCAATAACTAAAGAGTAATCGATGCTCTCCAATCCCATAATCTTCCAATAACAAAAATTTCTTCATTCATTAATTACATCATTTTTTAAAGAGTAAATATCCAAAATGGTCCCTCAACTATAGCTAAATTTACAAATTGGTCCCCGACGTTCAATTTTAACCAATTAAGTCCTTAACTTTGCAATTTTAAACACGATTTGGTCCTTCGTCTATTTGACCATTTGTTGACCGTGATCTCTGAGGATATATATGTAATTTCACTGCCGCCCGCCCTCATCCGCTGCCGTGACACAGTCTATCGCCCATGTAACACCCCACTTTTCTTAACTCTTCGCTCTGATACGAACTCAACTACATTGAATCCAAAGAGGGGATGAAGAAAGGCGACAGGATTTGGCAGATTGCTTTCAACAGTGGGTTCAAATGTAACAGTGCAGTTTGGAAATGCAACCGGAACCTTAAAAAACCGACGATGGACCTTGAAATTACATATATATTCTCAAAAATCACAGTCAACAAACGATCAAATAGACGGAGGACCAAATCGTGTTAAAATTATAAAGTTAAGGACTTAATTGATTAAAATTAAAAGTCGAGGACCAATTTGTGAATTTAGCTATAGTCAAGGGACCATTTTAGGTATTTACTCTTTTCTAAAAAATAACGAGGCAAATTTGTCATCGTACTATCCGATAGTGTGCACTAGATAAACATCACTGCTAGTAATGGTACGCAAACCTTGTGCAGCAGTCTTGATCGAGAGAGTGTTGACAAGAATTAAACTCGTAATCTTCAATACTAGAATCATGCTTCACACACTCAACCGCCCCTTTGAAAGCATTACATCTTTTTAATTTGTTGGTCATATGGTATTTAATATCTCCAGTATTATGAAACTAATTCAAATTCATTTCAAGTCGCGCTCGTAGATTATTACTCAGAAGGAATAATGATGAAAAACTTTTAATATGATATACAAGTCTTCATCCAACATCACAGTTGCAATAATCCTTTTTTTTATCAATTGTCCCGAACTATTAGGTTAATTACATCATGTACTTATGTCCTTAACAAGTTAAATGACTTTTTTTTTCAATTATATATATATATATATATATATATATAGAGAGAGAGAGAGAGAGAGAGAGAGAGAGAGAGGAAGTGTTCTTACATCTATCTCTTATTTTACTCCAAGAGCCCTTACCTTGCAAGAAAAAGCAACACATTAACTCCATCATCAACTTCCGTACATCTTACATTGATTTGAAAAATCAAAGAGAAAAATATATATGTTTATAAGCTTATCTCAATTACTTAATTGGTTATATTTGTTGTAAATAATTAGATTTGGACATTATTAGAGGTGTTATAGTATGATAATACATCTTCATCTTTTTAATAGTCTTATAGTCATATTAAAATTTTATGTATCTTGTATATATTGGACAGAAAAATGATTAATAAGATGATTGATTAATTCTCTTCGTATTTTTCTGTCTTTCTCTTTATATCATTACTTTTCCGCAATCAAAACCATACAACTATTCCATATATATATATATATATATATATATATATATATATATATATATATATATATATATATATATATCTTTGCCTTTGAATTTGAAATCGTAAATTCTAACAATAGGTTACCATATAGTATGTATATATACACATTATATTCATATATGCATACACTGCACAAACATATATTATTCAAATTTAATTTTTCTTGTCCTGAAATGAGTAGCTGAGTAAAGCTTGAATCTCGTACTAGAAAGTTATTACGACTTCAATTCTTACTAAAATTTTCTCATATGAACTCGTTGCACATTGTGTTCCTAATGAATGTAGTGCACACTTTCAAGTAATGTAATTATAAGTTTCTCCCGTCAATTAAAAAATTATTTTATAGACCAGAAATTCTTCCACTTAATTAAAAGTGCAAGCTGGTTATTATAATGTTTTTTTTTTTGAAGGGCCGGTTATTATAATGATATATACAAAAAAGTCAATTGATAAAATGTATGCATCTTACTTTAGAAGATTTGTTCAATTCATTCGTTAAAGTCTCCAATTGATTGTGAAAATCAAGGAAAAGATATGATCTAGGTTGTCATATTTTCATCTTGGTTGTGAAAATCCAGAAATTTAAAAGATATTATACTTGAAATAGGAAAATATTATGTGTGCCTCCACTTTATATACACTTTCAACTTTTATCTTCATACACAAAATTTTGATGTAGATATTTGTATTAGAATCACAAGGAAAAAATAGCCTAAAATTGAGAGAGTAAGATTTGGAAGTACATGTAATATAACTCCTTCAACTAAATATACATATTCTTTCAATGATCCATCAATGAACATTGGTCTATTATCTTAAATACTGCCTACTGAACAATTGAGTTAAGATCATACAGGCAACTAATATCAAAATTGAAAGCAAACAAAGGTGACATACATGAGAACCTAGCCAATTGTTTTACGTACGATTTAACACAGACGGATGAAAATTATGAAATTTCCGACCACCTGAAAATGATCTTAAATTTAGTCGAAAGTCTTGTTCTGATCACTTTTGGTATCCGAAAAAACCTTTGTTGCTATTTTCGATCACTTTTTGCTTTCAACTTGATATAAGATTATTTTCAGATGGTCGAAAATTCCATAATTTCCAAGAGGGACAAGATTTATTTTTAAAGAAATATGCAATGTTGCATAAAATCCTCAAACTGCCACCTAATACATAATTAAGTCATTAAGTGTGCCATTGAATTATCCTAAAACTATCATCATTTCAATCCATGTATCATGAATTATGAATATATAGTAACGTCATGTTGTTGTATAGGAACAGATTATCTCTATAGGAAACAAAGAAAAATTATCATCGTACATTCAACATGTGATCTCACGCGAAACGAAGTACGAAGAAAATGGACATATATACGTTAGTTTCCTTTAAAAAAAAAAAAAAAATTAATTGGTTGCGCCTACAAATCACAAAATCACACAAGAAAGGTAAATCATTTCAAGAAGATCTTGTGTGACGAGTTCAATCGTGGGCAAGAATCAAACTCATTTCTAGTATAACAATCATATTCCACCCACTCCATCACCGTTTTTCATGGCATATATGTTAGTTTCTTGCTTGAATTAATTCCTGTGTTGAATATATCGGTTTATGATATTTAATATTGTAATGAAAGAAATATTTTGTCATTATTATTACTAGTATGATACCTGTGCGATGCACATGATGAATATTGTTCATCTTATTGTGTAACTGTGTGAAAAATTTAAGAGATGATGTAATATATAAAAAGTTGGATCAGGAATATAAAATGGAAAATAGAAATAATAAAGAAATTACTTTAACATACAATATAGAAAAATAAGAGTGACAAAATTATAAATTATTGAAAACTTCGTGGTATATCACGTTGGTTGTTGATGTAATAGAGGAATTTGAGTTCTTGGCAATCAATATTTTAAGACCACCTGGGTTGTTTACTCGAGAATACATAATAGTAACTTGCTGTTGTACATTTTTGCACGACAAAACTGAATGAGTAGAACAACTGGATTAGGGTTGTCATAGTTGACATGCTGTAATAGTTGATCAACATATTGCTCCCAAAATGTGCAAGGTAAACGTCTCTATCTAAGAAGAGAGAAAAAAAAAAAAAAAAAAGATTGTTATAAGGCGTACACACATTATAAAACACATATGATCCATGATTAAGTGTAAAGTTGATTAATATAACATGACTTACTCATGATCTTGAAGAACAAAGTGGATGAACTTGGTGTCCCGTCCATTAATTATGGTTGTACGTGGAGATTTAATCGAGACAATAGAACCAACCAAATCTATAGAGATTTATCATCATAACAATAACAACTACATTAAATAAATAAATAAATAAATAAATAAATATATATATATATATATATATATATATATATATATATATATATATATATATATATATATATATATATATAATACTTGAAATGGTAAACGAAATGAGGACCGTAAATAAGTATTACCAAATAGTTCGGAAGCATTAATTTGGGTAGGACCAAGTTGATCTAAAGCTTTCAACATGTACTGTCATGTTTGGAAAGTCGTTATTGTTATACTCAAAGACTTTTGTAGAATGCATGAACATGATCTTGTATTTGTGGTGCGTAGTTTTGTATCTCATGTCATTTGTTGCAACGATAAAATTTTGAATGGAGTACAAATGACCCTCAAAAAAGATTTTTTTAAATTCATCAACTTTAGCCTTTTTTTTTATTATTATTATTAAATATTGGACTTTTTTGTAAAGATAGAAAAGATCATGCACACAAATTTCAAACCTGTAGCTATTGCAAATTGAAACCACACCCACCAGTCCAAGGCCAATTAGGTCAAAACAAGACTTACCATTCATGATGTTGAAAATATAGAAAAATCCATCTTACACTGTACAATCCATATACAAATAAAACACTCCTAGGAGACAATAACTTTCCCGGGATCTAAAAAAATAAACAATAATCCTACGACCTTACAACTATATTCGCAACTTGTTTATTACTAAGTAATTACATAGACTTTGCAATTCTTATAATGCCCTCATTTTCAAAATGCAAGTAAATGCATGTCACACATGATGTTCGTTAGTAGGTGGTAGATATATACATGTATTCCATATCCTTAATTAATATATAGGAACGTTTATTGATTTTGAGAATAAATATACAAATATTAAGGAATTGAAGCAACAAAAATGTCTTTTTCCATAGTCACGAGACCAAATTGTACATCCTAACCCAACCCTCCATTGGCTCATATCTCTCGAGGAAAACAACCACTAACCTATTCATTAATTGGAAAATGAGTTGCTCCAAAAGGGTAAACAATTGAGTAAAATATGTCACACATATTAGTATTCTTAGTGTGATCGATTTACTTACAAGACCGAATTGTTTTTTAAATGCAACTTAATTGATTGATGAATTCAAATAAATTAATAAATTAATTTACCAGTAAATAGATGACGCGCACATACACACATATAGGAAAAAGTTCAAATGTGACGACACTCTCCTGTGCGGTCGTGCGGCGATTTTCAGAATACACCAATAGTTTTAACAATATGCACCAATAGTGTAAGAAAAACACACAACAATGAAATGTAAAAATACACCAAAGAATATACAACACACCCAAAAAAAATACACCATATACCTCCCTACCACTAATATAATGGTGTATTTTCAAACATTGTGTGGTGCTTTTAGTCATACCTAATGGTGTGTTGTTGGTGATGCATACCTAATTTGTGTGTGTTTTTGTAGTGCATTTCCTAACGTTGATGGTGTATATTTTGCTTAACTATTGGTGTATTCTGAAAACCGCCACACGACCTCATGGGAAGGGGTCGACGCACCTAAACTCGACTATATATATATATATATATATATATATATATATATATATATATATATATATATATATATATATATATATATATATATATAAGAGATGGTACATATTTTTAGGAAAACTACGGTTAATTGGCTTGTTAACTACAAAGTTTTAAGTTCAATTTTTTGTGGAAGTTGTTTATTGACTTTCTCAATTTGAACCAGTAAGTTATGGACAATGTAGCTTATACTGGTTTATCCGAGAGCAATCCAAACCGATCGAGTTAATCAAACAATTGACCTAGTAACTACAAAGTTCTTAGGACAACTTCAACCGAGTTGATTGATGAACACTTGATAAGTATAAAGTCGTTCCAAGTTCAACTTCTCGTGTTACCTATTAATCTTCTCAATTTAAACTAATCATCTATAGACAATTTATACTAATCACCTTATTAATCATATTTTCAGACAGTTGCTACGGATTTTCACAATTGGGATCCAAAGGCTGCGCTAACATATGTTATTTTCATTCTCCATGTACATAGCCAGCCGCCACCTATAAATATATATATGTCATATCTCTCATTTCTATAGCTACATATACATACAAAGTTACAAACACACATACATACATATATCATATATGCATGAAGGCATGATGATGGGCACTCAAGACGAGGGTATAACGTTGGAGCTGATACGCCAACACCTTCTCGGAGACTTTGCTACCTCGACGGCGACGACGGCGGAGGCCTTCATCGACAACCTTAACTTCTGCTTCCCAGATAATAATGTCTTCACCAATCAACAAACGGTAACGGAATTTTCAACGGAATTTGTTCCATTACAATTTTCTGTTACAGATCAAGATTTTTTTAGTGGGACGAATTTCTTCTCTGTAAAGTTCGAATTTTCTAATTCGGACTTATATCAACCCGACTTGCCTAGTGTCGGTTATTTCAACCCGCAACCCGATTTCCCCCAGTTTTATGAAACCAAACCCGGCATTTTTCTTGACCCGCAAACACCACCGGCTCCGAATCCAATCGCGACGGAACATGTCTCTTCGATTCCCGGCGGCCGGAGAGAATACGGGGCTGGTTTGACGCGTGTTAATCGCGCCGGAAAAGGGAGGTATTACAGAGGGGTTAGGAGGCGGCCGTGGGGGAAATACGCGGCGGAAATCCGAGATCCGAACCGGAAAGGATACCGGATATGGCTCGGGACTTACGATAACGAAGTCGACGCGGCACGCGCTTACGACTGCGCTGCATTCAAGATGAGAGGTAGCAAGGCGATTCTGAACTTCCCGATGGACGCCGGAAAGTCGCTGCCGCCGGCCAAAGTTAACCGGAAACGGAGGAAGGAAAGCAAGAGCAAAATGGCGCTAAAAGATTGACAGTTGATGTTGGAAATACAGTTAATTATGTTCTATCTACGGCCAGAAACTGTAATCTAAAAATGTGAAAACTGTTTAATTTCTTTTACTTTTTTTTTTTTTTTTTTACAACTCGAATGTTTTACTTTCTTTTTATTTTTAGAATATAATTTAACGTCATGGCATTGCAAAGGTTGTATCTATGTGGTTATATATGTTTATATTTAAAGGAAAATGCGTTAATGTATCCAGTATGTTTTTCACACTATGTTTTATATTCATTGAATATCTATAAATTGACTGTCATATTAGAACAAAAAATTTATGACAGATATCTAGTATTACTTTATATATATATATATATATATATATATATATATATATATATATTTATAATAATACACTTGTCACTCATTTATAAATTGACTTATGATAGGATCAGTTTGGTTTTGCAATCCTATAACCTAATTAATAATTATTCTTTAGTCACCTTAGCCCGCAGCCACTAAATCCAAAATGAGTGACTTCATCCAACCAAGATATTTTATCTTTCAACCTCAAAAGATTTTGTCCTAGGATATGGTGATATTTTTTTTATGTTACCCTCCAATAATGACCCATAAAATGGCAGGATTGAATCCCGATAGTGAGATACTTTTTTTTTGTTTTTCTTAGTACTACTTACTCTGTTACAATATAGTATCTGTTCATAATAACTTTCTCACCATAGTATTTGTTCATAATAACTTTCTCACCATTCCTACTGGATTAAACCTATGACCTCCCATTTGAGAGAGTCACTACATCACAATGGGGACAGTGCCCCCCACCCCCAAATACTATCACTCCATTCCATTATACTTCATCGCATGTCATTTTCAAAGTACACATATAAGACATACACAACAACTATAGTCAAAATCAAAGGTATTAATTAGAAAACATAACTTTGGGAATAGCCAATAATTTGTTATGTCATGATAGGACACAGATGTATAAAACATTCCCCATGAAAACTACAGTACATAATAAGCTGCATTTTCACAGGCTAAACATATATCATACAGGTCCTTGCAACATCTGTGCTATAGAGCTTGTACATAAGTTACAGAAGCATAAAATGCATAATACAAATACAATCAGTTTGAAGCCTGGCAAAGAAGCTCTTGATACATCCCTCCTCACCATCCCCGAGAAGAACGAAAATCTCGTAATCCCATTGGTCATTAATACTTTAGTCCTCTGAGCTGTAGTCACTGGATTCTTGTAATAACGGTACAGCAGCACAGCAAAACAGCTCCTTGTCTTTTAGGAGAAGGCAGCTCCCATCCGAACTCCATTTCAGATCGAGGACAGAAAATTGAGGTAGAGGGACGTTAATGCAATAAGCGCCCGAGGGTGTCCACATGTAGAAATGGGGGCTTCCGGTACATAAAACTAGGCGTGTGCAACAAGGGTCCCAAGCTACTGCTCTAACGGGATCTTTTTGTATCAAGATGGCAGCTAGCTCGAGATGATGTATGTCCCATATCCACAGGACGGTTGGCATGCTGTCATTGCGAGTGCATATATATTGACTGTCGTTGCTCCACGACATCAGGCCTGCCCAAAAGAAGAGAAGACTATAGATCCTGCTTAACGGTATAACAAACTTAAATAACTTGAAACAGGATTTGTATGGGTTCGTGACTGAATAAGATATTTGCATCAGAAACAGCCTTACCGATTCCCTGTTTGGGGTTTGGTTTATCCCCAGCAGGTTTTTGAGTAGGGAGTGTAATAGGCACTTCCATAACATCATACCTGACTTGAATTTGTCTTTCGGGAGCATTATCTGGAAAAAAAAATGTTAATGAATTTGTAATTAAATATGTTAATCGGGCAGCAATGTATTTTGCCTTCAAAGGCTTGAGTTGAAATTCGAGATGACAGAAAGGAGTGGAAAAAATAGAGAATATTATATTTTTCTACGGACCCTAATGTTTACCATTATTGTGATGGGAAAAATCATCGCCCAATGATAATTCTGACATATCAAGTTGCAATGGCTCATCTACTTCCTGAAACGTAAAAGAGAACTTTAGAATGCCTTCCAAAACAAAAAATGTCCCGTATCTGCACCAGTAAATGAGAAGGTATTCACCTTAAAAACGGCAGCACAGCAAGGACCTCGAACAGCTGACAAGTGCACAAATTCTGCAAATACTTTCCATGTCAAGTGATTCAAAACTCGTAGCATTTGGTCATAACTACCTACAGCTAAATACTGGCTGCAAGGTGACCATGAAAGACTTTTCACACCCAGACCACTCTCATATGCTTGATATTTGGCCAGACACCGCCCATCTGGTGAATATATCAAAACCTAAAGGAAAGCAGAAGCAGCATACTTATGAAACCCCATACAATAACTGTACTAAATCAGCCACATGTCTAATGGTCAACTTCACTAATAAAAATTAGAAGAATAAAATGAAGCCCTTATAAAGATAATTAGCACAGCAGTCCCACTCTCAGGAAATACGAGGGAAATTATTCTCATAATTCATTTATCAAATCAGTTAAATAATTAGAATGCAAAGTCTTGACAGAAGGAGAATCCATGATCATAAAAAGAGCATTGAAGGTAGCACCTTATATTCAAGAGGAGAATCCCAGATTACTATGGCACTATCATCGGGTGACCATTGTATATCAGCCAAATCCAATGTATCTACAGCGAAAACACCCATTATCTCCCATGTATGGCAAGACAGCAGATTGACATAGTCCTTGCAATCACGTCTTGTGCAAATTGCAGCAAATTTTCCATCCTTGGTGAAGGATACTCCCTTAGAACCATGCTTTGGCCATTGCACATGTATGCATGCAGTGTTGAGTAGTGACCAAACAGTTAACCGTAGTTGGAATTCAGATGTAGTCAATATGTGTCGACTGTCAGGGCTCCACCTAGCATAGGAAATACCAGCAGGACCTTCATCTATCTTACATGTCCATTCAGGTTGCGTCAGTGACCATGCTTGGATCATCGGTCTCTTGTAAAGACCACAAAGGATGTACTGTGAATCAAGTGCCCATTCAATGTATGTAATCTTATCCAAGCATGAAAATAGTTGCACCACCTATTGCACAAACAGAGATAACAACAGCATTTTTTCAGTTCCTAAACCGTAAAACCACATGCAACTTAATAATAGCTTCCTGAAATTTCATTTTTACTTCATTATTATGTCCCTCTCAGAATAGATATTGAAATGTTCTCTAACTTTCAAAAATCACTCCCAAGCAAGACTTTTTACTGATAAAACTCCACCGTGTTTTCTCATTTACTGGATTACAGAAACTGCAGGTAGTTCACAACCAAAATGTGTGCGCGCGCACCCATGTAGTGGCTTGGCTGCGGGTTTACCTCGTCATCCAAATATATATATATATATATATATATATATATATATATATATATATATATATATATGGGCAGGATCAAATGAGAACCAATGTTTACGTGTGAACTGCACAATCAGGCATTACAAAATGCACAATCTTAAAATTATGTATTCCATGATGCATAATAGGTAGTTGAGTAGTTCACACGGGAGAGAACAGCTCAAAAAAAAAAAAAAAAAAAAAACGCTTCAAGGCAAAATGGATGTCAATGATCTTTAAGTGTCTCGAACTGATAAACCTTAAGTGTCGAACTTATGCACTTAAGTCCCGAACTGATGCATTTAAGTGTCAAAAGTATGCACCTTAAGTACTGAACTGATGCAACTTCATTGTCACAGTACAAACCTCTTACCTCAAACCTCAAGGATGTAAAAATTTCTAAAGGTGCCAAATAAAAAGAGCTAGCTTATAATTATTTTTTTTCCAATACATTCTAGCTATACAGTATACATTTTAGTATCAACCCACTGAGCTTAGAACCAATAGTTTCCATACAATTAAACCTTTTTTGCAGAACTCTACTGCCCTTGATACCGAGATAAAATAGTTTATTCAAACGGCAAGCTATGGCTACCAGGAAAAATAAACAAAATGTAAAAGATCAGCATTTTTTATCTTGGGCAGAGAAAGGTCGTACCTTGAGTGAGAGAGCTTCCCGAATTACAAGGCGGTAATCAACGGCGACGGCGAGAAATCGAGCATTTGGGGAGAAAGCACACGGGCCAGATTGTTTAAACGCTTCTGTAAAGTCCATTGAAGCTCAAACCTAAAGGATTGTTTGCTTCAGATGTCTGGGGAATTCACATTGCTAACTCTCTCTTGCTTTCTAAAGGTTTCCAAAGATTTATGATTCGGAACAGTGGATCTGAAGAGGCTTGTGGGATGTGTGATGGGGTTCAAATCATCTTTGGATCTCTGTAAATCTGTAATGGAGAAGTGGACAGTGAAGAGTAAAAAAAATGTGCCCCTATTCAATTTTTGAATTTTACAGTTGCGCTACACTGAACCGGGTCGATTCAAACCCGGAACATTGATACGACATCGGTTTTGAATCGGCCCAAATGTGCTCCAATTCCGGTCATGTAGTACGGAAATGAAAAATGAGAAAATATAAAACCAAAGATGTAAAGAAATGTTTTATGAGATTTTATAAATTTAAGGAGAAACATTTTTGAAACATTAACTTTTAAAATTTTTATGCATTCTATTTGTTTTAAACTAGTTTACTCCATATTGATAAGAGATATATAGAGCATATAATGGTCGTTAGTTTGATCTTGGCTAGATGGTGTGAGTTAAGAAATTGACATTTTCGATTAAGCACTTACATATATTTAGTTATAGTATTAGTCCAAGTCACGTCAGAGTCAACACGTGTTATGACTGACTTGACAACATATTGCATAAGCGCCACATTACATAGACGACGTTATTCACGGACCGTTTAACAAATAAAAAGCTGAATACCAAAGTCTCTAGCTATTTCCTTAATATCATACATAAGAAGATTATAAAATATGTCACCAATTGACTAATTATGTATTTGACTTATTTTTAATATCAAGCCCGTATTATACTCAGGATAATCTTCATTTGCACCAAGTTCGAACTCCCGAATCCCGACGTCCACTCACACCAACCAAGCTCGTTATATTTGACTGTTTTTAAAACTCAATTCAAACTATTTATAAGTAATTTTTTTGTAATATTTTATTTAGTATTAATGCAAGAAAAATATTTTCTATATTCTTAGACATTATTATATTAAAAATATTATTAAATATAAAATTTATAAGGATGGTTAGTTAATTAAACGAATTAATAAGCCGGAGCACGGGATCTCCATTCTTCAGTTAACGGATTTTAGGGTTTAAGATTCTCGCAGTTCACCAAAATCTCAATACTGAAACAACGAGGGAATCTTCCAATAGCTCGAGCCTAAAGGTACGATTTTTAGTGTATATAAACTGAATTAAGCTTCATTAGTTTTTTTTTTTTGTTGTTTTTTATTTATTTATTTTTTAATGTACTAAGCAATGTTGTTTCTGATAGCTTGCAGAAAATGCTGCAGAGATGGAGCAGAGCTGTTACTCATTTGAGTAGGATTAACTCACAGAGGAGCATGGAATTGGGAAAAAATTTATGTGCTTTATCGAGCCGAGGGCATTCGAAGGTTGCAGCGGCGGATGAGCCGGATGCTGTGGATTCCACTCAGAGAAGTAAAAATGAGGTTTTAATTCTAAAAGATCAATACTTTATGAGTTTATGTGGTTGTTGGGTAGATGTATGCATGGTATCGAGGAACTGTTATTTATATGATCTGTTTCAAGAAGTTTGATAATCAATAGGTTTGACAAATTGGCTGTGAAGTGTGTTTAGGTATACCATTGGTTGGATTGTTGATGGGGAGTTAATATTTTGAGTATTTGAGGTCTAATTTTACAATAATAAGTGAAATAAAAAGCTAATTGTTTTGGTTCGCAATAGAATCAAAGGATTTCACTTTGCAGCTTGAGGGTATGAAATCCTTGAAAATATAAGTCGAGGTCTTGTCTACTCTGTCCTCGTCATGCAACTTGAAATGTGAATTTTGAAGTGTGTATCAATTATGTGTCCCTCTGTTGTGAAGAAAGAAGAGAAACAACTCCACGGGCAAGAAGAAGAATGGCGTGTTTGTAAAAAAATTATCATGTGTTTGGCATTTGAATAGGATCGTGGGCATAATCTTCTCTTCAGCAACCTAAACTGTTTCTGGATGATTTTAACAAATTCTGTTTTTTTATGGTTATACCCACGTCAAAACTGACAAGTCATAGAAGTCCTCCAGTGTTGAAATAAGACTTACATGCATTCACATGTACGTGTTTCTTGGGGAATTGGTGATCATTTGCATTGCATCTCTATTGTCCAACTTGCTTGCTAATGCTAATACATAATGTCATTTACGCAGGTAAATTTGAATAAGATGTTTTGGTCTAAACCTTCTTCACTAGCCTTGCCCCTTGATTCGCCACAAAGGATAGAAGAGCCGCAATATGAGGGTATCAAGCATTTTATCCTGAAATTGATGCTGTTTTACAGTAAACAAAGCACAGCCATTCGAGGGGCAAATGTTATTTATCGCCGCGTTACTCATCAAGTTGATAGACCTGCTATATATGATGGTCAGTCTATCTCTGCTCTATTCCCAAACATGAAGCCTTTCATAAAAAGTTGTAATCTTTTGAGTATGGCAACATAGAGAGAAACCAACTTCATGATTTTTTTTTTTTTTCTAAATATTTTCCACATAGCCCTCTTATGGAATTCAGCAACAAGGAGAGTCTGTTACTAGTAAAACTTTATGTAGCTTTGTTCTAATAAAAATCATAAGTGCCAAAGCACCGCAAAAAATCCGTGTCACTTAGTTATGCATAGAATGTGTGCAGTATAGGTAGCCCAACAATTTTCTAACAACCTTTCAATGACTTGATTACCTCTTCATATTTCACAATCAAACAAGTGTTATGAATTGTTTGGTCTGAAAAGGTAAACTCTCTCTTTCTATGCTTTCTTCCTCCATAACCAAAAAACTAACTTGAACCTATATATTGCAGTATTTAGCTTGGAAAAAACATTTAAAACAACATTCTCCTTGCTTGTTCTTCATATGTGGCTATGCTTGCGACGCTTAAAAGAAGAAGGAAAGGATGGTTCTGAGCTGGGACAATATTTGTATGAGATGTACAATCATGATCTGGAGTTGAGAGTTTCTAAAGCTGGGGTAGTTATTGAACTTCTATCCTCTTGGCATTCTATTGTCAATGGTTCTTGTTCTAGATTGATTTTGTTTGTTTGCATGCCAATAGTTTCAAAGGATACTCAGCTTTGAAATAAACTATTCACATTACAAATTTAAGGGCAAAACCTTCATCAGAATGGACATACTCATTCCAAATAAAAACCTTTTCAAGCATCTTTGTTCATGTCCTTTATCCTACTTGAAATTGCAGGTCAACTTATTATTGAGTAAATGGATGAAGGAATTAGAGAAGATATTTTATGGCAACATTGTAGCTTATGATGCTGCCATTCTTCCTGAGGCAAAGCTAGATGAGTTGCAAAATGTGATTTGGAGGTAAAGCATCAGGGTGTTAGTTCAATAAAATATGATCTCTCTCATGTATTTTTGTAATCAACACGCCTTTTTTTGGAACATCAAATTCATATGCACACATCTGAATTATTCCTTCATACTTTAGCAATTTGACTGTTTTCAACAGTTGAGAATTATGACTGTTAAATTTTAGCAAGAAGCATTGATATTTGAGGTTTAGTGTAGATTTCATATATATTATAGTTTAATAATGTTGCCTGAACTAGTTATTATTTTATTTATAGGAATGTATTCTCTGATGATGGCACATTAACACCCGATGGTCCTGCCTTGCTTCCTGTCCAGGCAAGTTCTCATTTTTTGCCACATTCTATGTTACTATCACTATCCCTCAACTTGTATTTGTTATAGTAAGAAATATGCTACTCTTGATCTTAGCTGAAGGTAGAAATGGACTAATTATGTATACCCTGCTTATAATTGTGTACATTTCTTAAGATTCAGAAGATTTTCTTTTCTACTTTTTTTTTTTTTTTTTGTCTTAATACTTTCTTTTTTACCCCCCCCCCCTCCCCCCCCTCCCCCCCCCCCCCCCGCCCCCCCCGGGTATGATTGGAATTTTTTCCGTTTGATTTATTTTCCATTAAATATAAATTGCAGGCTATGTCAAGATATGTTCGTCGAGAAGCCAACTGTCTGTCATTGACAGGTATGTCATGTAATCACATATGTAATGGTGTCTAATTCATTTTTTCGATAAGTAGCAATAGCTTCTGTGGATTTTCTACTTCTTGTCCTTGAGTCCCTGCCTAGGAAGGAAAATATTGAGTGAGGACCTTTTGTGTTTGCATGAATTAGTCTTCCACCATTGATAACACATTAATTTAAACAAGAACCCCACCCACTCAACCACCAAAATGTAGTAGATAAACTATTGAGCAATCATGTAGGGGCAATACGAAGGAAATAAAATAATAAATCTCTTGAAAGACGTTCACATCCCAAGGTGAAACCCTACTTTATTATTCAACGAGGAATGGAAGTTGTCTGTCATTGATTGTTGGATGTGCAAATCTTAAGAAATCTCCCCTTATTTTACTAACGAGGCTCTTGGATGGACAGATAAAGCTGCTGTGTTTTCTGGGAACTTCATGTTCACCCCATTGGAAGGAATAAAAATTTGATTTCGCAAGCAGTTAGCGTTGAAAATGAGATCAGCGTCCAATGAAATGATGCAGCTTAGCCATTGATTCACAGTACATTTCAAGATCCTGTTTACAGCCTATTGAAGTAGGTTACTGAATACATAGGCAAGTAATATAAGGTTCCCTATCCCATATTTTACCTGAAAGATATTTCTCAGTTTTCATTATTTGTGTTGATGGGAATAATCTGTTGGCTTCTTTAACCCAACTCGCAAAGTTTAGCAGAAAATGTAAGACGTTTTTGACAAATATTCATTGTAACGATTCTGCGCGTATACGCCATGAACAATTATACCTATTTGATGTAAATTCTTTACCAGTTTGAGAATGGGAAATGGTCATTCCTTCTGTTGAGCTTTTCTGGGAAAATTATTCCTTGCAATTTTAAGGATGCAACTTTCAAGAAAATCTTTGGTTTTTTTACATTGAATCTATCTGATGTGTTTGATTATATGGTTTCTTGCCTTCTCTTTATATGTAGATACTGTTTTTATGCTTTTTGCAACCAAATTATTTTTATCAAAATCTGATGGGAGGAAACTTCTTGCTCTGCAAGCTGACCCTGAAGCCAAATAGGATGTTAGGGCTCCGAAAGGGGTGACTAAGTGAGTGGAGCATAATTCTTGTACAGGGAGTTACAAGTTCAAATTTTGCCAACACCCTCTTGGTTGAGCCTGTCTGATTTCTCGTGTGTGTGTGTGTGTGTGTGTGTGTGTATATATATATATATATAGAGAGAGAGAGAGAGAGAGAGAGAGAGAGAGAGAGGATGGTAGGTGAAACAAAAGTTCTTCAAATGAATGAAGTCAACTCAACCATTTCACAAGCTTGCAAAGCAATCTTAATACAAAACCATAGCTTAAATAGCCTCCTTTCCCTCAACACAGAATCCAAACCATCTTCTCCTCTTCTACTATTGAAATGAAACTCAGAATCAAGATAACCAAATCAGCCAAGCAAACTGCATCGGCTGAACGAGTTTCCTCCATAGATGACCTCTTACTCGAGATATTGCTACGTCTACCTATCAGATCTCTCATCCGTTTCAAGTGTGTATCTAAACGTTGGCTCTCTCTCATAACCAACCCGAGATTTTCAATACTCAGAAATCCCAATCCTAACCCGGCAGTAGGCTTGTTCTTGCCTCTCCCAACTTTTGGCACCAAACCGGATTATGATTACATCCATTTGGGCACTCATAGCCACACAAATCCTCCATTCAAGAAGCTTAGATTCACTGAGGAGCCTTCTGGCATTTACATTCTCCAGTCCTGCAATGGACTGCTGCTTTGCAGAAGCTTTCTTGCTTCCCAAAGTAAACGCAAGTACTATGTTTACAACCCCACCACAAAACATTTCTCCACTCTCCCAAAAACATGTCCTGTTACTAAAACATCCAACACTGTCCATGAAACGAGCCTGTCTTTTGGATGGTCTCCCCACTACAAGGTTGTCTGTGTTTCCAAGATCATTCGCGGGATGAGCTTAGCTTTTGACCCTGCAAGCTCACCTCACTACAAAGTTGTCTGCATTCGCGATTCTGAGTCTGCTCATGATCATTATGAGATCGAGGTTTTTTCATCAGAAACCAGCCACTGGAGAGCAGTGGGCGATCCATTCCTCTCCAACGTCAATTTCAGAAACAGCGTGTACTGGAATGGCGCGATACATTGGATTAGTACTTGGGAAAATCTTACCATTTTGTCTTTTAACGTTTATCAGGAAACGAGGGGAACAATGCCTGTTCCACCTTCTCGCGAAGGGGGACATGTTGGCTATTTCGGGGAGTCCTGTGGACACTTGCATCTCGTCGCGGTTTATGAGCGTGCAGGAGATAGGTTTGATGTGCATGAGATGAAGAGTGACTGCTCTGAGTGGTTTGTGAAGTACAGAGTTGATGCTAAACAGTTTTTTGCTGACCTTCCTGAGATGATAGACTGGTATTCTTATTATGCATTCTCCATTTTTTGTCTGGTAAGAGGTAAGACAGAAGAAGATGATTCTTTCCTCGTACTGCAAACCCCAGGAAAGGCCATAAGGTTCAATCTTGTGGATGGGAGTTTTGACAAGCTTTGCGATTTGGAGGATTCCCAGGAACATGGCTCTTTAAGATACCTTGAACATGCTTTCCAATATGTTGAGTCTCTTTGTTGTGTTTGAATCCATGACATCTCCTAGTACCTGCAAGAATTGTAATATAAATACTCGTCATTTTTTGTTCTGGATTCGATCGCTTGTGTGCACATAAAGACTAAAATCTGACCAGTGAGCTGATTGCGTAACTCACAGTGGCTCTAGAAAGGTCCTATGGGCTTAAGATTAATCCGACAAAGCTGGGATAGATCACCTAAGTTTTAAAAAAAAAATGTAATATAAATACTCGTCCTTCTTCTATGGAGGGGATCCAATTGGGTCAACTAATTTACCAAAAAGTAAGATATAGTTTAAGAATTATCAAAACGGGTTAAAATTATTAGCCCAACCCACTCGCCATGCTTTGATTACATGGCATTCTTTGTTTTTTTGCCGTCCATCAAAGTGGGGGCCTTGGTAAGTATGAGCATTGCAGGTTGAGTCTTTTTAAACCGAAAAAGTTGGCGGGCTTTAGCGGACCGATGACCCGCTTTAACGGCTTATATTGTTGATTTTTAAAATTTTATTTAATTATGATTAAGAATTTGGTATATAAAGGATAAGACCATAAGACTAATTCCACCAAATATTGTATATTTTGAGTAATTTGTATTTATTTATTATTCTATAAAAATAGTGAATTAGTCGTAGGAGACAAGTGGAGCATTCTTATTGGGTCCAAACCGTTGTTGTGTCTTCTTGTTCAAATGTTCAATCTTAACCAATAAGGCAACAGATATATACGCATAACGTTTTGCATACAAAGGTATATTACAGACTTATTCTGCAAGGTCTCCATTTTCATTTCTCATAAGCGCGGTTAGGTTTCACGGTTTTCTTCTTCTCCCACCAAACTCGACGCCCTTTGCAATAGAAAACCGCAAAAAAGGTTTCCTGTTCAAAGGGTTTCATAATCCAACCAAGAAAAGCATCTGATCTGATCGCTGCAAAAAGGTGGGGAAAGAAAAGAAAAGAAAAAAAAAAGGAATTCCCATTTGACGATTCATTTCTTATTCCTCCTCTTCCTGTACGTATATACGCGGTCTTCTGTGTATATATATATATCTGTACACGATCGGTATACGTACATTCCAAAGGGATTTTCTTGATTCCCGGAAAATGAGTGCTTTGAGAATTTCCCTTTTCTTGATTCTGTTTTCCTTCGCTTTGGCAAATGAAAATCCGGATGCCCATGCTTTTCCGAGGCCTCTGGTTATTGAATACCCGGAGAATATTGAATCCCGTTTTGACGATGAGGTTCGATTGAAGTGTGCGAGCTGGAGATTTGCCGGTGAGGCTAATAATTTGAACCCATGGAAGACCATCCCGGCGGAATGCGCTGGGTATGTGAAGGATTACATGACCGGAAAAGGCTACGAAAGCGATCTTCTGAGAGCCTCAGAGGAGTCTGGAGTTTATGCAAAGAATTTGGAATTGGGAGGGGATGGAAAAGATGTGTGGGTGTTTGATGTGGATGAGACTCTGATTTCAAATCTCCCTTATTATTGTGAGCATGGTTTTGGGTATGTCTCTGATGAACATTGATTCTTTAATTTGATTCCATTTGATTTAATGTTGATTAGATAATTGTGATGGTTTTGTTGATAACATTTGATTTACTGTTCTTATATACTGTTAAAGTTTCGATTTTGTTTGAGGTGGTTGGATGGATTGCTGTTTCAGAATGTTTTGTTGAGCATTTGATCATTGATATGTTCTGTTTTTAGGTTGGAGGTCTTTAATAGTGTGGAGTTCGATAAATGGGTTGAGAAGGGGGCAGCTCCAGCAATAAAGTCAAGTTTGAAGCTTTATCATGAGATTAAGAGGTTGGGGTTCAAAGCTTTCTTGCTGACAGGGCGAAGTGAAAGACACAGAGAAGTTACAGTGGAGAATTTGAAGAATGCTGGATTCCAGGACTGGGATAAGCTCGTTCTGAGGTGAGTTTGAGGTGGTTTTCTCTAACTACTCTTGATAATGTCTGTTAAATGAATGATGTTTGTGTATATTGTTGAAATATGTTGAAGTGTTTGGGCCATAAGATTACGCCCTTAGCCTGTTCCTTGTATTTCATAGCGAGCATGATTCTGAATTTATTTGAGGTTAAACCGATGTGCAAAACATAAGATCAACTAATGAAGAATCTTTTCATGAAATGACTATAAGAGAGAACTTGGTTTCTTTAAACATGTGACTTTTGCGGTTTTGCCCTTCTGTGTTCATAGAATCTGGATACCTTATCGCTATGTAGATTTGCTGATTTGGTTAGATGGATTGTATTGATTCTTCAACCTAGTGACTCTTTGTACTTCAGTAGGTTGAGAAAGTAGTTATGAACAGATATTGCATTGTAACAGAGTCAGTAGTACTCAAAAAATCGAATAATTTTTTTTTAAAAAGAAAACTATTTGCTTTTCAGCAGTCATATAAGCTTTTTTTAAACACCATTCAAGTTAGATTTTTTTTGCTACCGATAGAAAGATTGGCGATAATGTGATATTGAAACTTGATAAACTAGAAAGGGCCATTGCCATTCATCTTTGGGAAGTGGGAAGTACATAGCACAAAAAGCCTTTGATCCACTTATTTACCCATGTGAGCATTTTGCTGCTTTTCATTGTAGCGATCCAGATCTATGATGATGTTTTCTGCTTTATGATTTTGTGAATGATGGCAAGAAATTCCTATCTTTTTGAGCCTTTCAAGTAGGAAATCTTGCCAAAGTTTGGAGTTTTTTTTTAATGTATTCTTAGTACGATGAAAGATGATCCTACATTACCATTGTATTCTTAGCATTCTAGAGCTAGTGACTAAATGTTTTTTTGTCCCGAAACCTACAGGCAACCGGAGGACCATGTTAAATCAGCAACGACCTATAAATCTGAGAAACGGAGTCAGATGGTGGAAGAAGGTTTCAGGATCGTGGGCAACTCAGGCGACCAATGGAGTGATCTTCTAGGTTCATCATTGTCTCAACGGTCTTTTAAACTTCCAAATCCCATGTATTTCATCCCTTGACACTTGCTAATTCGATATTTTTTGAGTAAATTCTTGTAAAAACGTTAGCAATGAAATGGATGTACTGTTGACCGCTTGTAAGAATGGAATGAATTCAAAGATTCATTGACTTGGCTCATTTATGATACAGTTTATACTTCTGTCTTGTATTGCATGCTCGAGTCTCGATTTCCACTTCAGATTTCCTGTTACATAGGAAAAGACAAAACCTTTTTCATGTCAGGTACTTGAAGTTTGTAATTTAAGGTTGCAAATATGAAATAGCTTTCAAGAATTGCTGATCAACTTAAATGCAGTTGAGGTGGTGCTGTTGTCTGTCACAGATCAAAGGTTGTTGTACCAAAATGTCAGTGCTTTCAGTGTGAAAACTGTCAGTAGTTGAATAAAGAAATCTTGAAATCTTTGTGATTTGCAGCTTCCTAAGATGTCTGCTTCTGAAAGTCAACTGTAATCTTGAAATTCTGCAGATTTTACTAAAAAGACATCATTTCCCTAATTGCTCTGTGATCTGATTGTGCTCAAATTCATATCATCCTGATACTGTTTATTCATAGGGGATTGCTTTTGTTGTCGGCACGGGCAACTCCAGGTAGTAGATTGAGGGTAAGGACTTGAAATCGAGTATTTACAGTTGCAGTGTTGAAGTTCATCCAATATGGAATCCATCAGACATTGATCCTCTTATTTAACAGGTCGTTGAGTTATCGTGATTTACCCTTCTACAATTCTGTCGAGTGGAATGTAAGGATCCTGAGAGTGAGAGACTTCGCCTTTTGAGGGTGGGGATTGCTTTTGTTTGAGGTTGTTTTATAGTATAATCTACATGTCAGATCTTCCTTTGTTTATGGGGGTTGGGTGGTTGGGAGTTGACTGGTGTTAGAACAAACTAACCATTACTTTAGGATGGCTGTCTGTCCAATCCATGGCTCAATGAGGAATAAAATAAATAAATAACCACCTAATTAGGTTTCATCTTAAGAGATACTTTCTCCGTCTCCTTTCACATGGTTCGGTTAACGAGACATGACTAAAGTAATTTTAAATTTAATTTTTTATAATATTAAGTTTAGTACACTAAAAGTACTATTGAACATGAAAAATCAAATTTAAAAATAAGTAAACAATACTAAAGAAAATAAACAAAGAATAAATAGTTGGTTTGACCAATAAATAGTAAGTATGACTGATAAAATGGGACAGAGGAAGTATAAATGACTGATAGCACGTTAGGTAACTCCATAAGAATTTGCGGACTAATATCATCTAAGATCATTAATGACTAGAAATTTAAAAAAGAACACAATAGTATTTCCATAATTGACAGTGCACTAAGGATCTATATTAATGCATTCGCTTGTGTATGCCCTATTAGTTATGCGCGAATGTCCTATCATATATTTTTAAATATGATATGGTAATTACAAAAATATCATCAATTAGAACTTTTTATAAATTTATATATTAATTTTATTTGTACAAAAATGAAAAGAAAAAAACTAAATTTAAGTTGATTTTTTTTTTTTTTTTTTTTTTTTGTGACAAGAGAAATATACTTAAGGGTTTGAACTCTACTCATATGTAGTAGTCTGTAAATTATACAAATAAAATAAATTACACTAAGACGACCATATGTGACAAATTCAATCAAAGGATATTTGCATGATTATTTTTATTACAAGGAGTGGTTGCTGTCAATTATGCACTAGTGAAAAGGTAGAATGAAATGCCTTGGATACAAGGGAAAGTCAACCAAAATGATAATAATAATAAAAAATCCATTATGATTTGTTTTTTCTTTTTTCATTTTTCTTTACACAACATCAATTAAGTGGTACATGAAAGAGATGGGCTAATAATTGTATTTCTTGTAATGCAAGTATAGGCAGTAAATTTCATTGAAGATTTTAGTTGATTAATTAATTGAATAAGAGCAAATGGGCCAATCAAAACAAGGGCAATGGTCCATTATTTGGCTGGGCATTTTGGCAAACAATCATTTTCACTTGCCTAAGTGCACTAGTAAAAATCTCCATAGAGAGATTAGACAAATCAGCTTTAATTGTAGGGGCCCCTCTTTCACTACCATTAATAATTATAACACAACCACCACCTTATGCCACATGAAAATGATGTTACTTTGGGTAATAGCACGATTATTATACTTAAAACGTTATGAATTTAATTTTTGTCAATATTTTCTTGGTTAATCTCGTTACATGATCTTCAGACAATAATTGTTGTAATTAATGTATCTTCACAAGGAAAATATACAACCAATACTCAAGGGTGTGTAATAAGTAAACCCTACTCCTATGCTTAGTCCTATGCAAAATATGATTACTTCTATGTACCATTATCCATGTATCTTGTGCTAGCTGTGACACTTCATCTTCGCTCATATTCACTAACTTGTTAGCAGATATTAACGGTGAAAAAGAACTCTT
This sequence comes from Ipomoea nil, assembly GCF_001879475.1. Lineage (NCBI taxonomy): Eukaryota > Viridiplantae > Streptophyta > Magnoliopsida > Solanales > Convolvulaceae > Ipomoea > Ipomoea nil. Next base: position 5,832,213 of record NW_017617835.1, on the reverse strand, counting down.
TTACCCTGGTTGGTAACATAGTTAGCTTATTAGTTAATTTTGGCTTATTTGATCACTATTAGCTATTTTGACTTGGTTAAACAATCAATATGAGTGTTTGATTAATTAGTTTTTTTTAACAACTTATTCTTCTAAAATGTTAAAATTCAAAAAGCTGCTCAAAGTAATTTTTTCGATAAGCTTTTTGAGAAAGTCATTTTGCATATGTAATCAGCTATCAATTCAACTAATTAAGAACTAATTTACAAAACACTTTTATACAATCAGCTAATATTATCAGTTAATCAAACCAACTAACAACTATTTACCAAACACACCTTAGTAAAATTTAACCAAGTGCCAAAGTATAGGATTTGTTGCATAATGTAGATGCAACTATTAGTAAATAGTAATAACTATACATGCGCTATCATTGGGAAACAGATAGTCAAACACACAAAGATCAAAACAATTTCTTTTTGGTTTCCAAAGAAAAGGTATATGGTGACATTACCTTCATGTTTCCTTGACTCTTTTTATTATTATTATTATTATTATTATTATTATTATTATTATTACATAATACTTTTTGCATAAACTTTTAAAGTGTCAATTGACACGATAACACTTAATTTATATGCAGTACCATATCAAAATAAATGGTAAAGTTATTGAGTTTGCATCCGGTGAGAAAACAAAAAAAGAAAGAAAAAAATGTGACAAAAATACATTTTATTTTATTTTTTTAACCAAAAAGAAAAAAAAGAAAAAAAAAAAAAAAGAACATTATAGTAAGAGATTATAGAAACCCTACTATCATATTACATGTGCAATTTTTATATTGTTCTTTACCTAATTTTGAAGAAAGTAGACAGAGACAAATATATCCATATCAATCTTCTGGTCCATGCACTGCACATACATCACACTTCCCATTTTCATTATTCATCTATCATTTATTTTGTTTTGTAGAATAATAAGGTTGAGATACATAAAAATCAATAATTATCCCATATTTGAGTGTCACTTATACTTCTAATATTAGTCATTTTAGAGGCAACACACCCGAATTGACTAGACACTTGACTTAGTAATCACAAGGCTCAAAGTTCGACTTTATATATGAGGGAGATGTCTATAAGTCTTCTCGGTTTGAGTTTTGGTCAATTATAAGCATGGTTGCAGTAGGCGCTAGGCGCTAGGCGAGCGCAAAAAAAAAAAAAAAATAGTGGTAGACTTGCCGTTTGACAATTTTAATGAGGTTGTTTTCAACATTCAATCAAATAACACAGCCAAATAAATGAAATAATGATAATTTATAAGTCATAACATCATAATAATATTAAAATCAATAATTAATGAAAGACGACATCAGACAAAATCGGTCAAAAACAGACGAAAATGGTCAAAATCTGATGACTTAGCCGAGTTGGCTGACTCGGCCGATTTTGGCCGCCTAGGCGGCCGGCCCAGGAATGGCCACCTACACACAAAAACGGCAAGGCTTGGTGCCGCCTAACTCCTAGGCGGCCGAATTTTGCGACACTGATTATAAGCAATTTAAATTGATTTACATATTTGTGCCACGCTCATTAATAAATGCACCCATAATACCTAGTATAACTCTAAGAAAAGTTGTTTGAGTTGTACAGAATGTAAGAAGTATCAGCGTCGATTGATACATTACAATTTTAATTTCATAATTTTACATTATAATTTAGCATTGTAATATATATTACAATGCTAAATATAATTTTTTAAAAATTTCTTTCACATTTTTTCCTTTTTAATTTTCAAGATATTATTTATTTCAATAAATAATATTTGGCTAGCATGTATCTAAAAGTGCTGTTATAAATCATTTTCAATTGTACCTAATTTGTCAAATTTTATTATGGGATATATTTTCATATTTATCTATCGATTAAATTATTTTATTGTATCTCAAAAATGGTACAAAAGCCCACAGATTGACCTTTCCTGTCCTCCACTACTTTGTGGGGTCTTCTACTAGTGGCACACCTCCAAGAAAAATGCATTTGGTTTGTTGTTTCAAAGGGATAGAAGTTTCTTCCTTGATTTTCTCTCTTTTTTTTACAATAAAAAAAAATGTCAAAATAATAAATTCCTATATTTTATATAAAAGCTTTTGATTAATATTTTATTTAATTAATTAAATAAACTGTAAGCATAGTTTGTAAAATATAATTAAAAATAAATACAAAAAAAAAAATAAAAGAAAGCTGCACTTAGTTTTTTTTTTTTATTTTTTTTTTTATTTTTAAAAATTATATAGATATCATAATTTGGGTGATTCTTGACAAAATACTTGTCAATTTTTAAACAAAATGCCCTAATCTATCTTTAGCCTATTGGTGAACAGTCCATCTCATTGTTTACTATATGAATGAGAATTCTAACTTTGAATTGAAAAGGCAACAAACTTAAAATAAATCTATGTATAGATACATCCGTAATATGTGTAGATAGAATTAAGCCTAAATTTTTTAAAAGATGCTTCAAAATTTGTAAACCTAATTAATAATGATCATAATGAATTGTCATTTCATCTACGCATAAGTTCAATTAAGGTTATACGTCAAATATTTTGTATCAAATTTTATTATTTACGCAACTCACTTGATTAAATTGTAATAATATCAATTAATCCACACATAGTAAGTATTATAAAAGATGTAATAATGCTTAAAAGCTTGTGGTTGACTGACAACCGCATTGGCGAATTATAACTTTATATTATAATGGTTTGATCCCGACCCTTTCATATTGTAAAATTATAAGTTTGATTTCAATCTACACCTTTCTGCTAGTACTCATTGCACATGATCTTCTTAGTGCGTTTTATCTCTCATGTGTGATTTGTGAACTATTACATATAAATAAGATTGAGGGTTTGATAATAATAATGAAAGATGCCACAATATGTAGGTTATATATGTTAATGATATAAGATTAAGTACATAAATTGATATCAAAAAAATGTACAAACAGTTTATGAATGGAGTTTAATGTTTTCCCAGGAATTCAGTACTACATTAACTTCCAACCTTCCATACCTTAAATACTTAAATTCGTCCCATTCCCCTCTCAACTTTCCCAACTGGCCAACGTCTTCTCTCTGTCTCTCTCTGCGCTACAGTTTTGCTCCATTTCCTTGCTTCCAAACAAAAGCCATCTTCCACCATTTCATCTCCCACCAACTCTCTTTAGATTTTGCTTTTAGAATGGTTTCAGAAATCCCTTGACAGGGTTCCCCCAGAAATCTCTTTAACCCGGAAACATTGAACCCATTTGGTCACATTTCCAGTTCAGCTTCGCATTCTTGAACAATACCCAGATTTGGATCCTCGGTTTCAGCTCAGAACTCGTGTAAAGATTGGAGCTTTACTAGGAAGACACATGAAAAATGGAGCACACGCATTTGGTGATTCTAATCATAGGACTGACCTCGTTTTGTGTTGCAGCTTTGGCGGTTTACATGTGGTGTTACTGTCGGAGGAGGGGAGCTGAGGATGTTCCAAGGGATGTAGAAGGTGGTTTTGAGGTTAAGGAAAGAGATGGGGTGGTGGGTAAGGAGATTTTGATGAGGTTTGAGGGTGGGGAAGATCTGACTGTGCTTGATATCCTTGATGCTCCTGGGGAGGTGATAGGGAAATCTGGGTATGGGACTTTGTATAGGGCTGCTTTGTTGAGGTCTAATAGGCCTGCACTGTTGAGATTCTTCAGGCCACCTTGCACTTTGAGCCTGAAAGAAGTGGTGCCAATCATTGAGCTTCTGGGGTCAATTAGGCATCCCAATTTGGTACCTTTGTATGCATTCTATGCAGGGCCCAGAGGGGAGAAGCTGCTGGTTCATTCCTTTTACCGCAGAGGCAATCTGGCTCAATTTATTAGAGGTAAATTTTTCATTTTTTGCATCTGCCTAGTTTTCTCTACTCTGATTGTGGACACAAAGTTCTATTCTGGTGTGTATAGCTTCTCATATTTTCTCCACAAATCTCAAAGATTTGATATTGGGAATTGGGATTCTTGGATTGGGTCTCAATTATATGATCTGAAATATGGTTGTTTGATCTGTCAAACCTGTCCCTCAAATTAATGTCATGTTTGTCAGCTTTTTTTGTTGTTTTGCTTCTGAACCCGCATCCACTACCCGAGGGTGTCCACGGGCTAAACACTGTCTTGTGAGTCCACGGGCTAAACCCCGTCTTGTGAATTAGCCGTAAAAAGACCACAACTAGGTAAACCAGTTAAACCAGCTTAGGTTGCCCAGTTCAAACCAAGAAGGGAATTTGATGTTTTTAATATCATTTAAGGGTCTTGAGTATAGTTGGGTGTGATTGGGTAGGGGTCAGAAAGAGTTGCTTAAAAGTATTCTTCTGGATTTGGAAGAAATTTGTTTTCTTATGCTTAAGTACTATGTATAACTTTCCCATCTACCTAATAGTTAAGTTACTGCTAGCAAGTTTTAGTCTTTGACAATTTGATTTCTTGTCGTTCTAGTTTTGAATGTTTCATTGTGTAGAACAGTAATGCCCTATTGCCTTGAATGAAACAGATGGCGTTGGCGAGGTTCACAAATGGCCCATCATATGTAGGATCTCGATGGGGATTGCTCGAGGTTTAGATTATCTTCATACAGCCTTTGAGATCCCCATAGTCCATGGAAACCTGAAGTCGAAGAACGTACTTTTGGATGGGCATTTTCGTCCACGAGTGTCAGATTTTGGCCTCCACCTCCTCCTGACTCCAACGGCTGGACAGGAGATGCTTGAAACCGCTGCAGTTCAGGGGTACAAGGTGCCGGAGTTGATTAAGATGAAAGATGCTAGTGAAGAAAGTGATATTTACAGCCTCGGAGTAATCTTGTTAGAGTTGCTTACGGGGAAGGAACCGATTGATGAGTACACATACCCTGCTAAAGACGACATTTTTTTGCCGAATGTGGTCAAGAATGCCATCATTGAGGATCGGATTACAGACTTGTTTCATCCGATGGTTCTTGGCCAAAGCAATGGTAAAAAAGAGGCGGTTGAAGATCATATTCTTGAATTGCTTCGACTTGCAATGGATTGCTGTTCCCCGTCGCCTTCTCTTCGGCCTACCGTTAAGGAGTTCCTCACTAGACTCGAAGAAATTGAAAGGTAACAATAAACGATAATTTTCTGCTGAAATGTGAACCCAGTTTTCTCGACAATCACTCGATCAACTTGTGACACACATTGAGGCAGCCTAGTACAGCAATGACGATGTTGATTAATCTAACATTTGGGGTATACCGTGCTTTGGGGAATCAATCTTGAAACGCCACATTTCACATTTCAATCTGTTCAGTCACTATATTGCAAGATTGAAAGGGAAGCTACAAGAATTATGAAGCTGGCCCTTGATCTTTTCCTGCTCGAAATGAATACCAGATTTCTTTATCATAGGGAGTTTGCTTGCTTGCAAGAAAATTCACGGGGTTATTAGAATGGAGAGGCCGAAAGATTCTTTAGCCAAATTCTTGTAATCTAATGACATTCGATTTTATCAGAATATCTCAGAACTGAAGATGATGACACTCATATCTTGAATCTGCAGGCCATCCTACAGTTCAGAACTACACGGAGTTTGTCAAACTTATAAGAGATTAGATCTTACTGTATACATTTGATGATTATATATAAATCATATGCTAATTTCTTTTCATTCTGGTTGTCCTCTTGAAACTATGGAAAATTTATGACAGTGCATTCCAGTTATTTGCCTTGAATTTTCAGCTGGCAGGCAATGCATTCATGTTCTTTGTCTGGTGGGACCCAATTCTTGTATGAGCCTATGAGAATTTTCCCAATACCATGCTCCAACTCCAAGTTGCTTGCAGGCATGGATTCCATTGCTTCTTGTTAAACAACCACCATTTATCCTACCTTTTCTTGCCCACTTTGCATTGGCATTCCCAGCTTTTGTGATTCCTTATAATAAAACGCCTTTTGGGGTAACCCTAGCCAAATTGATCAGACTGTTGACTTGGTAATCATAAGGTACAAATTCGACTCCCAACGGGAGTGGTCTACCGCCCTACTGGCATTCTTGGTTTGAGCTGATCAGCTATGGGCAACTTATGTTGGTTTACCTTCTTGTTGTTCTTTGCTGGTTAGGGTTACAAGGCGGGGTTTACCCGGTGCACACCATTGGGTAGTGGTTCCGGGTTTCTCTCGTCACCCAAAAAAATGTCTTTGCCCCACAGAAAAAGATGGGACTTTTCTTAAGAACCAGGAAACCAGAAGATCTGGGTAAGTGGTGATTGTTGATTAAAGATAGCTAAATGGAGAAGAAAATCTAGATGCCCAGCATCTAATAGATTGGAGAGTGAGTTGTGTTGATGCAAGAAAGAAACTTTAATGCCCTATACAAAAATGAGGAATACAATCTGTCAACTTTACAGTTCATCAGCATTTGACATTGATGGATCTGAAAATCTAATGGCAAAAACAAATGTCTGCAAGGCACAGCAGTCCCTAAAAGTCACTATCTAGAACTAGAAGAGACACCTATATAGACAATCTGAGAGATCTGAGTTATTGCTTACCAGACTTCCACACTGTAATTGCAGAAAGAATCGTGTAGTTTGGTAGAAGGTTCTTGTGAGGTAATGGTAGGTTTGTCATTGGTGAATTCTCGTTCTCGTTTAGCCAACTTTCTATCGCCTTCCGGTCATAGGTATACCCATCGGCTGCAACACAAGGATCCTCCATTACATCCTGCAATAAGAAGGCAACATCTGTCATTCATCAAGAAACGATTGATCTAAAGAGAATATTAAGTGTTGTATCAAGGTGAGCATCCTATCTAGCGTATCAAGGAAACAATGTTGAAAAAAACACTCGGCGCCTGGAGACCGCCTAGGGCGCCTGGAGGCCGACCGCCTAACACCTAGGCGCGATTTTTGCAACACTGCCAGGAAATACCGAGTGTTACACCTGACAGAAAGGGAAGTGTACCTTGAGAATGGGGCACATGAAGTAGTTAGGTGGAGGGGGCGGGGCGATTGATGCCATTTCTTTAGCTTGATTTGCTACATCTTTCAGCTTCTCGAGAACCGGGAGTATATGATCCTTCAGGTCGGGTCTATCCTTTCGCTTAAGCTCTGTGCATCTTAGAGCTAGTACTGCCAATTCCTTTGTCTCTTCTCGTGGCCATTTACCAGCCTCGGTGTCAAGTATCTCCTCGAGGGTATCAATGTCAATAGCAGTTTCGACAATGTGTGTTAGTCCGATGGCCTGTTTTGCTGTCAACAGCTGCAGAATAACCATTCCGAGTGCATAAACATCGGACTTTGGAGAGATCAAGCCAGTCCTTGTATACTCGGGATCTATATAGCAGACCGTTCCAACGGGGCCCGTTTCCTTGTGTAATGTGGACATTGAAGAGCCCGAATGAATCACAGTTGACAGCCCAACATCGCCGATTTTGCTTACAAGGTTACGGTCAAGCAATATGTTCCCCGGTTTGAGATCACGATGGACAATCGTTTCGGGTTTTGAGTTGTGGAGAAAGACGAGGGCAGATGCCACTTCCCAGGCTATTCGATATCTGTCAAACCATGGAATGGGAGGAGTGCCGTTTTTCCTGAACAATCTGTCGTCCAAGCTCCCGTTCTCCATGAACTCGTAGACTAGGCAACCATGATCGGGGCATGCACCGAGAAGAATTAGCAAGTGTGGATGGCGAATTCTGCTCAATACTTCAATCTGAAAACCGAAAAAAAAAGTGCAGTTTAACCATATAACCATAATGTGCAATTCAACTATCAGCTTAGACTTTTAGTTGAGATGGAGCACATGCTTCAATTTGGTATAGCCATGACAAAGGTCATGGTTTGAATCTCCGCTTCATGAGCATATAACCATAATGTGCAATCCAACTATCACATGCTTCAATTTGATGAATTTAGATTCTCATTCATAAAGTTGCCTTACCTCCTGCTGAAATTGCTTGGTTCTCTGGGCTTCCATGGAGCGGAGAACTTTCACTGCAACAGTCGTGTGATGAAGATTGCATTTATAAACTGTTCCATATGCTCCCATCCCGATTTTAAGATCCTCGGAGAAAGAAGATGTTGCAGACACGATTTCTTCCCACGTAAATTCCTGGTAATGATGCACTCTCCCCATAAACGCGTTCTCGAGCTTCTCTTTTTCTTTGGCTTCTCGAAGCGCATTCATCTCCGCTTCTTTTCTCACAGAAGCCTCTCTTTCAGCACAGTTCTTCACATAATCAGCTTCTGTCCTTGCAGCCTCGTATTTCTCTCTCTCTTTTTCTGCCATGGCTCTTGCTTCCTCCTCGTTAGAGAGGATCTTCTTGAGCCTAATCTCTTCCTCTAATTGCTGTTTTCGAAGATCACTTATCTGATTAAAGTTCAAAATATGAGCATACTAGCAGAAAAACGAACGAGAATCAGTAGTTAATCAGAATGCTTCTAAAAATACCTTCCTCGAAGCATCAACTGCTTCGGTTTGTGCCATTGCATACATTCCTCGAACATGTCTGAGCTCAATTCTTAACTTTTCTAGCTCGAAATTTATGTTCACCTGCATATAAACGTGTTAAAATCGCACAATCTTCACTGCCCGGGAAGCAGAAGTAGATTACCATTTACCTGCTCTCCAGATGAAAAATCCCGAGGCACATCTGAAGTGGAAGCTTGGTCATTCGTCCATGACGAATCGTCTGTCACCATGCTCGGGGTAGACTCGTGCTTCGTTACATTGATAATATCTTCTGGACTTCCATTGTTCTTTCGTTTTTCAGGTTCCACATAAAATTCTGTGGTGGAGGCTACAGAGGCGATTGTTTCAACCGAACCTGATCTTTTATGCAGAAGCGTCTGATTAATATTTGAAAGAGCTTGAAACCGTTGCAGTGGGAGCGAAGGAGAGCAGAACTGTGAGTACGAAGCAGTTGAGTCTGACCGCTCTAAAGAAGAAGAAGATGCAAACGAACAAATCAAGAATGATGACAAGTGAAAAAATGAGCATAGTGTTTGGTAAAACATCATATGACAGCAACAACATAGTACTAAATTGCAGAGAAAAGAAAGAATCATATCTCTACAGGCTCCGTTTGGCAGTGCTTATAGCTTATTTTAAGATACTAATAAGCTATATGCTCTGTTTGGTACTGTTCCTAAAATAAGCTAGTAGCTTAAAATAAGAGCTTATTTTGAAGAGCTACCTTACAGTAAAAACAAGGAACTCATACCAGTTAGCGATCTGGAACCACGGCCCGAGGAAATACTAGTTGAGCAGCTCGTTTCGCTATCTTCAACTGTTGCGACGCTGCCAGTCCTATCCGAGCTAGACGGGCGTATAGAAGACAGTTTCCCTTTAGAAATGGCATACACCGTGCAGAAGCTCGGGATGCCTTCTGAGATTCGTGCAGATAAGGTCTGTCGCCTCGAGAACATGCGACGAGAGGATGCACCTATCACGAGCTTGTCAATGTTGCAGTTCACAACCTCGTTTGCTATTGCATTTACGATGTTGTCTGATTCGATCTGTTGAACTTCAACCTCAACCTGCCACAGGAATCTGTACTTTAGTATCTACAAGGAATCTCTCCAGTTCCAAAGCAAAGCTCATACCTTTCTCCTAGTACACAATGCCTTGTATGGAAGAAGCTTTTGAGAAGTTTGCCATTCGATTTCTTTTATGAAAGCAGCTGCAACATCATCGCGTACTTGTGAAATAGGAATCGAATTCCCCACTGAATGTAAAGACAGATTACAACATTAATTCTCCCAACATTACATAAAACCATGTTTCTTGATCAAGTTTGCAGTCTTTTTATGGTTATGAACTTATGATTACAGATTGCTATGCTACTACTTACTGGGAGTTGGAACTGCAGAAATCACAGGTCGAACGTGTAAGAGCTTGAAGAGAATCTTCCCTTCTGGAACAAATTTGTCCAGTGCCCAGTTCACTGCATATTTGCTTTTCGATTTCCCATTGATAGCTACTGCAACAACCAAAGAGGGCGAAGGGGGCATCGCGTTTAGACCATCCATCTCAGACTGCAAAAACTTCTTCTCTGCAAAACTTTATCCTCTGCAGAAAAGAAAAATGACAGAAAACTAACATTGGATGGAGAATCTAAGGAATAGATCTTATAAACCAAACACAACATACAAAGCCTATGCAGTCCTAGAATGGTTAAGAATATGCTGTCCTAGAATGGTTAAGAATGTTCTTTACTATGATTACCAAGAACTTGCCTAGTTGACAAAAAAGCATGAAAAGATCAAACCTTTTTGTAATTCTGAAGTGAAGCCATGCTAAAAGTCAGATATAGATGCAAACAAGTGAACAACCAAGTAAATTCACAGAACCAAAACAAAGACATCCTTTTTCCTAAAACCTGCTACCCCAATTTAGTATTAAGAAACAAGAATAAAATATAAGGTGAAAAAGGCACATTACATCAAAATTCAAACACCCCCACTACTGCAACAACCCAAAAAGGAAAAAAAATCAAATCTTTAAGCTCTAACCTTTCCTTAAACCTTAAAATGTCCAAGAAAATCATGAAATTACAAACACCCAGAAAAGGATAAATAAAACCAGAAGCTCTTACCAGGTTTTTATGGATGAAAAATGTCAAGAACCAAGGAATTGCCTGGGTTCTACCAGAGGCATTCAAGCAAGAAATGAAGAACACAACATTTTCTCTCTCTAAAAAACAATTCAATGGCAAAAGAACATGAATTCACACAGTACTATGACTCTATGAGTATATTTAAGGTTGGGTAGCTTCCCAGAAAAGGAGTAAATGTGAGACACACCCCCTATCTTAACTCCCCCAAAGGCTTCACTCTTTCAGCTCTCTGAATTCTGATTGGTCTGGAAGGCAAAAACCGTGGCGTAAGACGATTAACTACTTCAGAATATTCCGGGGTTTTATATTTTCATTTGATTTAATCAATTCAGCTGATCATATATTAAATTATTATGAAATAACCAATTTGCTTTAAAATATGTATTTAAAAAAAATAAAGTAATTGTTTGTTTGGTATCTTCTTTTGTTATCTTAGTAATTCAGCATGTCTTTTCTGTGTCAGCAATTCAGCATGTCTTTTCTTTCATTTGGTTTATACGGAATTTTATTCTTATCTTAGTATAAAAATGATTTTTTTTTTTTTAATGTTTTACAGTTGACATAAAACATTGTAAGTCTAACTGTCAGTTTGTTGTGGAAGACCGTTAATCTTGAAAAGCCCCAAGAGATTGAGGACAAACTGTAATGATTTACCCAATCATCATGATGAAACCTAAAGTCCCGTATTGATTTACTCTGTACAATACGAAATAAATAAATAAATATAAATGTACATCATATTATCTTTGATTTACGGAAAAATCAGTCATCGCTACATGTGTACATGCTATTATTGATATTATAAAGTAAAATAAAAAGAAAAAAAAAACAGCTGGTACATTTAGTAGGTGATATTTAATTTCTTCACCAGACACAAACTTCATGAGTAAATGGCTGACTCTGTTGACTTTGACTAGTATACAATTGCAAGTTGGACTAGTTGATTAATTAATTAATGAATAAATAAGAATAAAAAGATTTCTTCATTTGATGCATTGAAGATTACGGGTTTGATTCTTGTCGATCAATACTTTTTTAATTGAGTCAGTTAAGCTTATTGTACAAAATTTTTCTAGTGTAGTTTATTTGTATGGTGTGATTTACGGACTATTATACATGAATGAGTTTACTTTTCAACAACTTTTGTTAGTGGGCAGTGTTTCTGGCTACTTTTGACCGGTAGTTAGTGTTTCCGGCTACAATTGATAGGTGATTAGTAATAGTGACGAGTAATTTTTCACATTTTCAAAGTGGTTGCATTGGTTACAAGAAAGAATTTGGTCGTGTGGATTGGTCTAAACAAGTAGGGATGGCAATGGGGCGGGGCGGGGGCGGGGAGTATACTCCCCGTCCCCGTCCCCGCGACCCTGTCCCCATCCCCGTCCCCGTCCCCGTCCCCGGCGGGGAATTGAAAATATTCCCCATCCCCGTCCACACGGGGAATAGGCGGGGACGGGGATTCCCCATTCCCCGTCTACTATTAGTCAAAATGTTAAACAATTGTAATTTAAAAAATAATAATAATAATTTAAGTTCTAATTTTAAAAATTAAAGTACCAAGTCTACAATAAATATATATATATATATATATATATATATATATATATATATATATATAGCATTACTGTCACTTATATATACTATATACTATAATGGCAACATTAATTATATATATAGCTCATTACAGCATTAATGGTACATATACTACATATATATAGTTCATTACAGCACTGTACAGTACATATATATATATATATATATATATATATATATATATATATATATATATATATATATATATATAATTATTCGGGGACGGGGCGGGGCGGGGAGGGGTATCCCCGTCCCCGGCGGGGAATCACACGTATTCCCCGTCCCCGTCCCCGTTTCTCGAAAATTTTCCCCATCCCCATCTTTGTCGGGGCGGGGATCGGGGATCCCCGTCGGGAACGGGGCACATTACCATCCCTATAAACAAGTGTATGTATGTAGTGGAGTTAAATAGTGATTCCTAAGTTGTCATTAGAAAGATTAAAGAGAATATTGAGATCAGAGATGAGATCCTCATTTATTGGTCCTTAAACTAACTCATCAAAGAGATAACTAGTTAGGATCGTGATAGTTAGATTGTTGATATCCATTGAAATGATGAGATAATTGATGAATGATATATCTGTTGATCATATATATAGACACACACATGCATCATGCATGATGATGATGTGGGGAAGTACGTACAGTGCATGCATATTGCCGGATTTGCTACGCAAAGCTTAGTTTAATTTAAACCAATAAATTAACCATCAATATTGTAACAATAATCTTTTGTTTGTTTTCTTGTGTGATATGAACCTATATACCCTTAATCCTTCATCTAGTCAAACAACAAGTCTCACCCTGGCCTACAATTTCATGTTCAAGACTCAAGAGTCTAAGTCAATATTACTCTTTAATTTCGTGTGTTATCTAATTTTTTGTTTGGCAAAACCATGGGTACCGGTATAGGTATTTGATCGTCTTTTAGTCACTGCTATAAAAATCCCACCTAAGCATCGATTAATCGAAGCTTAGGCACTAAGCGATAACCAGGGTTGTAAAAATCCTACCTAGGCGCTAGGCGCCCCTTGGCCGTGGCGATTTTCCCTCTAGGCGCCCGCCTAGGAAACCGGCCGCCTAAGCGCCCGCCTAGCGCCTAACTCGGCCGGTTACACCGAGTTAACTCGTCAATTTCTGTCGAGTTAGCCGAGTTAACCCGGCCGACTCGACCTTGCTAATTTTTTTTTATTTATATGATATATATATATATATATATATATATATATATATATATATATATATATATATATATATATATATATATATATGTGTGTGTGTGTGTGTGTGTGTGTGTGTGTGTGTGTGTGTGTGTGTATGTATGTATAATATGACATATATGCACCTATACACGTGCATTGTTTCTCTTTTTTTTAGTTAGCCGCCTAGGTGACCACCTAGCCCGCTTAGGCCCCCCCCCCGCCTAGGCCGTCTAGGCGCTACTCTACCTCCTGACTAGCGCCTAGCGCCTATTGCAACCATGTCGATAACTGACCGCCTAACTATCATCATAATCAGTGGTTTAGGTGGTTGACCGGCTAGGCAACCAACTAGACCGCCTAAGCATCGTCTAGGCCTTCTAGGCACCCACTAGGCCGCCTAAGCATCGTCTAGGCCTTCTAGAGTTCTAGGCACCCACTAGGCCGCCTAGAGGCGAACCAACCCGTCTAAGCCTCCTAGCAGGCACCCACTAGGCTGCCTAGAGCCAGCCAGCCGATTAGGCCGCCTAAGTATCGTCTAAGCCTCCTAGGCGCCGGTTAGGCTTCCAGACACTGACTAAGCCGTCTAGTTAACCGATTAGCTATTATTCCCTTTTTTTTTAGGTAGAAGTTGAAGAATGAATGCTGACAACCATACTTTCGAAGGAGTTAATGTGTAAGTTCATGAGACTTTTCTTTGGGTATCGGACACAGCAAAGCCGCGTTTCCCTGGCGAAGACGTTGACGCCCAGAGAAAAGGATGAAACATCATTTGTCCCACATATGAACTCATCTTTTTCCACGACTTTTGGGGGGACCAAAAGGAGTCACTATTAAATTTCTTCCAAGTTTAACTATATCTAATTAAATTAAGTAATTTCAATGGAAAAGACACAAATATCAATCAATACCGTCACTTAATGATTAAGTTGGGAGGTGACAAGAAAATGTTCATCACATTTGTTCTATACTTTGATTTGCAGTAGACTTCACAGACATATACACCATGTTAAGGATACATGAAGCATCGATCTTCATCGAACAGACCTGGTTTCCGGGAGAACAGTGAAAACCTCGACGTCGTTCATCCCAGGTTTCATAACCGAGTACTGAAATGTCCATCCATAGCACGCGCCCGCATGATGGCCGCTCTTGTTGACAGCGAAAATGGCCCCAGTGAAGTCCGGGTATTTCCTTGCTATTCGCGAAATTGCATCCTGAGCAGCAGCTCTCGGTTCCAGGCCTAGCCTCATGCTCTCAACCACTTGATAGCTGTGAGAACAAACGAGTTTATAAGGACATAGGTTAGACTAGCTAATTGGTTGGATTCAATCTTTCATAACAGTAACATAATGAATATGTGAAGAAGTTATGCATTGTGTCATTAACAACGAAAACACTATAATACCATGGAAGGAAGCGCATCATGATGTCACCATCCCCGGTTGCACCACAAGCTCCGACTTCAGAAATGGCATATGCGGAAGACCCAGGGATAGGTCCATCGCCAACCCTGCAATTGCACAAATTCTCAGATAGATTCCTTCAAACATTTACGGGTCATTAAGAAAACCTCGTAAACATCATTACCTCCCAGGAATCTTAAATGTTGCCCCATTGGTAGAGGTGCCAGCTGCAATTTGTCCTTTCTAAAGAGACAAAAATATTTCGTATTTCGTGTTGAGTATACTTGTGGAGGAATTGAAAAACTAAACTACGGTGGAGCTCAAACTTACTTTATCAACAACAGCCATAGATATCGTGTCATGGTTGTTAGGACCTATATGAAACGATCCCGATCCATTAGGTCCAACCGAACATTTTGTCTCGTCCTGGTAGGTATAGCCCTTTGGACGATAAGGACCACAGTTGTCTGTAGGAATGACATTTTTCCTAAAATTAGGCTGGCAATTGTTTTCTTTCCATTTGGTCCATTTTTCTATCGATTCTGTCGAGCTTAGGTTCGTTGGACCTGGAAGCCCCATTGAAATGGCAAAAACCGAAGCTTTCTCCCCAACGAGCATCGTGTGTGTACTATACTCCATCACCAGCCTCGCAGCTTTTATGCCATCTTTCACATACCTCATACCCGCAACAGCTCCAACTTCCATCGTTACCTATGTATGTCTTAGCATATGCAAAATAGATTGTAATTCCGGTTTTCGCTTTTATCAGCAAGGACGAAAAATGCAGGAAATTAAATAGTCGAACAGTTTTTACCCCGTTCATGACCATAGCATCAATCGTGGTTTCTCCATTCTCGTCTGGACTTCCACCAGGCCCAACTGAGCATAGAAATGAAGAATTACACAACCAAAAATGCTGGGAAAGCCTTCACACGGGGAAATTAGAAAGGTCGTATTCTATTAGAAATGAGAATTTGATGTAAATAAACCATTTTCGTTTAAGAAATATGCTAGTACAGCAAGAAGGAACAACATAGAAATGGCAATTATGGGTCCAGTAATACCTGTACCATCACACCGCAATTCCTCGCAAGTTGAACAACCTTCCACCACTGCATCTATAGCTGATGAACCACTATCGGCAGCCCTCCAGGCAGCTCTAACAGCTTCCAGGAATGGCCAGGTGCTTATAACTAAAGGGTACTGTTCTGACTTCTCCAACTCACTTCCACCTGCCTATTTCCACACCCATAATGTTAATAGTATTCTAAAAAAGAACATAGAACATGGAACATCGTTGAGATTAATGAGAACAAGAAACGATATAACTATGGCAGAAAATAAAGAAGACAAGATTTATGTGGTTCGCAATCTGCCTAGCTGTTCTTTTATTAATTCTTGTGGTGATAAAACACCTAGAGATACAATCAACGTACTTATATCCATTCTTGTGGTGACCAAATTCCCCTTTTATTCAACCAAACGGGCAGAAATTTCACAAGGTTTTTTCTTTTACCATTTTTGGTCCCAGCTCCAAATTGATTTTTCAGACAAGCAGACACCAGAGAGACCTAAAGATTCAATCTTTTTCATCCCTACTTCTCAAGAACCAGGTTTGGGGAAAACCCAACAACGAAAATTAATTGCAAAACATTTCCATCACTATAAATCATCAGGAAATTGATGAATTGCATTACTGTAACTATATGCATATAGAGAGGTCAGAATTGTGCATACATAGTATGTAAGCAGAGAGATATGTATTACCAAGATGCAGAGGAGTGTGAAGAGGAGAAGACGAGTGATCGGAAGATGTTTGCCGACGGTCACCATTATCGTTGAAATCAGTCAGTGTCAGTGAGTGAACTTTCCGGAGTTTCAGACTACCCGACCGGAGATTACTAGAGCAACCCCAATAACGAGGTTGTGCACAGGTTTTGAGAGTAAAAGTGTGACATGGAGGAGAGAGGAGAGCAATCATTATACCAGGGTGCATATAGCAATGTGCGCCTCACGTCTTCCAAAACGACGTCGTTTTGATAAATTTTATACTTTCAAGTATAAAATTTTGTACATTCTATTATATAATTTTGTACATTCGAAACATAGCAATTTTCAGTTATAAAATTTGGTGTTTTCAGGTATATAATTCTGTACATTCGAAACATAGCAATTTATAAAATTTGGTGTTTTCAGGTATATAATTCTGTACATTCGAATCATGAGAATTTTCAGTTATAAAATTATGTATTTTTAGGTATAAAATTTTGTGTTTTCAGGTATAAAATTCTGTATTTTCTATTATACAATTCTGTACATTCGAAACATGAATTTTTTTTTTAAGAAGTTAACAGCAAAACGCGAAAAAATACAAAACAATGTCGTTTTGGGCCAGGACACACATTGTGCGCCCTTGTGCACAGTATAATTTGCAGATGGGAGAATGTGTTGCAGGAGTTGGGGCTCTTTGTCCCTTTGTGTGGACCCCACAAAGAAAAGAAGCAAGCAGAAAAGAGAAAGTGGGTTGCACATTCGCGCCCGACATGCAGTGGTTCAATTTTTTTTCTTTTTTATTTTGCTAACATTTTGTTTTTGTTTGTTTTTTTTTTTTCTCTCATTTTCTCTTTCTTAACGACACCTACAAAAACCGCAAATTATGCTGTGCAACCGAATGCACCTTGCAAGGTGCATACGGTTGCAAAACGGCGCCGTTTTGGTTAAAAAACGCGCGTCCCACTTAAAGAAGAAATCAGATTCGATTCCCGGCAATAACATTTTTATATATCCAGAAATTCATAACTATATATCCACAAATTCATAACTATATATCCACAGTGAATGAATGAAGTAAAAATTCACAATGAATGAATGAATGAATGAAGTAAAAATCCACAATGAATGAACTAAATATCCACAATGAATGAACTAAATATCCATAAATTCATAACTATATATCCAGAAATTCATAACTATATATCCATAAATTCATAACTATATATCCACAGTGAATGAATGAAGTAAATATCTACAATGAATGAACTAAATATCCACAATGAATGAACTAAATATCTATAAATTCATAACTATATATCCACAAATTTATAACTATATATCCACAAATTCATAACTATATATCCACAATAATGCTATTGCCGAGAATCGAACCTGAATTTTTTTTTTTTTAAGTGGACGCGCGTTTTTAGTCAAAACGACGTCGTTTTGCAACGTATGCACCATGCGCATGGTACATTCGGTTGCACAGCATAACTATTGTACAAAAACTACACCAAAATTCTCACTATTGAAGATGTCCAATCTGGAGATCAAGGCCCAATAAAGTGAATTTCCAGCCTAGACCACAGCCCAATTAGTCTTGTATACTTAAATTTTCATTTACTTGAAAGTCCACAATTTAAATTAAGCTCGTTATGATCTTAGTCTGTAAAGAATCATAATGTAAATTAACTTAGGTGTTCATAACTTACTAGCTCAAGGAAAAAAAGATCAATAAGTGATTCACTCAAAGAAAGCGTCAATCTCCTATACTAGGATAATCGAGGTCAAGAAAGCAATGATGGATTCAATACAGACAAGAAAGAAGCAAAGCTATGAAGGGAGTTCGGATCAGTGAACCCCGCTTTTAGATGTCAAGACTCCAGATTTCAGCCTATTTTGAGTTATCTTTCTCATCCTAAGTAAGGAAATGAGTTGAACTTAAAACTTTGTGGTTATCAAACTAATTATCTGACCAAATATGTTGCACTCAAATATTTATTCATCTACTCATTTCATACTTGCAACCATGAGGAGACCCTAGCTTTACCGTCATCTACTTTAACATTAATCTTAACTCCGCGAGTATTTAGTATCCCTTAAACCACCCAAGTTAGATTCCCTTAAGAATCATAGTTTTAATCATAGTGCATGTCCCCAACTAATCCTATTAACTCAAGGAATAAGTATATAGAGTGTTTGTTGTTGTAACTTGTAACATCACCATATCAAAATCAATTAACATGACATTGATGTCATACTTTAGACACTACAATTGTAATTTTCATACAAACATAATAAAGTAATGGTACATGGATTTAGGTTCAGCCGGTAATGCACCTAACCTCAAAATATTCGTCGTAGGATTCAACCTCCAACTTAGTATTAGAAGAAAGTTTTAAGTGCAGCTTTTCAATTATTAGACGGAGCAGTCGTCTTCTTGTTAGAACCTTGAAGGACTCTATTCCAAAACCTATGCTCCATCCAAATCTTATCCATTTTCTCCAAGGGAATATTCTTTGTCTCTGGCAATAGGAAGTACACAAAAGCAGTCATTACAGCAACCCAACCTCCATAAAAGAAGAAAATCCCAGATCTGAGGTGACACAACATGGCTAAGAAACTTTGAGCTACAAGAAAGATGAACAGAAAACCAACCCCCACTGTGATACTTTGTGCTGCTGATCTGATCTCCAAAGGGTAGATTTCACTTGGAACAAGGTATCCTAGTGGACCCCAAGATAGACTAAACCCCACAATATAAACACAAATGGCTATCAAAATTGTCACTCCAAACAACTTGGTCAACCCACCATGGTCCCCTAGTTTTGCTGCCATGATTGACCCAACCAACATGTGAGTCACAAACATTAGACCCCCTCCTATGTTAAACAATGTTCTCCTCCCAAGCCTGTCAACAACAAAAGATGAGACCAAGATTGTAACAGCCCCCACAACCCCAACCACCACAGCTGACAGAAGTGATGCGGTTTCGCCTAAGCCAATTGTTCTGAACAACAAAGGTGCATAGAAAGTGACCACATTTATGCCTGTCACTTGTTGGAACACGGGAATCGCGACCGACATTACTAGCTGAGGCCTATATTGTCTTCCTAGGATGTCTGAGAATGGGTGTTTCATTGTTCTGGCAGTCTCACTTGCTCTGATGAGATCAGATAGTTCCGCTTTGACATCAGCCACGCCCCGCAGCCTCTGCAGCAGTCTTTCTGCCTTTTCTTGATCATTTTCTTGGTGGATTACAAAGCCTGGTGTCTCTGCAAGGAAGATTGCCCCCAAAAGTATAACGGATCCCGGGGCGGCTGCCATGGCTAAGGACACTCTCCACCCCCACCCTCCTTTTATTCTTGCAGTGCCATAGTTGATCAAGTTGGCAAACAGAATGCCCAGAGCAACACAGAATTGGAAGGCAAGGTTGAATCCTCCTCTATACCTAGCTGGTGCCATTTCTGAGAGGTATAGTGGAATTGCCTGCAAGAACCCATAGTGGAATATATGGGTTTATAAGGCCATGAGTTAGACTAGCTAATTGGTTAGATTCAATCTTTTTAGTTTGGTTTGGACCAGGTGCATTATAGCCTAATTGAGTGACTCTAGCCCAATCTTAGTTTATAAAAACATCAGAAATCTGATCAAGAATAGGCACTACCTGGTTTGTAAAACCAATGCCAACTCCAAGCAAAACGCGACCAAAGATCAGCATGTAGACATTGTAGGCTGCGCCACCAAGCGCCGCTCCACCGAGATATGCAGCTCCGCCAACGAGGATCGAGAGTCTGTGCCCAAAGTTCCTCGTGATTGGTGAGGCCAAGAAAGTGGCAATTAGGCCTGCAATATAGAGTGAGGAAGTGAAAGCAGTAAGCAGTTGGCTGTCAAATATGCAGTAGTTGCTTGTGCTGGTGTCTTCCTTCATCTTTCTATACACTTTTGGGAAGAATTTCCTCAGAAATGGCTCCATAGATGAGACTCCACCTATATATACATCAAACATGACTTCATTTAGCCCAAAACAACAGGTAAAAACTAATATCTTTACAAATTTCTTGGAAACATCAGATCAGATGTACAGGAAGAAGTGAAAGAAAGAAAGAAACCTGAGATTCCAAGATCAAAGCCAAAGAGAAGCCCTCCCGAAGCGGCCACCATACAAGATAACACCAAAACACATGTAACCCTGCCATTATACTCACTGCCTTGGCCTACTTTTGCCAATCCAAAATCCATAAAAGCTCCCTAAGCTAAAGAAGAAACGGCGGTTGCCTATAAAAACAATGCCTTTCCCCCTAAGACACTATTTATCTTTTGTTCAATACTGTGAAAAAGACGGAAACTTTATAAATTCAGAGAATCGAATGGCTGAGGATTTTTTTTAGTAGTTAATGTTGGTCTTTGGCATTGAAATCAAACAGAAACAAAGAGACAATAACAGTACCATATGCAAACATGTCTTTATTAATCCAATGGATTGGAATAGATTATCATATATTATATTCCTCATCATAGTACTTCTGCAAATTTCTTCCAAAACCAGTGCTCTCTCCAAACTATATCCATTTTCTCGATTGGCATATTTTTGGTCTCGGGCAACAAGAAGTACACGAAGGTCGTCATAACAGAAACCCACCCTCCATAGAAGAAGAAAATCCCATACTTGAAGTGGCAAAGCATTGCCAAAAAGGTTTGGCCAACCAAAAAGGTGAAGAAAAAGTTCACTGCTACTGTGATGCTTTGTCCTGCTGATCTGATTTCGAGTGGAAAGATTTCACTTGGAATCAGCCACCCCAAAGGCCCCCACGAAAAGCCAAAACCGGCATCATAAATGCATATTAGCAGTAAAACCACAACCGCCCAACCTTTGGTTAGTCCTCCATGGTTCCCCAACTTAGCAGCCATCACTCCTCCTACTGCCATTTGGGTGACAAACATTAGTATTCCTCCTATGATTAACACCCGTCGTCTACCTAGTTTATCGACAATCAGCATTGAAACAAAAGTTGTAAATAGGCCTACTGCCCCGGTTACAACAGCTGACATGAGCGAGGCGCTTTCACCTAAGCCGATTGTCCTGAAAAGGACTGGGGCATAGGAAGCTATCACGTTGATTCCCGTGACCTGCTGGAAGAATGGGATAGCGATCGACATCACCAACTGAGGCCTGTACCTTCTCTGCAAGATGTTCTTGAAAGGGCGTTTGATAGTTCTTGAAGCCTCACTAGCAGCAACGAGATCATCCAGCTCTGCCTGCACATCATCAGTCCCGCGAACTCTCTGCAGCCTCCTCTTCGCTCTGTCGTGATCATTGCGACGCTGAATCAGACTGTTGGCTGTTTCGGGCAGAAAAATCCCGCCCAGCGTTAGCATTGCTGCTGGAACAGCAGCCAATCCCAGAGAGATTCTCCACCCCCATCCATCTCTGATCTTCTCAGTCCCATAGTTTATCAGGTTCGCAATTAGCACCCCACTGCCTACACACATTTGAAAGTTAATGTTGATTCCTCCTCTGTACTTAGCGGGCGCCATTTCTGACAGATACAATGGCACTGCCTGATTCGCAAAGCCAATCCCAATGCCAAGCAAAACTCTGCCCAAAATCAGCATGTAAACATTAATGGCTGCCCCACCAAGGGCTGCTCCAGCTAGGAAGGCCACTCCTCCTATAAGAATTGAGGGCGTTCGCCCACAAGCACGGGTCACAGATGAAGCCAACAAGGAAGCAAACAGACCAGACACATACAATGAAGATGTGAACAATGTTAACAGCTGACTGTCAAATTTGCAGTAGTTGCTAACTTCTGCACTGTCTTCCTTCATCTTAGTGTAGACATCATGGAAGAACCTTTTCAGGAATGGTTCCATTGAGGTCACACCTCCTGCAGACAACAGAATTTAGGATTTAATCTCATAAAGATCGAATCTTTTTTAAGGAAAAAGAACACACACTCAACTTCTGAGGTTGATACTGCTGCTTATCTATCTAAGAACTGTGGAAGAATAAATAAATAAATAAATAAGAGTCAAAAGTAAGTGCAGCAAGCAAACTAAACCTGAAATCCCAATATCATAGCCAAAGATAAGACCTCCCATGGCAGCCATCATACAAGACAGCACGACGAATGATGTCATCCTGCCATTATAGTTCCCAGGTTCATTTGTTATGGACATTCCCACTGCCATAGTTGTCTTCTGTTCTTGTATTTTTTCAGTGGATTTTAAAGGAGAGGACTTGAATAAGCAGCAAGGATTTTTATATTGTGGGTAGTAGAAAGCTAATAAGAGAAGTGTTACCATTTACCAACTAGTCTTAGCAGTCCAAAATGGCTGCATGGATCAACATCAGTATAGTCAAATGTTGCTAACAAATTGGACCAAATGTTACAAGTTCAACCCTCAGCCAGAGCGACCTATTGACCTACTTCGTTTGAGCCAGTCAGCTATTACAACTTAGGATGGTTTATCTCATGTGATCCTTTT
This sequence comes from Ipomoea nil, assembly GCF_001879475.1. Taxonomy (NCBI): domain Eukaryota; kingdom Viridiplantae; phylum Streptophyta; class Magnoliopsida; order Solanales; family Convolvulaceae; genus Ipomoea; species Ipomoea nil. Next base: position 5,809,112 of record NW_017617835.1, on the reverse strand, counting down.
TTTTTATTAAGATCACAAGACGAGATTTACTTAGTGCACATTCTGGGGCAGTGATTGTGGTTTCCATCGTGACTCAAGAAATTTCTATGATCAATTCCACTTGATAGTTATGAAGTTAACCACTACCAAACAAATTCTCTTCTTTTAAAGGAGCCAATCAGAAGAAATTTCTAGGAGAAAAATCATTGCTTACAGCAAGGAAAAACACACTATAACAGACTAGTCAAAGCTTATAACGAATGGTGCCTTAAGTATTGATTTTCAATTGTTTAACATGTTACATGCATTGCAGTCATGGTACTTGATGTATGGGTACTAGGAAATAGGAATAGGGATGACCACGGTTTGGTTCGAATCACGTGCATTATAGAAACTGAATCAAAATCAAAACTGAAACTGTATGGACAGTTAAAAAAGAGAGAGATAGTGTAACTTGTAAACACTAAGCAATCCAGTACTAAATACAATATTAAAAATGATGAAAAATTATAAAATTATATAGATAATAAAGTGAAAAATTATAAAATTATATTGTTATTTAATAAAATGTTTTGTATTAGAGTCTAAAAGATTTTATCATGAATTGATTTATCCAGCAATTAAGGCCAATAGGCCATACTATGATACTACTATATGAATTTCATTACATTTCATATTTATTACTCCGTATTTGTTAACTTTGTATAATATTAAAATATTTAAAACTAAATAAATATAAATATATTATACTAAATATATAGGCATTTTCAAAAATTGTAGAATGATATAATTGGGAAAATGGCACTTTTTCCCCCTGAATTATATATCTATAGCACTTTTCCCCCCTCAATTATTGAAGTGGCTGTTTTTCCCCCTGAAATGTTAAATGGACATATTTACCCTTAAAATAAATATTTTATTTATTTTTCTTCTCCAACAAATTATGACCATAATTTGATTCAAACCAAACAAACACTATAGCAACCAAACCGAAATATTCCAATTACAATTTAGAATCGAAACCCGATATTTAAAGTTTATTAAAATCGCGAACCAGAACGGACGGTTCATGTTCCGAACTAAAAAATAAAATACATTTATTGTTGAATTTAGGCTATTTTAAAATAAAAAATAAAAATTTAAAATAAAGACGGTTCAAAATCGCAAACCGGATCTAGAACCCCCGGTTCACGGTTCAGCCGTTCAGGATCCAATTTGTTTGATTCATAATTTTAATAAATTGAAATCCAAATGTTGGGTTATAGATCTGAATCATAACCGAAAATTTTTAATTCGATTGCTTTAGTGTCCGGTTCAGTTCGAACCAAACCGTGGTCATCCCTACGTATACGCAATAATTTGTTGGAGAAGTAAAATAAATAAAATATTTACTTTAAGGGTAGAAATGTCAATTTAATATATCAAGGGGAAAAACCACCACTTTTAGAATAATTGAGGGGACTAATGTGCTTACCTAAATAATTGAGGGGTCAAAAGTGCTATAAGTATGTAACTCAGGGGGAAAAAGTGCCATTTTCCCTATAATTAGTTGTAGAATTTGAACATTTTAAAATAGAACATAGAATTTTACCCAAATAATAAATAAAAAAAAAATTTAAAAATTTCCGTTGAATCCGACTGTTTAAATCGGAACCGCCGGTTCACGCATCAGAACCAAAACCTTTATTTAAGATTTCGGTTCTGGTTTGATCATTTCTAATTTTCTAGAACCGAAATCGGAACCTTGGCCATCTCTCTAGGAACTAGGTGGTCAGTCACCAGACCCTTAGAGGTGATGAAGTATAGCCCCTTAGAAAAGTTTCCAAACGTATTTAATGGAGATTTGGATGGTTCAAGGGCATTAATGTCCGAGATCGATGGAGATTTCTTGCCTTGAATCACTTTTCAAGTTTTCTAAATTAGGGTGGTGTTCTATCATTTTAGGTAGCTTGTTAGTCCCAACTCCAGACTATAATTGACTGGAGATTTGTAGCATTGATTATAAAAAAGTTCTTTGCAATGGTTGTCATATTTTAGCTTTTTCCATTGCTCTATTTATTCAAACGGTTGTGCTGACCAGCCAATGGTCGTTCGTAAAACTAACTGTAGTAAATTATATACTGTGTTTGGGATAAAGATGGAAACTTTATGCAAAGTGGAGGATCAAATGACAGAAATTTTTTCAGTGATTAATGTTTGGGTCTTTGAGATTTACAATTTTCATAAACTCCTCATATATCATACCACAATTTTCTTCCAAAACCAGTGCTCTCTCCAAACTAAATCCATTTTCTCAATTGGCAAGTTTTTGGTCTCTGGCAACAACAAGTACACAAAGGTGGTCATAACAGCAACCCACCCTCCAAAAAAGAAGAAAATCCCATACTTTAAGTGGCAAAGCATTGCCAAAAAGGTTTGCCCAACCAAAAATGTGAACAAAAAGTTCACTGCCACTGTGATGCTTTGCCCTGCAGATCTGATTTCCAGTGGAAATATTTCACTTGGAATTAGCCATCCCAAAGGCCCCCAAGACAACCCAAAACCAGCAACATAGCTTGATATTAGCAATAAAACCAAAACAGCCCAACCTTTGCTTAGCCCTCCTTGGTCCCCCAACTTAGCCCCCATCACCCCTCCCACTGCCATTTGTGTCACAAACATTAGTATTCCCCCTACGATCAAAAGCCGTCGTCTACCCACCTTATCCACAAGCAACATCGAGGCAAAGGTTGTCACGATGCCAACAGCCCCGGTCACGACTGCTGACATAAGCGCAGCGCTTTCTCCCAACCCGATCGTCCTGAACAGGACCGGGGCGTAGAAGGCTATCACGTTGATCCCCGTGACCTGCTGGAAGAACGGGACCGCAAACGCCATCACCAGCTGAGGCCTATACCTCCTCTGCAAGATTAGAGAATTGAATTCATTCAGTTGCGACAGAATTGAAAGTACAGAGTATATCTACAACTAAACACTAACTACTCCTGACAATCAGGTTACACTAAGTCAGCTAGTCTAGTACCACATAATTACAAGCATATAATATAACACAATAATACTAACATGCAAGATGTTCTTGAACGGGCGTTCGATGGTTCTTGAAATCTCGCTGGCTGCAACGAGATCGTCCAGCTCGGCCTGCACATCATCGGTCCCCCGAACCCTCTGCAGCCTCCTCTTTGCCCCGTCATGATCATTGCGACGCTGGATCAGACTGTTGGGCGTCTCGGGGAGCACAACCGCCCCGATTGTCAGCACTGTTGCTGGAACAGCAGCCAATCCCAGAGACACTCTCCACCCCCACCCATCTCTGATCTTCTCAGTCCCATAGTTTATTAAATTCGCAATCAAAACCCCAATGCCTACACACAATTGAAAGCTAACATTCATCCCACCTCTATACTTTGCAGGTGCCATTTCTGACAGATACAAAGGCACTGCCTGATTGGCAAACCCAACCCCAATGCCAAGCAAAACTCTGCCAAAGATCAGCATGTAAACATTAATGGCTGCCCCTCCAAGGGCTGCCCCAGCTAGGAAGGCCACTCCTCCTATGAGAATCGAGGGCGTTCGCCCACAGGCTCGGGTCACAGACGAGGCCAACAACGAAGCAAACAGACCCGCAATGTACAAGGAAGACGTGAACGAGGTTAACAGCTCACTGTCGAATTTGCAGTAGTTGCTAACTTTTCCACTGTCTTCCTTCATCTTAGTATAGACATCATGGAAGAACCTCTTCAGAAATGGCTCCATTGAGGTCACCCCCCCTACAGATAACAGAATTTAGGACTTAATCTCATAAAGATCGAATCTTTTTTAAGGTTCTGATCTTGATTATCCAAGAACTGGGAGGAAAAAATCAAGAAAAAAAAGAAAAGTGCAGCAATTAAACTAAACCTGAAATCCCAATATCATAGCCAAAGATGACACCTCCCATGGCAGCCATCATACAAGACAAAACCACGAATGATGTGATCTTGCCATTATAATACCCAGCTTCATTTGTAATGTATATTCCCACTGCCATTTTTTTTCCCTTTTTTAGTGGAATTATGCAGAAAGGAGAGGGCTTGAAGAAGCAGAAAGGAGGTTTAAGTGATGGATAATAGAAGCTAGTTAGTGTTAGAAGTCCAAAATGGCTGCAGGGATCAACATCAGTTTGGTCAAATGTTGCCAGACAACTGAGACAAGTTCTATGATACTTGTTGTTTGTCAGATAGTATGATCCGAATCTTTTTTTTGTGTGGATAAAACAATGAGATAATAAACTTCATTTGCATGTGCCCTTAATCTTGGAGCAATGGTAGCCATGTCACTAGGAACACCACAACCTCAAAAACAACTAGACATCCAATACAGTGAAGAACTAGCTAGCTACCACCCATATTCTTTCTGGGTCACGAGAAAAATTCGTAGCCACTACCGATATGATAGTGTGTACTAGTTAAACCACGCTCTTGCGTAATAGCTCGTAAATCACACATGAGAGGTAAACTGCACTATGTTGAACCTGTGCAAAGGGTCGACCAACAAGGCGTTCGCAATAATTGAACTCGTGAAAATCATGCTCCATCCCACTTGACCACTCCTTTCGGACCGATTATTCTTTTATTGAAACTCCTTGATTGATTTCTCAGGCAATCATCATAGTTCTAGTCGCAAATGGATGAATACAACTTTGATAGTTAACCATATCCAAATAAATGTTATTTAACATTATAGTTACATTAATAATTTGCTTATTCACTATTCAATTGATCAAATTACGAGTTCCATTTTTTTTTACGAAACCAACAAAGAACCTTACACGCAACATTAATTAATGCAATGAATCATTGGTCGGTAATAGCAATCTTTCTGTGTTTTTTTAATGATTGCTTGTTTTAGTATGAGTTGTCTTCTTTAATACGGAGTAATAAAAAAGCATCCATAATTCCAAAATTCAAACCTTTAAAGATCCTTCTTCCACATCTTATCTGATGATGTCTCCTCTTTTAATTTCTTATATTATTAGTGTACTTATAACTTGCTTGTGACAATTGTATTGTCCTTGACAGCTACCAAATATTTGGTCAGTCATTAAGTCACACCCTTTCATCAATCGTTATTATGTAGACCATGATCCATACATCTGTATAGATCATATTATCAAATAATGTATATTTAGTATATTAAAAATGTATTTTTTATTATAATCCACACAGCACTGTGTGGACCATAATTTGCCCCCTTTCATTAGGTAGACATGGTCATTATGGGCTTGTTTGGCAATCAGCAGTTAGCGATTTGTGTCAATGGATAACGAATAGCAGATTGTGTTAGCGAGTTTGACCAGCGAAATATATTAGCGGTTTGTTAAAAAGAAAAAAAAAAAAGGTTTGGTATAAATGTTTGACCAGCGGACCATGTCAAAACACTGAAACTTTTGTTTGGTAAATAACGGTTTGGAGCAGCAGATTTGCTCTATTTACAAGATTTACACTCAACACCTATTTCTTCATTTCATTCATTATGTAGATGTTCTTTACAAAGCAAACAATAATTTTCTGTATTGAAAGCTACATATATCATCCAATCACATTACCATTGATAAGCCACATTGCCAATGGAAAATCTGGATAGACTTCAGCATGTGGATAAAAATTATTGATAATAAAAATTAAATAATACAATTTTTTTGGAAGTTTGATGTATAATAATTGTAAATTATACAACACTTTTTAAACTTATATTCAAACATACAGAAGATGAAAGGTAATTTGGAGTTGAATATAAATTATTCAACCTACAATCTCCAGAATCAACAAACATATTGGGTTCCAAAGCAAATATTCATAAATCCTAATGAGATTTCACCAACAGATCACTTCCAAATGATCCATCAGAAAGAACAGAAAGGATAATTATATTTATTCTTGAACTTATATGCACTAATATGGACCAACCTGGTAGAAGAAACACAAGTTATAGCTGCAGACTGCATGAAAATCTTGAGTTTATGCATCAAAGTCGAGGCCAGATCCCTCGAACTTCTGGGCAGTAAGTTGATTGAGTCGCTCTTCCATCTCCGGTGTCAAGTAATTCTTTGAATCCCCGACAACCCCACGCCTAAAGAAGGAGTTGTTGGGTACACCAGTCCAAGGAATCGAGCCTTTTGAATTGACTTCCAAGCTCTTGAGCCTGTCAATGCTGCATCTCCAGACTATATCTGCAACTTCCTGCTCAGTAAGGGGCTGATCAAGAAAGCCAGCTAGTTTTTCGACCTGGCCTTTTGGGTCAGTTGTTAAGTCTTCGTATTTCAAAAACAGTACCTTATGGGGCGTCTTCAAGCTTTCGTTCCAATATTGTAGGACATGCTCAAAGTAAGGACCATAATGGAAAACTCCACTACAGAAGCATTCAAAAGCAAGGTCAATGGGAAAATGGTTGTGTTGGCTAATAGTGTTGGCGAAGTGCCACCAAGCCACAAATGTGTCTTTAGGATTCCGGGTTACATAAACAACTTTGCACTTTGAGTTCTTGGCTGCATCACGAAAGAAACTATACGGAAAATGAGTATGAAGAAGTCTAGGTGAGTTCATACCAGCAATAATACTGCAAGGGTTCCCCGAAAAAACCAAAGATTCAATCGTTGGAACATGGATATGAGGGCTGCCCTCTTCCAGAATATCCTTACTTCTCTGCCTATGCATAATAGACGCACAAATAGCCTTGAGCCATGTAGTGCCAGTTTTCGTAAAGGATGCCAGTATAATATCATCATCGCGTGCCTCAAATTGTGACTTGAAGGAAACTGCAGCATCCAGGAGATGGCGATCAAACCAGAAACCTTCCAACTGGTAGATATCAATCTTCCCCCCGAGTTTCACGTTTGGAAGCTGATCCACTAGAACATCCAAGGAATCTGATGAGCTGCACAGCGACTCCTTTTTACTCGACATTGTTGGATAGAGTTCACAATTACCAAGTCAATAGTACCTGTGAAAACAACCAATTGTATATAGCGTGAAGGAGTATGCAAAACCACAATGACATTTATAATATCAGTGTCAGGACGAGATGAGTTTCCTATTCAACTACCATGCCATTTTTATAGTTATATAAATAACCTACTCTAGATATTTATTAATTTATATTGAAAATCATGCACAGCAGAGATTATGGGCATATTAGGTGATGTTTTTCTAAGCCAAACAAGTTATGTGCCATATTATGTGAAGAACTCTCATTCACAATCATGTAATTAGCAGCGGTATGATCTCAAATCACATTAGAATGAAAAAAAAAAAAAACAAAAAAAAAACAAAAAAAACAAAAACAAAAAAAACAAAAAACAAAAACAAAAACAAAAACAAAAAACAAAAACAAAAACCAACAACAACCATCATCAAGTGTAGGAATATTCTAAATGCTAATGAGAATGATTATACCTTTCCTAATCACTGGCTTGCTGAATTCCTAACTGCTTGATAAAAAAATGCTGGTACGAATGGTTATACCTGTCCCAATTGCCAGCTTGCTGAATTCCCAACTACTTTACAAAAAACGTGAATGAGACGGCAAAGAATTGGACATCAGTACCCAATAATCAGTGGAAAAATCCCAGTGTCCTTTTCAACACCACCTACTTACTAAGATAAGGACAGTGTAACATCCAGAAATCTTCAAAAGAATTTCAATCTATTTGCTACATATTTTACTAAGCAATTATTTTCTAAACTCTCAATCTCCTGATCCTGTTACCAATAATCACCACAAGAACAGATCCCATCATTGAAATGATGATAGCGGTTCACATCTCTAATAGTAATTTCTCTCTGTGTGATTTTTGAAATAAATTTGATTGCAACATGGCAATCTTCACAAACCCGTAGGTTCTTAGTGATCAAGAGTTTGGTCCCTGGTGGTGTACTAATCAGTCCAAAGATGATTGCTAGCCGTTCGCTGTGGCTGGAAACCATTCTAGTCTTCTCGTCATCTTCCACGTCATGGAAAACAGGTGAAGTATTTGGAACATAACCAGCCTGCACCATCCGTGCTCCCAATCTTTCAAGCTCTGCATAAATCTCATCAGACATTGGATGAGATGTATCCCCAGAGAGAAAGGCATGAAGTTTATTTTTTACTTCAATCCAGCTACAAGCTGTGCTTTTCTTTAATCCTTTTTCAGTCATTAGTTTCCTTAGCTTCACAACCCCATCCCACCTACCTGCTTGGGCATAGATGTTTGATAATATCACATAATTTCCTGCATCATTTGGTTCAAGCTCAATTAACTTCTCTAATGCCAGTTCTGCTAACTCCACATGTCCATGAATTTTGCAAGAATTAAGCAATGCACCCCAGACACCAGCATCTGGCATGACATTCATCTGCATTATAAGTCCATAAGCTTCATCCAGCTGACCACACTGACCAAGGAGACCAACCATGCAAGTATAATGCTGAACAGTGGGTTCAATACCATAATCTCTAATCATCAAGTCAAAATACATCTTTGCTTCATCCAACATGCCTCCATGTTTACAAGCTGACAGAACCCCCACGAAAGTAATGTGATCTGGCTGGGCCTCACGGATCATCCACTTAAACATATCAAGTGCTGCATTAGCATGGCCATGCATTGCATATCCAGTGATAATAGCATTCCAAGAAACAACTCTTTTCTCTGCAAGTGCTTCGAATAACATCCTAGCAAGCTTCACATGACCACTCTTGGCATACATATCCACAAGGGCTGTCCTCACCTTGTCCTGAGAGCCAAACCCCTGTCTGCAGCAGTACCCATGTAGCTCCCTCCCTTGTGGAAGTGCAGCTATATCAGCAGAGGCTGAGATAGCAGTCACTAAAGTGGCATCAGTGGGCCTCACACCCGCATAAGCCATCTCACTGCATAACAATAGGCACTCGTCTGGGCACCCATTCTGAGAATAAGCAGCAAGCATTGAATTCCAGACCACAACATCCCTCTGAGCAACCTTATCAAACACTTCCCTAGAGCTATCAACACAACCACCTTTCGCATACATGTCAATGAGGGCAGCACCAACAAAGACATCTCTTTCCCACCCAGTTCGCACCACTTGCTCGTGAATGTTCCTCCCAACATCTACAGCCGAGAGGGCCGAGCACGCCTTGAGCACAAACGGAAATGTGAAGTTATCCGGAACAAGCCCATAATTGAACAATTGGAAATATAAAGAAATGGCAACCTCATATGGACCATTCCACGCGTACCCACGAATCAAAACGTTCCACAGGAAGAGATTCCCTTTGGGAATTTTATCAAACAGCCGGTGTGCAACACTTACATGGTCGCAAACACAGTAAAGATTGACAAGTTTCGTGGCCAATGCGGTATTATAGCTAAGCCCAGTAAGGCATAAACGAGCATGGAGTTGCCTTCCTGGCCCAATCGCCTTCCCGGCAATACAAGAGTTCAGAAGATATGCATAATGCCCCGGAGGGTTGGAAGCTAGTGAGTGCCGATTATAGCGGCAGCTCTGAATGAATGCAAAATAGCAAGGCGATAGACTCAGGAAAGTTCTAATCTTTGAGAGCATTTGAAGAAAATTCTGCAAAGGAAAAGCAGAATAGAAACCGTTTACATAAGCACTTCAGAATATTCGATCTTTCTTGGTAAATGGCGGGAGAAGCAAGAGAGTAACAACTACCGTTATTTCGGGTAAAATAAATTTTGAAAGCATTTTACAGCACATTTAGAGCTGTCAAATTTTAATAAAAATAAAATAAAAATGTTAAATAAACCTTAAACTTTACTCAAAAAGTTAATTAGACCTCTAAACTTTTAAAATGTACAATTAAATACAAAAATATGTTATTTTGGTATATTGAAATTTAAAAACTTATTAGTGACCTATAAGGTTATAATAACACGTTGACCTACTCTGAGGGTTAATACCGACAACTTCGAATGATCTCCGATCGCTTGCCTTCTCCAACGGAGAAAGTTAGGAGAAGGCTTTGGTGATCATTGGTTGCCTTCTAACATTGAGAAGGCGACCAACCCTTTCTCTATGGAGAAAGTGACAGTTGTTGTCTCTTCCAAAGAATGCGATTGACAACCATTCATGAGACCAGTCGCCAGTTTCTTTTCTAATGGCAATCAATGACAGCTAACGGCAGTCAACGGACAGTTAGTAACGATAAATTGAGTTTATTTGACCAATTTTAATACTCCGTAACTCTTTCATATAAAGTTGAAAGATCTATTTGACCATTTTCCCTAAAATAATGAATTTAAAACACTTAATATGGCCCTAGTTTTATTCTCATAAAGCGGCGAACATTATAGCTGGATTTACTTTGAGATCACAGACCTAGATATTTTTTAAGAGTCTCTACACCTTTAATGGATATCTTGCTTGAAAACAACTACAATATTATTATCGTATAATAGCCCACAAACAATATAAAAGAGATAAACTGTACTAAAAAGATCATGTACAACAAACTCAACCCAAAAGTTATTGACAAGAATTGAACTCGTCACCTTTTAATACAAGAATTATACTCCATTCACTCGGCCATCCTTTTCAGGTGGCTTAATCATTTTTCTTGTTTCATAATTTTCATCAACATGAAGATATGTTGGGCTTCATTTAGACCATTCAAATGGTTCAGTAATAAACAGAAGCAGGATTGAAATGACAGCTAATTCTTTTACCAATTAGGATGATGCATGAAAATGAATGTATTCACTGTATGTACTTTCATCAAAGTATAGCCTCATTTGTAAGATCAGAATGGAAGACTTGGAAGGCAGGGTAGAATATATATGGTTGGGAGTCTGAACTGGAGCTTAGTTACCAGCAGTACACCCCCCTCTCAAAAGAGAAAGATCGGACAAAATTAGCTTCTCGTTCTGTCCGCTTCTTGGTTTTGAAATTGCTCTAATATTACGTTACAACTGTTCATGGTGCGGGCGTCGAGGAGACCATGGTTCCATAATTTTATCATGAACAATCTCCAGCACCTGACAGGAAGAACATAATCATGGAAATCAGTACTTGTTGAAGAAATTGTCTATCAAATTATCTTATTTATTCATCTATTTGGTATCAGAGTCATGCCAAAAGTCATGGGTTTGAATCTCCACGTCACCCGATAAAAATATGACCATAACAGAGAAGGAGAATGGCTACCAGAGCAGTGCTGGAGTCCGGCAAAAATCTTGCCCATGCATCTTTGAGAAGGCCTCGCATGCCCAAGCAATATGGCCGTCTGCAAGCACCCTGCATAGTAACAAACAGAAGGCCTTAAAACAGAGAACACATACCAAGTTTCAACTTTATTCGTGCCAATGAGCTCAGAGTTAATTCTCCTTTTTGTCCATATAATGGCAATTTCACTTTAGTACTCCGAGTACAAAACTAGATAAAAGTGATCCCTCAAGGAGGCCTCAATTACTGAAAATTTGACAGAAATGGTCATTCTATTAAGGTTTCGTTGAGAATCCCATTGGAACACGCCCCCTCACGTGTGCGGTGGGTTCCAAGCAATATGTGATCCATCTCAACTAAAAGCCTAAGCTGATAGTTGGATTGCACATTAATGGTTATATGCTCAACAGGAAGGAAATAATTTCCTATACCACTGTATTGTTCCCTGCATCATTTGGAATCAGCAAAAAATGGTCTTTTGCACGAAGGTCTCACCTTTGCTTTCTCACGAATGAATTCCAAAGATGCATCATTTGCTTCTCATCTTTGGTTACATCAACGAAGTCATCAAGCATCTGCATTGTCATCAACTTATAAATAGCAAGAAAGAGAATCGAAACAAAAAATATTTTAAACAGTTTTGCATGCCAAAGGAAATGAAGTCATGACTGCTGCTACTTGTGGGTTCAGAAACAGAAGGCCTAATAAATTTTCAGTTCACAACAATTGAAAATTGCTAAGTGCGAGTAAGATAATTTCAGCCCAAGGATCCACATTTTTGCCTGACACTATTATAAATTTCCACAAACAATCAAGAAACTAAAATAGTAAGAAAACTCGTATTTTTGTATGGATTAATGGAATTAATTGTACTTGTGAAAAGTTTGACAACTATGATGAGAACTAAGGCATACCCTCCGGTCTTCGAGATCAGCAACATCATCGTCAACTTCATCCTCACTGTCCCGGTCTGATAAAACTTGTTCCATTGCCATAGGCTTCCCCAATTGGAAAAAGTGTAAAGAAAATATTTTAGTAGGTCAAGTTGCACTTGATCCCAAAAAAGTTAATAAGCATGAATCTTTTTTTGAAAGTTAATAAGCATGAATCTAAATGGTCTATATTTTAGTTATTTAACAATAAGTCATATTCAGCATAAACATTTTCGTCAAGGAGGACAAGAGGAATACAAAAAATGATTTCAGAAACCATGGGAACATGTATATTTCAATCATCACCTGGGCTCGGTGTGAGTGAAAGAATTGTCTCTTCTGCAGGAGTGTGCGGCTTTAAGTGGGAAAGGCAAGCCAAAGAAAGAAAAGTTAGTTAGGTATGATAAGTGATAAAACACTAAGCCTTATTAAAAATTCATGGCAAAGAACAAGGGCAAATACAATGAAGTTCCTGCTCTAGTACCAAAGCACTGTTCAAAGTTATGTGTAATAATCGCCAGCACATATAGTTGCATACTTCCATGTTTAACAACATCCTAGAAAAATTTCTTACAATGTTATACCATTTTTCCAAAAGTGAACCAAGTTTGAACTGCCACAAGGGAAAGAAGGTGTGTGTGTGTGTGTGTGTTGGGGGGGTGGGGGTGGTAGTGGGTGGAGGTGTGCACACACATATCTTGTTAAGTAACTAGTTCCCTGCTTAACCCTAAACAACAATCTAGAAAAAATTTCCTTCAATTTGTAGAATTACGGTAAACAAAGACATTATGGAGTGCGTCAATGCAAAGAGGGGGAAGAGGCTGATATATTGTTTTAAGAACCCCACAAAGGGGAAGCTGACTATGCTTTGAATTAGGCACCAGATATCTGCATAGACAATCAAATGCGTAAATGATTTATTTGAAGTTAAAAAATTGTCTCTCTTCAATCATAAGTAAATTTAGTGTCTGAACAAGCTCCTGAAATATTCAGGCCCATATGAAACAGATGTGATATAATCGTGAGCAAATGAAAGTAGCATTATGACAGAGAAATCTTGCACCAGGAGTCCAGGACACATACTTTCTTGGATCGGAGCGCTCAACTGATAACTTCCTGGTCTTTGCAAATTGAAGCATTGCTGGTGGTGCAAGACTGCTTCCAGGCAATGATTGCATACAATCGGGATCTGGATATGAATGTCCTGTGGCTGATGAAACACCTGTAGCATTGGGACTTGATGCGTCACAGTCCATGATACCTGCTAAAACCTCACAAATGAATCAACTTAAAATGAATAGCACACATATCACAAAATTATTGTATTTAAAGCCTGCCTGAGAAATGAAGCAAGTTAATTCTGAGTGACATAAATTCCAACTCTGAAGAAGGGAGAGGGGACTAATACTAAAAGCTAATAGATTAATGCAAGTCATCATAGGGAGATAATAGAAACATAAAGATATCCAGAAAAGTATTTTTCAAGTAATAGAGCTATTAAAGTGTGGGTCTGGCCGAACAACATAAGAATAATAACAACTGGAAAAGTTTAGTCATGAAATCCTATAATGCTCAGATTTTATTTTTCAAGCTTAAAGTGTTCATACCATCATTCTTGACCTGAAGCTCATTAACTGTTGTAGGGAAATCTGAATCAAAGACTAGTGGATGTACATGTTTTGCATTCTGAACTACACTTTGTGATTTTCTGCGTCGACAGGGCCTTGAACTGCATGCAAAGTGCGTAGCCATTCATTCACTTTGAGCACTCATGTCATCATAATGAAACAAAATTAGATACTATTACATACCACAAGAAAAATGTTTGTTGCTTGGGATCAACACCATCAGCAATTATCTGAGACATTAATCATACAAGTCTCAGTAACATTTGCAAAATCCTTAAAGGCACTATCAAAACTTCACATCTACCAATATATGAATTCAATAATGATAATATACAAAAACATTTCAAATTCACCTTACCACGTCCAATTTCTATACCACACCAGATGAGTTCATCTTAAAAATAAATAAATAAATAAATAAATAAGATAATTTGATAGATGAGGTGTAGGCAAGTAGGGAAGGCTACACATTATTCACAGCATGATATTCTTCAGTTACTTCTGGCAGAGAGTCCCTTTAATTTAGTTTTCTCACCTCAGATCTCCATGCATCAGTTTTAACAGACACATTTACGGCCTGATAATCTTCAGTAACCTACAATTTATAATGCAATTAGAATTATAGAGCTTGGAGAAAAAAATAGCAAAATGTGCTGGACTTGCTAAGTTTTACCAACCCAAAATTCAAAATTGAATAGATCATGACAGGAGGATAAGTGATATCTCAGACCCTAAAAAACACAAAAGAAAAATGCTTGTAAGAACAAATAGAAAACACCTCAATTTCATTAGTAGCCACATAACTAGGAAACGAAAACAGCATCTGTCACCTTAAAGCTTGCACATTTCACCAAGCAGAAAGGACAAGTGAAATCTTCTGTCACTGCCAGATTCAATAGAAATGAAGTCAATATTTTATATCATTCAAAGAACTCTTCTTTTTCTATTAAAAAAAATGCGCATTTAGATAAAACCATGAGAACCAATGCAATAACAAAAGTAATTGTGTACAGTTAGATATAGGTACCAAACAATAAAAATCTGTAGCATAAAATTAACAGAGAGTATGATACAGTAAAATGGAGTTCAAGAATGCGGGTTTAATCTCAAGAAAGAATTTATTACCTTCAGTCCGCTGACACTTATTGTTATAGTATCTATAGTTGAAAACAACATTTCCAGTCCTCAGCCTGGGAATTGCAGCAAAAAAGCAAAATGATTCACAATTTGTGTATTCATCAAACGAAATACAAGCCAAGAAAATTTCAATTGTGCAAAGGAAAAGGTTATGAAACAAAACTTTTCAGGAAAAAGGTTCAAAAGAACAAACCAAAGTATTGTCTGATTATTCAAGACAGTATGAAACATATATAAGCAAAAGCAGTATGGATCCATCATTTACATGTGTAAAGGATAAAACAATCTAATTCATGGGAAAACCACCGCTAAAATTTAAATCACTGACCTTGTCATATACACAGTAAAGTATTAGCAGTATGTAACTATGTATTAAGCAATAATACATTATAATTTTATACATAGGAACAGGAAATTTCACCTCATAATATGGTGCAACGATGTATTAGGAACATCATTATATGAGTATGAATCATAAGGTGTTCTCTCCTGTGCCCCAACTTCTTCTGCAGCAACATAAACTCCAATCGCTAGTGACGTATCCTTTGGAACCAAACCAGGAAAATAATCCAAAAGAAAATAATTATATGGAGAAGGGTCATATATATAAGAAAATAAGAGAGATTTCCACAGAAGACAGAACTGACAGAGTATAGAATAAAGTTGAAAGTACCACAGCTCCAAATTGTTGAGGAGACTGAAATGAAATATACCCATGCTTGTCCAAATAGCTTAGCTGAAAAAAGAAGACAAAAGATTCATGAGAAATTAAAGGGTTTTCACTTTTCTGACTTTCCCCTTCTTCACGGCATGAGCCATGAGGTCAGAGGAACAAAGTGAATCAAGACAAATAACCATCGCAGGAAAGGCAACAATATAACAAATAGAAATTGTAGAGATGCCATTCTATACCATTCCTTATTCGAAGATAAAACTCATCATCAGTTTTCTCCATAAGATGACTGTGGTCTCACAACAATAAGCAATAACCAACCGAGCAGAAGTAAGATCAGTGATAATTTACAATTTCCAGAACTTAATTGTTAACAACTGATAGATTTTAAAATATAATAAAGATAGGTATAGTAAGACCATATAAATATAAAATTACGCAGACTTCTGAATTGTCCCTTAACTGGAAATATTTCAGTCCATTCAATGCAGCCTATATAGGTAAGTTATTAATCTCATGTACATGCATAGTTCATAAAGTAAAACTAAGAAAGTAATGGCAAATCCTTTCTTAAGCAAAGAACAATGACATTTCAAGGAAAAACCAATAAAATTCATTTCTGAAGATAGTTTGTCGATACCCAGTTTCATGCTGAACAGGATTTCCTGTGCATTAATAAGCAAATTCAAACGAGTGATTACATATTTGCATCCAGTAACTTGAGTAAGAATACCTTCATGAAACGGGTGCACAAGTCAACATTTCGCCACATCTCTGTCCTCTCTCCAAGACTCAAGTTTGGAGACCCTTCCAAAGATAAATGAACTGTTTCCATAGACAACCTACCGAATAAGCAGCGCCCTTCAGCGTTTGCTATTACAACATAAGAATTAAATTAGTACAACAAATTGCAGGAAACTTGAAGAGACAATTTAAACAAAAATTTAAGGCAAAGCGTCGATGTGGGAAGGAACATCTTGCAATTAGTCCTCACCACCCTATAGTCCCCTCTTGTGCTTTATTTTAATAGTCATTTCTAATATGAACCTAAATTGTCAGCACCAGCCCCAACATTCTAACAATATAACATTACAAATGATGCAATTACAAAATGACTATGTATCCATGTACACAACTTACAAGGAAAATATGACATGTCCATATTGTCCTTGGCAAGCTCAGCTGAAAAAATCAAAAATCAAAAACCACAAAAATAATTACCATCTTCCACTGAACAGTTTTGGTGCAAAAAGCATTTGAAGGAACATATATGGCATACCACAACTAATAAAAAGAATTCCAAGTGAACTAGCCTCAACTGCTGATAGCTTATTCATTTCAGGAAGGATAAATTTTGCATAAGCTTGATTCACCCTGTCTACTCCAGTGCAAGAAGATATTATGGATGCCCGCTTAAAGCAATAGACTTCAGGGTCCTGCATGCAAATTGTACAATTTAAATAAAACACAATACTTTTGAAAATAGTGAGTTTGATAATTGAGCACAAATACCTTAGAAGCTACGGGAATTTGAACTTGTCTAGCCAACAATATACACAAAGGAAACAAACTTTGAATCTGTGAACCGTCATTTTTAGTTGCTGGAAGAGAAATTGCCATTTGTATCCTAGAAAAGCAAGCAAAAGTTTTAAACTAAGAAATGCTGTGCGATTAAGAAACACTACTATACACAGAACATGAATGTACTGAGCATTAACAGCACCAGGCACAATCCATCACCCAAACTCGAAAAGATTAAAGGATGGTTTGATTATAATTTAGCATAAAATGTTTGCCCTTTTTCATGCACATTAGTTCTTTGATATTTGTGCATGGTAGGTTGTACCGTAGTATTATCAACATGTTTTTCTTTCATACACTATCTTACAGAGTTATACATACAAAGGGTCACTCCATATACTTCACAACCGGCTTCAATTGCATAGTAAATAGGTATAATAGTCATTTGTTTTGCTTTCATATACTAAGTTACCCTCATGAAGGTTTAAACCATATACCTTCTAGCCAGATTGATTTGATATATAGGTAATACTACCAAACTCGTGGTTTTTCTGCAAAATACTAGTTTACCCTTATGAATCCATACCATCTATACTGACAGAAAGGAATCAGACGCTTAAACATATGACTATTGAGATACAAGTTCCAAAAGAACATCATTATTGACATTTAAAACAAAACATGCAGTATATGATTCCAAACTGTTACCTTTTTTTATGTTTTGCCTGTAGTTTGTACCGCAAACATCTTTGTATGAAAATTGGCTGCATAAGAGCCAGTCTTCGGTTAGACAGATGAAAAACAAGAATATAGATGAAGACTCGTATTCAATTGTTACCAATGATAACATATTGTCAAATTTATGGGCTTTTAGCTTTTTGAAGACTAAGATCCTTTTAAGTTTTAAAAATTAAAAAAGACATTCTTACAACCCTGTTCATCTAATTCATAAAATTCATAGAGAGCGCAGAAGTTAGCAGCAAATGGAATAGGGAGAAAACTTCCAACTTTATAAAAATAAAATAAAATAAATAAAATACATTTTTTGCTGCTCGGCGTTGAAGTATGTTGTATAACTCAACAGGTTTGCAGTAAATGGAAAGACTTTCTTCAGCTGCAGTTTCCTCTTCTGCAGACAAGTGCCCATGGGTATCGTGACGGCACATCTGATCCGCAGCTCTAGAGTACCTGCAATTGCAAACAAATTTCGTGTTTCATAAACTAGCCCAAATCGCATTCTCCAATAAATGCATACGGGTTCCTACTAACTAATCATGGTTAAACAAAAATGCCCCAGCTTTAGCAAATTTTAATCATACAAAAACTGAGAAAAGCTTACGAAGTTCCGCGAGGCGTTAAAGGTATGCCCGGCATCCTTTCTAAGCAGACTCAATATGTGCACTCATAGTCCTCGAGCTCGAGACCGAGTTCAGAAGATCCAAACCTAACACAAATGAAACAGGACATCCGAAACAACACAAAAACAAAAATGTTAAAAAGCGGACAGAAAAAACGATTCTTTAAACACACTTTTGAGCTCAATTTAAATGTTTCGTGAATCTAATTGAGCTCAATTTTTCAAATACACACGCACATGCATATATACATATCAAAACAGCATTTATGCATAAATTTGAGCTGAAATCTAATGCTGCAGTCACGATATTGCGATTAAAATTTGAATATTTCGATTCGAAAACAAAAAATAATTGAGAAAAATATACCTAAAATTGAAAATTGCAGACGCTAATTCCCGAAAGAGTTTCAAGTCTCAGACTCTCAGGTACGGAGCAATCGTGTTTATTTTGCGCTTTTATCCGACTTATATATACAGCCATGAACGCAAAACTTTGACCTCTAAAGCGACGGCGTTTTGGTGGACCGGATCCAAACGTAATCCGAGGTGTAATAACAATTAACAAGGGTGTTAAAACATTATTCCCAAAAGGTTGAATCTTCAATCCCAATTAGGGATGGCAACGGGGCGGGGCGGGGTGGGGAGTATACTCCCCGTTCCCGTCTCCGCTACCCCGACCCCATCCTCATCTTCGTCCCCGTCTCCGGCGGGGACTTGAAAAAATTTCCCATCTCCGTCCCCGCGGGAAATTTGGCGGGGACGGGGAATCCCCATCCCCGGTCAACTCATAATCAAAGTATGAAACTGGTAGAAATAAAAAGAAAAAAATTGAAATGACAATTACAATTTAACTATTTTTAATAAAATACGAACTAATGAAGTTCAAATTAAATTTTAATCCGAAAGAGCAAATATATACTAAAAATAGTTTAACATTCAAACATTATGAATTATATTGACTTATTGTTGTTATATACATAGTAATACAATGCACGTATTATTCCAATTATTTTTTTTTTTTTTGAATGCTACTAGCTCTATGAAAAAATTTCCCATCTCCGTCCCCGCGGGAAATTTGGCGGGGACGGGGAATCCCCATCCCCGGTCAACTCATAGTCAAAGTATGAAACTGGTAGAAATAAAAAGAAAAAAATTGAAATGACAATTACAATTTAACTATTTTTAATAAAATACGAACTAATGAAGTTCAAATTAAATTTTAATCCGAAAGAGCAAATATATACTAAAAATAGTTTAACATTATGAATTATATTGACTTATTGTTGTTATATTGCTACTAGCTCTATTACAATGTAGTATCTGTTCATATATTTTCTCAACCTACTGAGACACAAAGAGCTAATAACGCCTCCACTGAGGCTCGAACTCATAACCTTCCAAATGGAAGTCCAACCCGGGTACCATTGGACCACATAGTCCTGGTCTATATATATTATTTATTTATTTATTTATTTTAATTTTTTTTATTTTCGGGGACGGGGCGGGGCGGGAAGTGGTATCCCCGTCCCCGTCCCCGTCCCCGTCCCCGCCGGGGAGTTTGTGAAATTCCCCATCCCCGTCCCCGATCCCCGAAATTTTTCCCCGTCACCGTCCCCATCCCCTACGGGGGCGGGGATCCCCAATGGGGACGGGGCACATTGCCATCCCTAACCCCAATGGCTTCCCTAAATTGAATATATTACATTCTCATGTTTGGTTAAGTTATTTTATTTTCTCAAGATAATATAATTTTTCCCTAAGAATGAAACATGCTCTCCACGGCTCCACATAGGATTTTGAAGGTAATGTGATTCCCTCACATCTCTTACAGCACATTGGTTCACGGAATGAATTTTGAGGTAATAAGAATGTTATTCCATAAGGAATGGAATAGGCAAGGAATAGAATAAGAATTGTATTCTATTGTTTGATTCGCGGAATGAATAGACTTTAATAATTATATTATAGTGTTTGGTTGATTTAAGAATAGAAATGAAATATTTTTTAAAAGACATAAATACTCTTATAAAAATATGTAATGGTGGTGACAGTGGCGGCGGTGGCGGCGGCGGTGGCAGTTGTGGCGGTGGTGCTAATGGGATAGTGGATGGTGGTAGCGGTGGGGTGGTGGTGGAGATGGTGGCGGTGGTAGCGGCGATGGTGGTGGTGGTGACGATGAAATAAGAAATAAATTTAATTGGGGATAAAATATGAAACAGAAACTTTAGGTTGTTCCTGAGAACTCAGGAATAGCCTAATACCAGGCCCCCTCCCCCCCCCCCCCAGGAATCTCTATTCCCCTTGCAAGGGGAATAGGTCATTCCCGGAACATGTTCCTGGGAATACAAATAGTTACCAAACAGATGAATATACCTATTATTGGGAATGCTGTGCCATTTCAGGCCTATTCCGTGAATCAAACAGCCCATTAGGGCAACCACAAGTCTACAATAGTGGGTTTTGGGTAGTATTGAGATGAGAATGCTTATGTGGAAGAGATAGGGAGAGGAAAGAGAATAATTCAGCTCTCCTTGCAATGAGCTGGTTTTTTAGTATGTGAAGTGGGCCCCATCATGTGTAAATATTGGTCACATTTGATCGTGTGCAGCTCAACCATAGCGCCCAGTTGGATTTTTCTTTCTTAGTCACGCATGCAAAAACTTCTCAAAACTACAACTATTGATGATGATCTAGGAATTGTGAGATTTTCATGCATATTTACTACTTTTGCCATTTAATTATAATAATTATTATGAAATATATATTTTAAGTTGTGTTATTATACATATCATATTTAATTATTTTTAAAATTATATATATTATTTTATTTTATTTCTTATATGTCATGTTAGTTTATAAAGTAATTTTAATTTGTTTTTCAAGTTTAAGCTTTTAGTTAATTATTTTAAAATCATGTACTTATATATATATGTTACGATTGTCTTATTTATTTATTTTAAGAGTAAATACCCAAAATGGTCCCTCGACTATAGCTAAATTCACAAATTGGTCCTCGACTTTCAATTTCAACCAATTAAGTCCTTAACTTTGTAATTTTAACACAATTTGGTCCTCTGTTGACCGTTTGTTGATTGTGAATTTTGAGGATATTTATGTAATTTCATGGTCCATCGTTGGTTTTTTAAGGTTCTGGTTGCATTTTTGGACCGCACTGTTACATTTTAATCTACTGCCGAAAGCAATCTACCAAATCCGGTCGTCTTTCTTCATCCTCCCTTTGGATTCAATGTAGTTGAGTTCGTACCAAAGCGAAGAAGACGATGTGTTTCTGAACCAGTGCAACGTCATCCTGGAGGCTTCCAAGTGCGTGCTCCGACGAGAGCTGAAGGTTCTTCTGGAGATCGTCGATCACGGTCAACAAACGGTCAAATAGATGGAGGACCAAATCGTGTCAAAATTACAAAGTTAATGACTTAATTTGTTGAAATTGAAAGTCGAGGACCAATTTGTGAATTTAGCTATAGTCGAAGGACCATTTTGGGTATTTACTCTTATTTTAATTTTGGAAGTTATAAAATACATAAACATATGTTGAAGGTATTAAAGTACCCAAAAAAAAACATTATAACAGAAAAGATAATCTTTACCAAACATGTTTATATTACATACCTCAGTTTTAAGGAATCTAACATTCAATTAATTTAACATTTCCTAAGGTAATCTAATATTTTATGAATTGTTTCTTATTAGCGTTTTAATCCCTAATTTTTTTACCGTTGTAATATGCACTCCTAACTTTAAAAAAAATTGCAATTTTAACTCCTGAAATAACCAACATATGTTAAACCCCAGTTTTAAAGAATCTAACATTCCAGTAATTTAACATTCACAGCAATCTAACATTACATAAGGTAATCTAATATTCTGTGAATTGTTTCTTATTAGCGTTTTAATCCCTAATTTTTTTACTGTTGTAATATGCACTCCTAAGCTATTTTAAAAAAATTTGCAAATTTAACTCCTGATATAACAAAACTATTCAACTATATTAAAATTTTACTTATTGCATGGTATTTTAGTACATTTTTAGTGTTTGTACCTTAATTATATTTTTGTCTAGTCTTGATATTTCATTTGACAAAAAAAAAAATGATTTCAATAGAGTCAAGGAAAATAGGAACGACGTGTCACAATTAAAAATGAAGATTTGAAGGAAGAATATTATCAAATCTTCATTTGCATATGAAATACCAAAATTGACAATGTTATAAAGAACAAAGATAATTAAATTTTAAAATACTCATGTAATAAGTAAAATACTACAATTTTAATAAAATTTAATAGTTTGTTGTTACAAGGGTCAAAACTATAACTTTTTTGAAGAGTTATGGTGTATATTGTAACTGTAAAAAGTTAGGGATTAAAAGTAAAATTTGTAGTAAAGAAGAATTGAATGACTAAAATTACATTTTTTCTAGCAATTAAATTAAACCTTTGAGACCAGGACTATGTAATCTAATGGTACGCGGGTTGGACTTTCATTTGGAAGGTTGTAAGTTTGAGTCTCAATGGAGGCGTTATTAACTTTTTGTGTTTCAGTAAATTGAGAAAGCTCTTAGTATATGAACAGATACTACATTCTAATAGGAGCTAGTAACATTCAAAAAAAAAAAAAATGTTGGGGTCGTTTACTTCATTTCTCTGTTTTTCCATTTCCAGTTTTCCATTTTTCCGTTTCTCCAGTTTTCATTTTCCATTCCTCCAGTTTTCCATTTCTCCAGTTTTGTAATTTTCATTCCCCATTTCTCCAATTTTTCTTTTCTCTAATTTTCTGAATTTATTAAATACAATTATCTCATATAACATTTGTACACTTCTACAACAAAGATGATGATGATGATGATGATGATAATAATAATAATAATAATAATAATAAGCATTTGTACATTTCTAATAATAATAATAATAATAATAATAATATTAATAATAATAATAATAATAATAATAATAATAATAATAAGAAGAAGAATTTGTACATTTCTAATAATAATAATAATAATAATAATAATAATAATAATAATAATAATAATAATAATAATAATAATAATAATAAGCATTTGTACATTTCTAATAATAATAATAATAATAATAATAATAATAATAATAATAATAATAAGCATTTGTACATTTCTAATAATAATAATAATAATAACAATAATAATAATAATAATAATAATAATAATAATAATAATAATAATAATAATAATAATAATAATAATAATAAGCATTTGTACATTTCTAATAATAATAATAATAATAATAATAATAATAATAATAATAATAATAATAAATGGGGGAAGAATGAAAATATATGGGAAAAGAAAAGGAAGAAAGAACAAAGAAAGAGGGAGAGGGAGAGAGAAGAAGAAGGGAAAACGCAAGGGTGTGTAAAAGAAGTTGGCCCAAGGATTCGACCCTCAGACCTCAAACAAAGAAAGCACTATTCACCCACTTTTTCCATTTCTCCAAATGGAGAATGCTGATTTTGCTTTCTCCAAAAATCTACATAAACGGAAGAAACGGAGATAGAAAACAAAATTGGAGAAAGAAATTTAATAAACAACTTCTCCATTTTTCATTTTTCTACTTCTCAATTTCTCTAAATTTTTGGAAAATCCTCCATTTTTCCAAGTTGGTAAACGACCCCACCTTTGAGGTTTCCTACCGTTACTTTTCCAATCATTTTTACTTTAATTAATTACACCCCCAACTTTCAACAATTTTAATATCATTTTGATCCTCGATAATATCGTAATATTAAAATTTTCACCTTTTTTTCTTTTTGATAAAAATGAGAGAAACCTTCGAAAAACCATGATTACCCATAACAAAAAACACTTGATTTGAACAATAAATGTCTAGCTAATTATTCTAGAAGGATTTGATTTAAAAGTAACGAAGGAATCTCAAGAACTCACGACTATCAAGAATGCAAGATGGAGGACTTTAGTCAAAGATTTTGTTGCCTTGTGCTTCCCAACTAATAATTTAAATACATTTAATTTTTTTGACTTTTAAAATTGAACAAATTAGTTTTAAATATTACGGAATAGTTCACACGTCATAAAACGGTGGAATTATATGAATTCCCTAAAATATTACTCCGTAGTAACGTATTTTAAACATGAAAAATTAAAATGATTTGATCCAAACAAGCAAACAATTAAATTTGATCAAATAAATAGTGGAGTACATAAAGTACAAATATCGTAGTGTACTTAATTTACACAAATTTGGTATTATGTTGACCGTTTAATGTATGTTGCTAATGACATTCAATATTTGATGAAAACACGTAAAATTTATAAATTATTTCAAATTTTTGTTATTTTTAATATTTGGAGAATATGTTAAAAGTATTTGTATTTGGATTTTTTTTTGTCGGATTATAAGATCTTCAGCCATGGTACACTACGGATCCCACACATTAAGAATAATCATGTTTGTGCAGAGTATACTAAAACCCCACACATTGATACTAATCATGTTCGTGCGGGATATCAGGTACCAAAGCAAAGAAGAAATCTACACCATCTCATCCATACCGGCCTCATGAGTTTGTACTTGGATAGTTGGATGTGAAGTATGAAAATGTATTTTAATTATGTTTAAATTAGTTAACTTAATGCATTGGTTTACATATATAGCTTTATTAAAATTTAAAATAGTATAAAAAAGGGCTTGAATCACATACAACTATGACTAAAATGGAAGATTTTTACATAATGGTGAATAAAATATGCTCAATGAAAAAACCCAAGAAATGGGATTGTGTGAAACTTGCATTGATGTTGTGCGGGTCTATACTCATTTGTAATAATTAATAAATTATAATCATATTTTACTCACTTGGTCACCATTCTCAACATTGTAATATACTATTCACAAATGCATGTGACATAATTTATTAACCAATAGAAGAGTGACATGTCAACTCTTAATTAAAAACTTTTCTTTATGATATATAGTGTGGTATAAATTTTCACATCCAATCATAGTGCGACTGTACTAAAATATTTCTTACGTTTCCTATTAGGGTGGGCACTATTAGACAAAAACCAAATAGTTCAACTTTGGTTTATTATTAAAAATTAATCACTTTGATATTCTATAATTAAAATGATTTCGGTTTGGTTCAGTTAAAAATCGAATCGAACTAAAAAATCTATAGCGGATTTTTGGATAAATTCGCATCCAATCCGATAAAGGTGGATTTATAAAAATAAAAATAAAAAAATTATCATCTGCATCCACATCTGCTAGGGGTATATATCTAATCTAATCTAATCCAATCCGCTAATGACAGTTTGGTAGATTGGGTGCGGATAGGATGACGAATTTTATGTTTACAAAATAAAATAAATAAGTTTGGCTCTTGAAGACCGATAAGTTTGGTGATAGAAGAGAGTTATTGTTAACCACAACTAGTTAGATTGTCCAACAAAAAAAAAAAAAAAAAAAACTAGTTAGATTGTTTTGTTTTGTTCTTCCTTCATTTTCAATTATTCATTCATACTCAGTGCAATGTTGACGTTGTGATTATGCAGCCGTAAAGAAGAACAAACTAGACTTGAAGAATGAAGAAGGTGGAAAGTCAAAAACAATAATTGAGAAAGAGGAAACCTAAAACCTATGCTAAATTTAGAAAAGTTAAATTAAAATTGAATTATAGGTTTAGATTTGGACTACACCCTTCGTAGGAAACTCACCAATGAGCTACTAGGCTTGTGTGTGTGTCTATATATATATATATATATATATATATATATATATAGACAAGAGATTAGGTGCGAAACTTCTCCTATGTAAACATGCAGATTAATCATAGCCATTTATCTTGCCAAAATCAATAGCTCAGAATGAAGATAAAAAAACGCGGTGACATTATGATAATTTTGCGTATTGTTGAAAGCTTAAGGTGCGTAATTGTAAAACTTAATTTTTAGTGTTAGGTGCCTAAGTTTAAATATTGAGATGCTTAAGTTTAAAGCGCGCGTAAGGTGCGTAAGTTTATAACTTAATGTACGTAAGTTTGTAGTTTAAGGTGCGTCAGTTTGAACCTTAAGGTGCATCAGTTAACACTTAAGATGCATCAGTTTGACACTTACGGTGCGTCAGTTCTACACTTAAGGTGCGTCAGTTCTATACTTAAGCGCATAAGTTCTACACTTAAACACGTCATTTTAATACTTAAGGTGAGTCATTTTAATACTTAAGGTGAGTCATTTTAACACTTAAAGTGCGTCATTTTAACACTTAAGGTGCATCATTTTGACACTTAAGGTGCGTAATTTAACAGTTAAGGTGCGTCATTTTAACACTTAATGTGCCACAATTCAACACTTAAGGTGCGCTAGTTTGACACTTAAGGTGCATCAGTTTGACACTTTAAGGTGCATCAATTTGACACTTAAGGTGCATCAGTTTGAAACTTAAGTGTATCAGTTCAACAATAGTAGGAGGATAATGCATCCAATTCCTAGGAAGCGCGTTTACAAAAAAAAAAAAAAATTGATTTTAGTCGTTGATATAATCTAGATCAACGACTCAGATCTCACCCATCTTTCACATGAGAGACTCTTCACACGTGAACCATCTCATATATATATATATATATATATATATATATATATATATATATATATATATATATATATATATATATATATATATATATATAGAAGAGATCGGGTGCATTTAAGGCTTCTCGTGCGGTTGTGCGGTTGGAAGCACATTAAGCATTACACTGACGCACTTTACGTACACAACAACACACGCACATTAAACACACAAACAAAATACATTCAGAAAACAAACTCACGCACATTAAGCACAAAAGTCAGACATCTTAAGCACAACCCTCACGCACCTTAAGCACAACCCTCACGCACGTTAAGCACAAAAACACAAGCACCTTAAGTTTTAACAACTCACATTAAATACACACTCACGCACATTAAGTGCAAAACTCACACACCTTAAGCACAAGATTCACGCACCTTAAGCACAAAACTCACGCACATTAAGCACAAAACTCATGCACTTTAAAGTTTCAACAACAACTCACATTAAGTACAAAACTCACGCACCTTAGGCACAAGACTCACACACCTTAAGTACAAAACTCACGCACATTAAGGGGGTGTTTGGTTAACATGAATTGTGTTGGAATTGAATTGCAATTCAATGAAATGATAACCTACATTGTTTGGTTGGAGGGAATTGCAATTCCCTCAATTCATTGAATTGCAATTCATAGGTCCCCCCCTATGAATTGCAATTCAATGAATTCATCTAAAGGGGAAGGGAAGTTAAAGACATATTTGTCCTTGAATGTTATTATTAAAATTATTACACAAAGGATATTTTAGTCTTTATATCACTTCTCCCATTTTCATTATTCTTCACTACCAAACAATGTAATTGTAATTCATACTTTATTCCCACCTTATTCTTTTCCCACCGAATTACAATTCCTTTCCCCCTTAATTCCTTCATTCCAACCAAACGCTTATAAGTACAAATCTCAGGCAATTGAGCACAAGACTCACGCACATGCATTAATCAACCGCACAACCACACGGGAAACGTTCAACCGCACTGGAACCTTTCACTATATATATATATATGTGTGTGTGTGTGTGTGTGTGTGTGTATCGGATCGGATCGGATATAGTGAATTTTGTAAAATCACATTTGATCTGTATCCAATAATCTACTAGTAGTAGATTTTCACTAAATGAATCCGCATCCCATCCACTTTAAGTGGATGCAGTAGTTGGGATGTGTCAGATTTATTTGGTGGATTCTTACTCATCATCTACCAATTCGAGTTTTAAAAACGAAATAAAATTCGAGCCAAAATCGATATCTTTCAAACATAACCAAACTTTAACCGATCTTAAATGTGAAACCGAATAGTTTCCTTTTTTTTTTTCTTTTCAAAATTGGGAGAAAAAAAACAAACATGAAAAATAAAAACCAAACTCAAAAAAATCATAACGAAAACCAAAACGCCAACCAATACCGCGATACTTCCTTGCCCAAAACAACTGGCTCAGTAAGAAAATATTTTTTCTTTATTCGATATAACTATACTTTAAGTTAAATTATGCGTAATGGCTTACGTCAGTATTCTTGTATACCACGTCTAAAATTTCATACAGAGTCGATGAATTAAAAGTTTACTGTTTTGGTATTTTTATATGATAAATAATTAGTAAATAAATTATTTAATACTATGTTTTAAGAAGTTGACTAAATCTTATAATATTTAACAATAATTAGTTTATTCCCAATATCCCAAATCATTTGGTGTTAGATTGCACAGATTAGAGGCAAGTGCAATCAAGAGCCAATAAAACTGCTTAGGAAGCTGCCAAAATAGGAAAAAGTTAAATCTTGAAACCTATAAATCCACGAAATTAAACGTCGTACGCAGCAGTATAGAAACCTCGTCCGTCAGGTCCCTTGTTCTTCGGTTCTTGGCAGGGAATAGGTATGACGAAGGAAACATTAAGGAAGTGTTCCCATTGCGGACACAACGGCCATAACTCCAGAACATGCAAAGGTTGTAACAGCATAAAGCTGTTCGGCGTGAAAATCAACGTCGTTTCCGGAGACGAAAGCCACCATGATCCCATCCGGAGATGCAAGAGTATGGGCAGCCTGCAACAGGCCCTCAAGTCCGCTAACAACAATGGCGATCACGGCGGCGGCGGCGGCGACGCCGGGTATCTTTCCGATGATTCCAACCGGACCAGAAAAAAGGGTTTGCCCAGATCTATCCCTTTATTCCTTCTTTTTGGCATTAAATATCACTCTAATAATGCATATCATGCTTTTAGATTCTGGCGTTGTTTTGAGTGGGGTCTACTAATGATTCGGGTTTGTGATTTGATTTGTGTTTTGTTGTACCTAGGAATTAAAGACAATTATTTTTGTTTTGAAATAGGAACATCATGGACTGAGGATGAGCATAGGTCATTCTTGATTGGGCTGGAGAAGCTTGGGAAAGGTGATTGGAGAGGGATTTCAAGAACCTATGTGCCTTCAAGGACACCAACCCAGGTGGCTAGCCATGCCCAGAAGTATTTCATCAGGATTTCCTCCAATGACAAGAAAAAGCGGAGGACGAGTGTGTTCGACGTGGGTTTGAATGATACGGTACGTAATTATTCGTTATTCTCTAAAATTGAAAGACGTGTTCTGTTGTCACATTGTTTGATAAGTTTTTTTTTTT
The DNA here is from genome assembly GCF_001879475.1 of Ipomoea nil. NCBI lineage: Eukaryota > Viridiplantae > Streptophyta > Magnoliopsida > Solanales > Convolvulaceae > Ipomoea > Ipomoea nil. The sequence continues at coordinate 5,779,439 of NW_017617835.1, read as the reverse complement.
TTTTTTTTTTGTGGTGCGTGTATATATACAGAACCAGAACCAGGCTCCACCTCCATCATCTCCTGATAAGGCTCCTCTCGAAATCCCAAAACAGGTATGTGAGAAAGACGGTACCGGCCAGACAAGACTTACTCTTATGTATTTACTTGGCTTGAAATAATGGCTTATGTTATCCTACAGGCTAGTGTCTCTCCATCTGCTCCAACTGTTACCAAAGATGAATCTAAAGGAAAGGTATGCTATAAGTTTTGTATATACACTACAAGAAAAATACACAAAGATAACTCCAGCAGTTTTTGACAAAAGTGTTATCTTTTGTTTAAAAGACAACAATTTTGTGTTGTCTTATAGAGCATTTTCACGTCTTTTTCTCGTTTCTAGCTTGATACCATTGTTTTTTGTGTCATATGAAAGGCCATTGAAACAGCTTCTGAAAAGCTTATTCCCATTGCTCCTCCAGTGGATAAAGCTTTCCCTGTTCTGAACTTAGGGCAAGAAAGGCCTCCAATTTCACAAAACACAACCTGCGAGAAGCCTCCCATTTCACCAGTGTCACCTCTGGTGGCTCCTAGCTTCAATTGCATACCATACATGGTATATATAAAAAAAAAAAAAAAACAAAAAAAAAAACAAAAACGGTTCATATGTTACAATTCTCGTCATGTAAAGTTTATTTAAATTAAACGCTTAATCTCACTATCAGTTTGACCGTTTTCTTGTGAACAGAACATGCCAGCAGCGACCCGAATGATGCCCGTGGTGTCTTGGGCACCAGTTGTGACTTATGCGAATCAAAGCTATGGGTATCTTGGCAACTCCCATGGGAACTATGCTGCTGTTCCTCCTCCGGCTACTGCTTGTGTGCAATATGTGTCGTCACCTCAGCATGGCTGCAGTCCACTGCTGCCTCGGGAAGTGCGTCTTGGCGATCCTCTAGGTGGTCCGGTGGCGGCACCCGCCACCAGAAAGGATGGTTTGGACCTCAACATGGGAGCACTTAAGTTGTGATAGTAGTTATTCTAATCCTTTCTGTTTTTCCCTACTGCAAATAGGATTATTGAAGAGCAATATAATGGGGGTTGTAGGTCTTTCATTGCCCTATACATGTGTTAGACACAATGACCCAACATTTCTTTGTAATTGTTGGCAACTCAATCTTTGCTTTTGTTGCTTGTACCATCATCAGGTGAAAAGATTCATTTGTAATGAATACAGTAGTACTCCTCTATATAGACAAAAATGTTGGAGATTTATATGATTTTTTATTTTTGATGGGTTATTTTTAAATAAATATTATAAACATAAATGTTGGGGATATATAGACCAGTTGGGCTTCATCCTGTCATACACAATGAGAATAATCTTGCCATTTATCACTATCGATCAACACCTTTTAACTTCAAAGTCGTGAAAATCACCACTACCACCAAACTTCATCTTCATTGTAAGATTTTCTTGCCAAACTAATTAACAAGTCCACAATTCAATCATTATCTTTCAATGTTACCACCATTTGAAAACCACCCCTTGCTATTCAACCCCAATGTACTTTATTGTTACAACAATCATTTAATTTGTTGAACAACATAACAAACCCGGTCACTCCGTTGAATCCATCATTTAATCCACTCCAAACTCTAGCCATTAGCCAATATAGTAAAAATCAACTAGGTATTCATCGGGCGATTGTTGGACGCTTACCACCTAGACGCCAACTAAGCAATCACCTAGCACCTAACTTGAAAATAAAATTAGTGTTTGGAGAGGGGCAAGACAAAACCCTAATGTAAAATGAAACAAAGGCCGCCCAAAATGAAAAGTAGAAAGGTAAAAACCCAAGCCCTTAGGGTTTAAACTTTTAATTTCAATTGAAAAGTAGAAATGTAAACTTTTAATTTCAATATCGTTTGACTGATGCTTGTCAATCGACTAGCCAACATAATTAATGTAGAAAAGGGGTGAGAAGGTGACTCTGTGACTGCCGGTCATGTAAAATATCGCCTTAGGAGTGCCTAGCGCCTACAAATTTCATCCCAATGACACCCACATCACGGTGACTCAGTAGACATTGCCAAATGTCAGTGCGCACAAGGGATCTGTCCACTTTAGATATAATCTCCACACTATCACCACCGAGATAGTCTCTTCTTTCAAATACTGCATACTAAACCATTGAACTAACCCCGTGCCTGCTTTATCTTTTGTTCTTTGCAGTATTTCATACACTCATTTTCCTTTATCTAGTTCAATAATTACCATAATTATACATTCTAACCAATAACTTAGGCCTACAAAGTTAAGTCCATTAATGGAGATTGGGCTTTTAAATGTGTGGTCCAAAGAGTTCTCTAAGAAATGGAATCAATTTCGTCCAGAGAGCCGATCGGCCCTGTCGGTCGTCAATGCATATAAATGTTTTGTTACCCAAAATTTCGATGAACTCTTTTATTCTTCCAATCTACTTTCACGACCTCTTTCGTAACACAGTTTCGACGACGATCAAGATTCCGACAACGATCTCCGGCTGTCGGGAGCGTTTCATTCCGGCGCCTTCACTGTTGGATCAGCAGACTTCATCATGAATCCCGAATAGTAATCTCCTGATCTCAGTTTCCTTCGCAAATTTTGTAGAATCTAGGGTTCGTATAGCATTTGCTCTATAATTTTAGCTTGGTTCTGCCTGATCTGATATCGGTTTCACGACCAACGGTAAGAATATCAGTTTTTTGAAGATTTAATTGAATATTGTGATGGAAATTCTTCAGATTCTCGAAGTCTATTGATCAATGTGTAATTATTTAATAATTTTATCAAATTGCGGATTATTCGTCTTGAGATTTATAATTTTTTATATTTCCTGATAAAAATGAGATGTGAAAGTGAAATTGGAACTCATTGTTTTTGCCCATATGTGGAGAAGTAAGGTTTTTGTTCATAATATTGTTGCTTACGCCCTTATTATCATTATTAGATTTGGAAGCACAATGCTCTTTACCAGCTGAAAAGGAGTTCAATGCTCATTGCAATTTATTATCTTGTGCAGTGACTACTTGTTCAAGCTTTTGCTTATAGGAGATTCAGGTGTTGGAAAGTCATGCCTGCTTCTGAGGTTTGCTGTAAGTGAGAGCAGTCTTAATTTCATTTTTGCTATGAAATATAGGACTGCATAGGTGAAATTTTGTTGTTGGTATAATGCATGCAAGAGAAATGGACTGATACTGATTCGTTCGGTGTAAAAAAATCAGCAACAACCATTGGAAATTGAGTGTGAAACATCGAAAGGCCAAACAACTACTCTCCATAGTGTGGAATTGTTTCAAATCCTTTCCACTGCATTCTAGAGGCATGCAAGTGACCTCTTGTCATCTTCACTTGCAATATAGAGGAATATGTGTGAATCCAAATATGTTTTGTTTGTTCTTCTCCTCTTCTTAATATTATTATTTGACTAGTTCTTTTAATTTTTCTTGCAGGATGATTCATATTTGGACAGTTACATTAGCACAATTGGTGTTGACTTTGTAAGATTGTACTCAAGGGCTCAATTTGTAATGTAGCAGGATCACTAGCCTAATTATGTTCCAACTTCTACTTTGCAGAAAATTCGCACTGTGGACCAAGATGGGAAGACAATTAAACTTCAAATTGTATGAGTTTTCCAGTCTTTGCTTTTAAATTTTAACGGGTTAGGATAGCTTCTGTATTAGATAATTATTTTCTATGTTTCACTGCTACTACTGATATTGAGCTGTGAATCTTTCCACATGTTGGGTCTCATCTGCGGCACATTTGTGTCACTTTTCAATGTTAAAATACTTGAATGCCTTTGGCAATGTATTTTTGATGTGGCTATTCTTCTCTTCCTTCTATAATTGGCAGTGGGACACTGCTGGGCAAGAACGCTTCCGGACAATTACCAGTAGTTACTACCGAGGAGCACATGGCATTATAGTATGCTTCTTCTGACTTAATTTTAGGGCAACCATTTTTTTTTTTACCTGCCTTGACAACCTTTCTAAACCATTTGGATGGTAATTTTTGGCAGATAGTTTATGACATAACTGATCAAGAAAGCTTCAATAATGTTAAGCAATGGTTGAATGAAATTGATCGCTATGCAAGTGAAAATGTGAACAAGCTTCTGGTTGGAAATAAGTCTGATCTGACAGACAACCGGGCTGTGTCCTATGATACTGCTAAGGTAATTTTTATTATTTTACTTCATTCCTTTTTTTTTAACCTGTTATACTACTTGTCAATGTTCTCCTTAGCAAAAAATGCATTGTGGTTGGTTCTCATAGGCCTTTGCTGATGAAATTGGCATTCCATTCATGGAGACCAGTGCAAAGAATGCCAGTAATGTTGAACAAGCTTTCATGGCAATGTCAGCTGATATAAAGAAGAGGTATGAGAATGTGCCTTCACTTTTGATACTATTTAACTCCAATGTTTGTATTATCACTAAAGCTACCTAGTATCTTAGGTAAAAATAGTTTTACCAAGAACAAGTGTGCAGTGTGTCAGTTCACTCTTTATAAGTTTCTTCCTCGTTTTGGATGACAATTCTCTGCTCCTTTTGCAGGATGGCAAGCCAACCAGCGGGGAGCAATGCCAAGCCACCAACAGTGCAGATTCGAGGACAGCCCGTTAACCAGAAGGGTGGCTGCTGCTCTTCTTAGGCATTATGCTAGGCCCTGCATAGACTATACTGGGTTTAGAGCCTTCTCAAATTACAGAGTGCAAATTATACAGGGTGGGGTTTACTTTAAGGATGATGTTGCATCAGAAGGAAGTCATTATTAGACTTTTACTTAGTAGCTTATTAACTTTTGTTGTTAGTGATTTGAATGCTTGGATAATCGAAGAACCAAAAAGCCTAAAGCATTGTGAAGAATTGCAACTTGCTCTTGTTTATCAATATAATGATTGGCATACAATAGATTCCTACCAATTCACCTTGGTTGCAATGTGTTCATGTTTTTGGAATTAATATGTTTGAATTTGCTACAAATCTAATGTGGTTTGCTACACTTCATGATGTCAGGTCTCGTTAACCGAATAAGATACATAAGGTCTCGTTAACTGAATCAGATACAGATTAGATACATAATTTTTTTGTCTGCACTTCTTACCTAGATATTCAACAACCCCTAACCAACAGGGCAGTTGGACTCCCCTACCAATTCAAGTGAGCATTGATCCCATATGGTTTGGTTAGGTAATCTAACATAAACTATTTCCAAAACATCTCTTCCATATATATATCCTCATCATCCCTAATCTTTCATGTCAGGCAGTTGAGTTTCCAGACATGGAAAAGCTGCTTCATATCCTTGCAACTGCTCTAATGATTCTAAACCTAGGACTGTCATGTTCAGCAAGAACTTATATTGTTGGTGACAGTTCTGGCTGGGACATTAGCACTGATCTTGATTCCTGGTCATTCGGCAAACGATTCCTAGTGGGCGATGTTCTATGTAAGTGCCGTATCTTATAATAATGATTGTAACAAGTACTATTAGCACTGTCGCTGACCAGATCCATTGAAGTCCCATGATATTCATTAATTTATATTTTTTGGGTTTTTTTTTTCAGGGTTTCAATATTCTTCATACCACAATGTAGTTGAGGTGGCAAAAGAGGATTTTGATGGGTGCACCACAAGCAATGTACTGAGTTCAAACAGTACTGGGAACACAACATTTCCATTGACACGACCAGGTCAAAGGTTGTTTCTTTCTGGGAATAGGATGTATTGTCTTGGAGGGATGAAGCTTCAGGTGAATGTAGAAAGCAATCAGACAATGGCACCTGCCCCAGCGCCTCAGGCAGGCGGCGGTGACGGCGGATCCGCCGCCGCTCTTTTGCCACCTTCTTCCAAGAGTAATAACCCCTCTGCTATTGTCCCTGGTTCAAGTAACCATGTTAAAGTGGACTTATTAATGACAGCACTACTAGGAATCCTGGGGTTAATGGGAACTGTACTTGGGATGTTATAATCTCAAATTTCTTTTCTTTTTGAGACTTTGAAGTTGTAAAAGTGATTTAACTTTATGATATATATATATATATATATATATATATATATATATATATATATATATATATATATATATAAACTCTTTTTGATGATATTTTCATGATTCATATAATATAATTTTTTTAAAAATAATTTATTATATAATTATAGTACCTTAAGAGTTGTCAGAAAATAATAATCCCGAAGCTAGTTTCCTTTAATTTTAAATATTAATGTCAAGTCATAAAAAAAGGTGTTATTTTATTTCCTTTTTAGTATATTTTAGTACCACTCTTTTCGGGGCCACAATCGAATTGTTATTACTTGGTAAGTTAAAATACTATTTTAATCACCGATTTTTTGGTATGTTTTCAATTTTTTTTTTAAAATTTTAAATGATACCCAAAATTTTTCTGAACTATATAATCAAAACCAAGTCGAAAATTGAAAATTTCAGATGATTCAATTATTGATAAGTGATTTTGTGTCAATCTTATTATTATTTTTTTTTTTTTTAAAAATAGATGTATATGTGTGTGTGTATCCACTTATTATGATAGGTGGCACCAGTTGCCAATCAAGAAAGCAAAGAATCCACTTATAACAAATTAACAACTAAGTTGGTGGTTAATTTTGGTTAAGTTTTGATGGCATATATTCTGGATTTACAAACAACCATGCATTATATTGGTTGGTTAGATTAGAAGGACAATAGCTGTATTTTCAGTTTTCAAGGTTTCATGATGATGATTTAGGATAAGCCGAAAGCTAAACACTTCTTCCAACTCTATTGTCAAATGATGAATGCTATTATATTCTCAATCTCCTAGACTTGTCTTTTCTTCACAGTTGACACATGACATCATAATCCACTATGTTAAAATTCTTGATGTGGTTGAATATTATTTATTTACCATATCATTAAGTTTTTGGATATGCCATTATTACCTTAGCAACCATGCACAATATTTCAAGTTCAATTCTTTTGAGATTTGTCTATTGGTGTTTTCAGTTTGAGCTGATGAATAATGAAAATCTAAAATGATTTATCTTTTTGTGATCCTTTGTCAACTAAGATCACAGTACAAGGTTGACAGACTTTACACATAGCCTACCTGCGAGTAATGATTGAATTGCACCACTATATATACAAGAGCATTTTAGAAGGTCGTTAAATTGTATAGCATAGAAGCTCTATCTCACGCGCAGGGGTGCAAATCAAATTCCAAAATTAGCTGGAAAAGTTGCAAGCTAAGTTATGCCAACTTTTCGAAAATATTTTTAAACATTTTAGCTACTGTCCAAGTAGTAACTTGAGTTTACCATTTGAATGGAGGCCTTGACTACCATTTGAATGGAGGCCTTGACTACTCGACTAGGGGGGTTTATCATTTGGTCAAAATGGGTTTGACCAAATGTTGACCTCTCGTCTTGTAACCTTCCGGGTACCATTCGAAGTAGTTACCTTTTGAACTACTCACGTTTTGAATCATTCGAACCACTCTTTGGAGTACCGTTCTGGATATTGATTATATATGACGATGTTACATAATTAATTCTAATTTTTAAATTTTAGAATTAATTTCCAGAGTGATGGTTGTCTGTTATGAAGGTTACACAAATTGATTTTATTATCATTTTAATGCTATGATAAATGTTATTTATCCTCCATTCTCCTATATATACCGAGGTTGAGTAGATGATTTTACACATTGAAAAATCAAAAATTTATCACTCGAAACTCCGCTCAATCTTCTCCTCAAGCTTTTGTGTTCTTCCATAGTTCTAGTTCGCTGGGTTTAACTGTTTGAGTGCTCAAACATTAAACCGTAGTATGTTTTATCTTAGAAAACTTAGGCTACAACACTCCTAGCATCTTTGAGAGGTAACAAATAAAGTTTTAAGGAAAGCGTGTTCAGCTCGACTCATAATAACCTTAAACCTTTTTGTTTTTCTTGTGCCTATTATTTTTGTGAAAATAATCCCTTTTCATAGGATTATATTCCTAACAGCCTACAATATCAATCATGAAAAAGAAATCATTATTAATACGTCTATCAAACAATTGCAAGTAGGCCACAAAATCATGCTAGTCATTATCCCTTGCCACACAAATTTCTCCTCTAAAACTAGCTAACCCTCTTGGCAACTTTCTTCTTTTAGAAGACAAGTCAAATATAGAACAAACTTTTAACCCCACTTTCATATATGAGAAGTAGATAGAACCATAAACCCACCATTATCCATCATTATGCCCAACAATATGTTCTTAGTGATGAGGATGGACTCAACATACATTATCTCCAATCCCACTATAACTTCTTGTTAGTTATAATAGACAATATGTTAATGATGATTAGTTAACAAACATTTGCTTAATGAATCTTAGTACTCTCTTTGTTCCAAAACAAATTAATGCGTGCATGACAAGAATAATTAGATTTGGGCCAACCTTGTTCGGGTAATTGGATTGATAATTATAAAGTTTCAAGTTTGGCTCCCAATTGAGTATTGCCTATTGGCCTTCACCCAAAGCGCACAAATTCTGAATTTTGCAGCCGTGACTTTTGGATGAGATCGACTAATTTAAGGGGAACAAATGAAAATAAAAAGCTCTCATTTCTTCATATCCATAGGTGGGCACCCCGTAAATCCTACTTCTATGTAAAATGGCTCGCAAACCATAGAGTAAGAATAATCGCATTAAGAAGATCCTATGAACTATAATTTGTTTTTAATACTTGTAAAAAAGAGTGCCACATTAAAGATTTAATATTAGGTAGTGATTTTGATAGAAAAATATCACTTTTTCTTGTAATCATAAATGTTTAATTTTTCCTACCAAAAAAATAAATGTTTAATTTTACAATACCACAAATCTCATATATATACTATAAAAAAAAAAAAGGAAATAAAATAACGTTAAATGACTGTAGGTGTTAGTTTTTTGACTTGACTAAACTAGTAACTCGCTAAGATATAATATTCCCTTAGATATACTTAATACCTAATTAAAACTAAAAGTATGTACTACTATATATGCCTGGCGCCTGCCGTTCTCATATAGATGAGGTTAAATCATTTCTTTAATTAAACCAATATATATATTTTGTGTTGAATAATATAACTTGATGTAATATACCATAGAATTTTTACAATGTTCCAATAAAAAAAAAATACTCCCTAATAAATATGTCCATAAGTCTAAAAAAAAAGCATAACTTTTGTATCTAAAATTATGAATGATTCTTGCCGACCAAAAAGTGGAGCTCGTTGCATATAATCTTTCTAGTGCAGTTGCAGTTTAATTGACTCTTCTATATGATTTGTGCAGTGGTCTATTACATAAGAACACATGGTCTTTCTAGTGTGGTTATAATTTACCTTTCTGGTATGATTTGCCGTCTTCTAAGAACCACATGTTGCTAATTAAAGAAAATACATTACCTAAAATATCTTGATCGATCCCATCATACAGAATTTTTGAAGTGTGGTTTATCCTTTCTATATGATTTATGAGTTATTACACAGAAGTGATATTTATCCCGTGAATCTTACAAATTTTTTATCATAATCCAAAAAGGATAGTAGAAAAATACAGCTAATTAACAACCCAAACTCCGCGTAGATAGGATAGTTCTCCATTCTAATCCAACATATAAATATGCACAAAGGGCGACTTTCAATGTCCACTTCAACCACAACTGTCTGTGTGTATATATCATCGTCAATATATAATGGCGGAGCTGGCGGTGGTGATGCCGGAGTTGATATCGGAGATGGGCTCCGTTCTCCAGAGGACGGCGGCGGCGAACGATCTGAACAGCCCCGGGCGGTTGCAGAAGATGTCGTCGGTGTTTCACGGCTTAACCAGGCCGGCCATCTCCGTCGAAAGCTACCTGGAGAGGATCTTCAAGTACGCAAACTGCAGCCATTCCTGCTTCGTGGTGGCGTACATTTACCTCCACCGCTTCTCGCGGCGGCAGCCATTGTTGCGCATCAACTCCTTCAACGTTCACCGCCTTCTCATTGCCAGCGTCTTGGTTTCCGTCAAGTTCATGGATGATCTGTAAGTTCATCATTGCTTGCTTCACTTTATATATATATATATATATATATATATATATATATATATATATATGATATAAAAAGTTTATCGGTGTCAAACAATCTGAAACTCTAAAAGCAGATGACGAAATATATCTTTCAATTTTGTAATAAAGTCAGATGGAAAATGTCATAGGCATCAATCTTCAAAAGATATTCGGCCAGATAGTGTATAAATGTGTAGTCTTATAATTAATGGAGAATTTTAGTTGTACATTAAACAAGTTGATCTCTTAAATTGATAAATATAGATTAATTTATTAGCATTAAGTGCAATTGTATATATATATATATATATATATATATATATATATATATATATATATATATTAAATAGTTTTTATTATCGGGTATTATGTCAATAATAATATAATCGGTACATTATGCCAAAGTATCCAATAATATAACTGTGGTTCTTCTAAATAGGATGTCATACAGTCAATAGTACTTAAAGAAAATGTATATTATATATAGATGGATACATATTTTATTTTGCATTATATCAGTATCTTTTTTGAATGAGAAAAAAAATTAATCGTTATTATTTAAGGATATACACACTTGATCCAATGTATAATTGGACAATAGGATTGGTGTAAAATTGTCCATGTTTGGAGTTAACGTGTGGATCATATCCATGATAGAAACTTCCTCGACACTAATAACAACTGATCGAACAAAAAGACAACGTTGTCTGAGTCGTGGTCATGTCTTGTTGTCTACTTCACTGCACGTCCTTGGCGACGGCAGCGGGTGAATTTTATATACTCCGATTTTGTCCGAATGAAATTTGATCAAAAACTTAACTAAATTAATCTTATATTACAATGGGTATATAATAATATAAGTCTTATATGTACCAACTAGCATGTACTGTGAATAGTGATGACATCTCATCCCAATAGTAACGATTTTCTAGTAGTGAAAATTTAAATTTTTTAGACTGAAAATGTTTGAGAAAATATAAAACAGATAATTGGTAGCGAAATATAATGCCATTTTGTGTGTTCCATGTCGTAGGTTTTACAACAATGCGTACTATGCAAAGGTAGGAGGAATCGGCACGAAGGAGATGAATATACTAGAAGTGGATTTCTTGTTTGGCATAGGTTTCAACTTGAACGTAACACCTTCCACCTTCCATACCTATTGTTCTCATTTCATTGCACAAATTCAGGCACAACGACCCCATTATCCCGGCTTCCTACAACAACTTGGCGAGGTAGTTAGTAATCACCATCATCAATGTTGCATCGAAGAAGACGATGAATGCATCGATCACCATCACCAGCAACACCACTATCCTATGTTGGCAGCTGCCATTTATTCGGCAAATTAAACGCGAAATCTCGTGCTCTTGCGTTATATAGAAGTGTAGATTTCTTGTTTTTACTTCGTAATGTTTTTGCATTTACTGATTTTCTTTTGTTGAATTTGAAGAACGGCTAGTAACATACTAGTTTAGCAAACACGTTTTTCTTTAACTACTAGTTTTGCAAAGAAAAATTTTTACTTTTAGTTCCACGACAATTTTGACAATGTCATGTGTATTTAGCAATTAGTCCCATGACTTTGAGGACATCATCAAATTTGCAGGGTCTTCTTTGATCAGTTACAAATTTTTGATTCAATTGGTTATTATGAATATAACATTTTTTTCAACAAAAAAAAAAAAAAAAAAAAAAAAAGAAGAAGAAGAAGAGAAAACTAAGATAGTAAAATACTAAATTATGGTTTAATTGGTGAAAAAAATGTAAAAATTTCTCAACCTAGCCACCTCTAGTGGACCATGTCACCACTCACCCGGATCCACACATATATTACATGACACGTAAATTTTAGTACTCAGAATTTGCAGAATAAATAGTTGGGATTCAAAGCTTGTCATCGCAAAATTTGAACTCTCGTTCTTTCATAACTTTTGGTAAAATTTATGTCTGCTTTCATGATCACTCGAGCAACCGAAAAGTCTATATATTACTTGGAAGTTGGAAATTTATCTGATCTCTTACTTGGAAGTTGGAAATATATATTAGTGAGTGATTTTGAGGTAAGACTATATATGGGCTAATGTTACAATATACTCCGTATATGATATTGCATTATAAGTTTATTACACAACTACCTTAACCATACTACAATTACGTAAAATTAAGCACCAACTGCAACACACGTACAAGGAAATAAAAAAGGAAAAAAGAAAAAGAAAAACTAAAGCTAGTTAACGTTAACAAGAACCACACAATACATAGTTAAGCTGTCATAACTAATTAAACTGCTGCAACCATCATTAAGTTCACGGTGAACGTCCACCGTTGCCGCCGGAGGACCCACCCGCGCCACCTCCGGAACCGCCTCCATTACCGCCGCCGCCGCTCCCGGCTCCATACCCACCTCCATGAGCGCCACCGCTTCCCGAACCATACCCGTAGCCTGACCCAGACCCGCTACCCGAACCCGATCCGAACCCCCATCCCCTCCCAAACCCATTAGGAGATCTTCCAGAGCCCGACCCGTATCCGTACCCCGAGCCCGGGCTCGAGCCCCACCCCCAACTATAGTCCCAGTTCGGGCCGTGGGCCGAGCCGCTACCACTCGTCGGCGCATTCCCCGTAGGCTCCCCCGAGGAAGACGACAACGTTTCCCGTGCATTCATCTTCCGTCCGCCGCTGAACCCGCCGGCGTTGAGGGCCAAAGAAGGGTCGCCGGAGATGAAGACAAGGAAAAGTAGGAGCAGAGAGAAATGCAGAAGAGAACTGGGTTTCATTTTAAGGATTTTGAAGGTCATAAAAAAAGGTGAAGAATGGTGGATTGTGCATGGGGTTTTAGTGGTATTTATTCATGAGGTCCGTGACACTAACGGAGCCGTGGGCCCTGTGGGCCGCCGGAAGGGGGGCACTTGTCGGAAAGACAGACGGTGTGCATCCGCCACACATGATTTGCACCACCGCCCTTTCCTAACTTTACTACTAACGTATTAAAATATCGCACCACACATTCCACCACGCTTCCCTACTTGAGGCAATAATTTTAAATATTTAATTATAGGGACAATTCAATCAAGTTGGTTGCGTTACAAGAGAGCAATATATTGATTTTCATAATTTTAATTGGTCAGTTGTTATTAATAATTTAGGTTGATTTATCTTTTAATTTAATGGTCATTTACCAGAATCACAAAGTGAAATTTACTTAATGCACATTCTCAGATAAGATGATTGGTTTCTCTTATCAATCAAAAAATAATTTTAATTATAAATTTTTCTATGGTGTTGAATCGATTGTCCTAGATATAACTAAATATGGTATATTGTATAAAAATATGTGTAAATATTGGGTACTAATGTACTATTGGTGTTGGTGCACGCCAATGGGTAATAAAGCTATCGGAGATATAGTGTGTAATACGTATTAACAGGTAAACAAGTGATTATATTGCGTCCATCTTACATATATAGACTTTAGCTTTTATACAATACAATAGTAACGATTTCTTAATAAGTGTGACGCTCTCCTTCATAAGTGCTCTGGTCTTCATAACTGCTAAGTGCATTGGTTCTACGCTTAATGCTCAACTCTTAGCCATTATTGTTTGACAGCCTTAACTGCCTTGAAGGGTCCAGATCGGGTCTAGCGGCATGTTCTATTATCTTGTCACATGCTAATAGTACTCAATACAATTAAGTATGAATATATATATATATATATATATATATATATATATATATATATATATATATATATATATATATATATATTTATATATATATTGTTTAAGTATAATTGACACCATAAAAAATCTCTAAGTTATAGTGATGACACCACTTCAAACTTGCCGAGTAAAATATTTTCTCTTAAAATTTAAGGTAATTGTATTCATGATCACAACCGTACCGTGCCCCGAGTCAAGTAGACGTTTCCATAATTTCATAAAGAAAATCATCCCACGTAAGGTTTCTGGCGCATGATCTGTACGTAGTATATAACACCTACCTACCAAGCTTACAACTAATTAAATTAAATTAGAAAAGCAAAACGTCAGTGGTATATATATACAAAGTTTTGCACAAGCACAAACTGATGATCACTACTCGTGTAGTTAATTTATGATGAGTAAGTCTATATGGACAATTTAGTTGGTCACAAGAGTGAAATTTGGGAATATTGATTCTGAATCGAGTTTCATCAGCAACAATGTAGGAACAACCTCTCAAAGCGAGGGGCTCCTCGTGCGTAATAAGCAAATGTCGAGCTTTTGTATTTAATTGAATTACGTTAATCCTCCCATATGTTCTGTTAGGCCGGACGTGAGAGGCCCAAGAGTCCTACACCCCGGCCCGACAGAGCATTTGTGAAGATGTAAATTAAGGTGACTCAATGGTTGAACAGCCGTGGCTAAATGCTGGTACGCACAATGAATCTGCCCACTTTGAATATAAAATAAGTAGTAGAGCAGGCAGGCCCGGAGCAAATTGAGCGCAATCAATGCAAGTATACCAGCCACCCCGAAGCCCGGCCTGCTAACAACCAGTCTCCATCATATCCTGAATGATACCCTACATATAGTGAAGGTTGCTTTCTATGGTGGAATTATGGCATGCACCCACAATTGGATATTTAACAAACTATATAATTGATGAAAGCCACGACGACCACTCTCCCCAACCCCTTTTCTATCTTCACAGTGCATATTGCTCTCAGATGCAAGGTGGTGTGGTGGCCTGGTGCACAGTGTATACCTGCCTCTATGTATATCCTCATACAGTGGAGAGAGATATATATAGACAGAGAGAGAGGGTTTTGACCACAGCATCATCAATCATGGCTGCCTACAAATATCTATATCTCACATACAGTGCATGCCTTTTAGAAAGCAGGTATAGATGTAGTGGATCTTATCATACATGTGCACATTTACTTAATTACTTTCCTCAATCCTCTCACCTCATATATATAATATACATATATATATCCACTTCCATCTTCATGCAATATATATGATGATGATGATGATCCCAAGATCTGATCTTGTGCCCACACTAATATGCATGTTCTATATATCATCCAAGATATTTTTGGGTGGGGCAGGTATCATCTAATTAAATCAGTTAACTACCTTAGCTTTGTCTGTCTATCACATACTTCTACAACTATGAAAACATTATTGGAACATTTCTAATGTTGTTTTAATAATGGATTTGATTTGATTAATTGTTGTGCATGTCAAGTTGAACCGATCAAGTTGAGTTTGGTCAAGTTGATCTTTTTGGATTTACAGGAAAGCCCGCCTGGCGTCTGCATCCGTTATTCAAATGTGCGCTCTATATGAAATCTGACTTGTAACTCTAGCTGGCAAGTTAAGCTTATATATTTTCTTAGAATTATAAAAAAGCCCTCAGCAGTTACATGGAGGTTCACTCTGTGTGAAACTCGCCTTATAACCTTAACTGTCAAAAGACCACAAGTGGAGTAAACCAGTTTTGATTGTCCATAATTGATCAGTTCAAACTAAGAAATCCAATATAAACAACTCGGGAGAGGAGTTGAAGTTACATTTAACTTGGTTAGTAAGTCAATTAGACAAAAGCAAAAGCACAAGAATGTGCACATGATGCTTTCTTACCTTTTTTTATTGTGCTATGATCAGACCCATTTCACAGCTCTAACATGGCAACTTGGGTATATTATTGCAGTTTTTGATGGCCCAAACACAACACTACTGCAGCTAGCTAGCAACCTCCATCTCATCTTTCCCCACCACCAACAATGTCTCTTCTCCTATTCTAGTAGAGTCATAATACTATTCTGCACCAGAATCATTTCAACACATGCATGCATACCTGTTGTGCATGTATGTCCCAGGTGCTGAAGCGTAGTGAAGCGAAGTGGGTAGAACGGAACAGAGCAATAGATGTAAGCACATTGTCGAACCACGTAAAACTTATATTCTTCTTTTGTTTTTGTATTTGTTCTTGATTTCTTGATCCGGCCCGTTTCTCATCAACAAATCCTTTTGAAGAACTCCAGTAATGCAAGCGGAAATACGTACACTTGAAAGAGCAAAAGTTTCTCCCAGCAAATCTAAATTTGTAGGAAAATCATACATAAAGTTGGTAATTTTGTTGAACCCCGGTCAAGTTATTATTATATATCATAATAGTTCAATCAAGTTTAAATATTTCTCCATTGTGGCGCTTCTCTTTGATACTACATTGTAACAGAGTCAAATTTAGTACAACAAATAATATTTATTCCTATTTATAGCAATTCAGTATTTATACTAAAATTTATTGACACAACCATTACAATTTATTTTTAATTACAAAAACTATTTCACCACTCTCATGTTTCCTATTTTAAATTAACACTCAAATACTACTCTTTTTAGGTCAAACAACGAGGTGTCATTGTGAGCACATAGTCATTAATGTGCAATCCAATTATTAGTTTATGCTTTTAGTTGAGATGGAGCATATGCTTCAATTTGGTATCAAAGCCAGACCAAAGGTCATGGGTTTGAGCGACTACGGTTTACCGGTCCACGGCACACGTGAGGGGGCGTGTCGTTATTGTTAACGGAGCGTACATTTTTTAGAAACTACAGTGTATCTAAACCGACACATATTATTTTATATATTATCAAATGAAATTGCAGTTATATCAAAATGATGTTGTAGTTGTGGTGAAATGAAATTGCAGTGTATATAAAATGAAACTGAATAACATTTCACATATTTGAGTGCATATTGTGCAATGAAGTTGTAGTTATATCGAAATGATCATGTAATTGTGTTTTAATGAAACTAAAATGTATATAAAATAAAATTAAATAACATTTTCACATATTTGAGTGTATAAATATCGAATGAAACTGTAATTATATCGAAATGAAAATGTAATTGTGTTGAACTGAAACTGCAATGTATACAAAATGAAACTGAATAACAGAATTACTTTTTGCTGAATGACGCAGAACGAATGATTTTTTTTTTCATTAAACAAAACGACGTCGTTTTGAAGCTCAGTACATAATCAATTTGCCAATTTCTACATAGCCCAAATGCCCTTATATATGTTAAGCCCAAACAATAAAATTGACCCAAATATAAAATGACAGACCCAACTCTAGTTTCAATATACTTCCTCACACTCCCAGCCTGCGCCTCTCTCGCCCAGTCCAGTCCGGCAGGGTGCAGACCACTGAGTCCGGCGACTAATCCATTTCATTTATTGTTTAACCAGGAAAATAGTTAAGGCTGTCGCCGAGGCCGCCTCTACCTCAATGCTCTTCACCTTCCGCAGACCCAAAGCCGCCGGATTTCATCTTTCCGCCGTCGTTCGACTCATCAAACCACCAAGCCTCCACCTTTCTACCGCCTCTCCAGCTCCTCTCCAGAACCCATCAAAACCCCTAACTAAACCGGAGCTCAAAGCGCTCGTTCTCTCCCATTGCAGCCATGGCAAGTTCCACGGCCTCCTTCGAAACGTCGTCGCTTCGCCCGCCGTCCTCCTCGCGGCCTGCAACAGCCTCAGACCCAATGCCGCTTCCTCCGCGGAGCCGCTCAATCTGGAAACCGTCTCGGCCGAATTCTTCTCCGTCGAAGAACTCGCCGCCCAGCTCGCCGGACACCGGCTGGACGTCGAGTCCTGCTGCCGCGCCATTCCTCCGATGACCCGGAGAGGTAAACCGCTCGTTCTTCCTAATTTGAAGCTCAAAGTTGTTATGGAAGCCATTAGGATGGTTCTTGAAATCGTATACGATGATCGCTTCGTTACATTTTCATACGGCGGCCGACCCAATCTGGGCCGCCACACTGCAATTCGGTACCTGAAGAACTCTGTAGAGAACCCTAGTTGGTGGTTCACCGTTTCCTTCAACCCTAAAAAATTTGGAACTAATCATGTTGATAAATTGTGCTTATTTATAGAACAGAAAATTAAAGATAAGGACTTGATTGATTTGGTGATGAGGTTGTGTGAATGTGAGGCTATTAGTATTGAATTGGGTGGGTGTTATTTAGGCAGAGGATTTCCTCAAGAATGCAGGTTGAGCCCAATGTTGATCAACATTTACTTCAACTCGTTCGATCACGAAATTCAGGAAATTAGGGTTAAAACGAGCAGGGAGAATCGAATCGGTGTCCTTGTTTCGCCCTCTTCTGGTAGGGCGTTCTATAAGCCCCCGAAGATCTATGCAGTTAGGTATCTGGACGAGATTCTAGTGATCACATCTGGGACGAAGTTGATGAGTATGGAGTTGAAGAGTCGAATTGTGAATTCCTTGGAGAAGGATTTGGCGTTGAGCGTTAACAGGGAGAGAACCGTCATTCATAGTGCTGTTTCCGAAAAGATTGAGTTTTTGGGGATGGAGCTTCAGGCTGTTGCCCCGTCCGTCTTGAATCCACCGATGTCCGAGAAGGCGATTAGGGCGAGGAAGAAGTATCTCAGACAGAAAGAAGTTAGACTCTTGGAAATGAAAAACGCGAGAGAGAGTAATAGGAAGAAATTAGGAATGAAGCTGTTGAATCACTCGTTTAAGAAATTGAAGAAGAGTGATGGGTTCAGATTTGACTTCCGGATCGAGAGCGAAGTGAGAGAGATTCTTAAAACCTGGTCTGAGGATGTCGTGAAACAGTTTCTAGAATCTGTGGATGAGCGTCGGGAATGGCATAGGCAACTTTCTGCTGGTGAGTTTCTATTGTTGGAAAGGATTAGAGACCAATTACCCCGAGAGCTTATCGATGCTTATGACGATTTCCAGGAACAAGTCGACAAGTTCTTGAATCCCGGGAAAGCCATAAAGGCAATAGAGGAGCACGAAAGACGTTTGGAGGAAGAAGAGGAGAGAAAGTATTCGGAAAGGACAGTTGAGGATTTAACAAAGCTGTGCATAAAAGTCGAAGCGCCAATCGAAACTGTTCGGAAAGCTATCAAACTGGCCGGGTTTACGAACCACATGGGTCGTCCTCGGCCAATTAGTTTACTTGTCGCTCTTGAAGATGTCGATATTATCAAGTGGTACGCTGGAATCGGGAGAAGATGGCTCGAATTCTTTTGCTGTGCCCACAACTTCAAAAAAGTTAAAACCGTCGTAACTTACCATCTCCGATTCTCTTGCATCCTGACATTAGCAGAGAAGCACGAATCCACTAAGCGAGAAGCTATCCGACATTTCACGAAAGATCTGAAAGTCTTCAACATCGATGGAACTGAAGAACTCCACTTCCCTACAGAAAGGGACGTGAAAACGATGGGAGATAACATTTTGTCCGATCCAAAGCCTATCGATGGAGCTCTAACAATGGTTTGCGTTAGGCTCGCATCTGACGAGCCTTCATATCGATGTGCTGCTCATTTTTGCACCCGGAACGATACTATTGTCTACCGGATACGCTTATTGCAGAAAATTCTTAACCTCGACTCATCAAACGAGAAGTGGGTTCGAGGTTTGGGTTCCATTCACGATAGTTTGAACAGGAAGTGTCTCCCGTTATGCCCCGTCCATATAAGCGAACTGTACATGGGTAGATTAAATCTTCAAGACGTTGATTGCAATGCGATTTTGAATTTCGACTAATTCAGTTCAGTTAATACTTCATAGTGTTTTATCTTGAACTATAGTTATAACCCCTTTTATGTATATTTTGGTAGCTGTAAAAGAGAATTTGTAAGACTTATGTTTATTGGTTACTGATGTAAATGGAGAGGATAAAGATTGATTTATGTTTCAGTAGAATGATGTCTTCAAATTGCATATGTTTGACAGTCATATGATGTTTTGCTGTGCAGTTTAATCATTAACTAATCTGAATGAATTAACTAATCTGAATGTATAACCCTAAAGGCGAGCTTAATCATTTGTCAACATTATACAACATTGATATGACCTTAACAGATCTTTTAATGATTTTTTTTCCTGATTATCCTTTATTGATGCATGTATCAAGTTATTATATCCACTCTACATCAACATCATGGTTGAATGGATAACACTAACCTTTTTTTTTTTTTTTTTTTTTTAAATGAGAAAGATTTATTTTATAAAACACATATAATTTGGGTGATGAAGTTAACTTGTAGTCATTATTGGAGAATATAAATTGGATAAACTTTTTCATGTGTGATAGCTCACAAATTACACAAGAAAGGTATACCGAACTAAGAAGACCATGCCTGATGAGTTCGATCGAGAGTGTGTTGATAAGAATCCAATTTGTCACTTTTAGATAGAGCAAATTACCAAAATGGTCTCTCGACTATGTCGATTTCACCAATTTAGTCCTAATCATTTTGATTTCTCTAATCAAATCCTCCGACTATCAAAATTTTAACCATTTTAGTCCTCCGGTGACTTGGATGGCCAACTTCCGGCGATGGTAAGGGTAGTTTAGTAACTTCGCAATTATTCCGGTTGAATCGTAATATTTGGCGCTTTAATTCACCATTGCATGAAAAGCTGACCGTGTTCGGCTGAGACCACGTTACCGGAATGCTAGTGCCCGGAGTATCAGCCACAACTCTAACACCAAAAGCCTCCTCCGGCGACTGGGCTAGCAACCTCCACATCCAAACCAGCCTGAGAATTGCCTGCACACTCACCAGAAATCCCAATCGGGCTAGCAACCTCCGATAAGAATCCAATTTGTGACTTTTAGATATGAAAATCATGATCTACCCACTCGGTCACTCTTTTAAGGGCAAAAAAAAAAAAAAAAAACACATTTAATAATTTGTATGAATCAAACTTGCCCGCCTCAACGGAACAACAAGCGTTTACCACTACACCACAAGTTGTAATTAATAACGAATGCACAATTTTATTTTCTTATACTTGTGTAGTGATTAACGTCACATTTCGATAACATGCTAGACTCAAGTACTCAACCTTCCAAGCGGCAACCCTACCTACATATAATTGATATGGAAAGGAATTAATTTTACAATTCAATACAAATATATAATTCTTAAAATTTTACAAAATTACAATTTATTAATTGAAAGCTTTGGAAGATTTAGGGGGTGGGCGCCGCCACCCACTCCCTTGGTCTCATCAGAGTTCAAATGTCAAAACATGACTTGAGGCCAAAAAAATAAGTATTAATATTTTTGAATTTGTTTATAGTTTTGATAATATTGCCTACCATTATAGGAAACGGGTCAAATAGATTATTGAATTTGACACGAAAAATCAATTAAGCCCTTGAACTTTCAAAGAGTGCAATTAAATACATATCGATTTCTTTCTCGGTTTCCACGGCGGCTAGCGTGTTCGCCGATCGTTTTTGTCATCAGAAATATTGTCGGAGCCCTAGTGACCTGTGATAGTAGATTACTAATCGGTTTTTGGACTTCATTGCACTAAAATACAATATTGATGGGTTTAATTGCTACTTTAATTTAAAAATTTTAGGGACCTTTTTTTTTTTTTTTTTAATGTTACTGGCCCTATTACATTGTGATATTTGTTCATATACTTTCTCAACCTACTGAAACACAAAGAACCAATAACACCTCCACCCGGGTACCATTAGACCACATAGTCTTGGTAAAAATTTTAGGGACCTAATTGACTTCTTAGGTAATGTTTGAAGGCTTATTTCATTGACCATTTTCCCTATTATTTATAATTTTCTTACAAAAATTATACTATTAATAATACATAAAAAAAATTATTTATACACGATATACTATTACCATATCAAGCAAAACAGCTATTATTTGCAAAAGCATTTTGGAGATGCAAACAACAACGTACTGTTGTTCCCAGTCTCAAATTACTGTTGCTAACAACTATCCGTTGTTTTTTTTTTTTTTTTAAAGGGAAAAATTCTATTACTCATATAAAATAAAAAGAATAAAAAACAAAATATAAAAGTTTTTATACGGGTAATATAGTAAAATTTTCCGTGTAAGATGAAAAGTTTGCTTTGTTCAGGTATCTAGGGAGAAAAAGTTTGGAAAAAGAAGTTTAAAAATTAAAGATAAAAAGTTTGTAGAAAGAATACAAATCAAAATATACAAATATTTATATAAATATTATAAAACATATGTTAAAAATTGACGATGATAAATGAAATTTAGCTTTAATTTGTTTAGGTATTAAGAGAGAAAAAGTTCGTAGAGAAAGTAAAAATTATGAATAAAAAGCTCGTAGAAAGAACAAAAATTAAAATATACAAGTGTTTATATGAACGTTATGAAACATATAGTAAAATTTGACGTAAGTTTGCTTTGTTAAGGTATTTAGAGGGAAAAAAAATTTATGGAGAAAGTTTAGAAGTTAAGGAGAAAAAGTTTAAAAATTTAGAGTTTAATTAATGGATGTATTTAAACTATTTACACAAAAATAAAAAGTTATAAGATTTGTGCTTCATTAGATTGAGAAAATAGTTATGAACAAATACTACATTGTAATAGAGTCAGTAGTACTAAAAAAAAAGTTATAAGATTTAGGAGAGAGAAAAAGTTTGTAAAATTTAGACATGAATAAAAATCTTAAAAATTTATCTGCATCAACTTGGTGAGGTTGCACGACAGCATCAGTTGTTACTAAAAAAAAATCATAAATTTTATGTACTATGCATACCTTTTTTGGGCAACGAAATAAATCTCGAGCAACTACAAGAAAGCGTGCATTAGATAAACTCTATTCATATCTACTTGTTTGTAAATTGTATAAGAGAAGTAAATCATGTTAAAAACATTTGTGCGACAGATTCGACGAAGAGGGTATGACAACAAAAAAAGTCATTTTTTGTACTTCTAATGGTTGTTAGAAATAATTACACTTTAACCTCCTTTTAATTTTAATTTGATCAAAGATCCTCAAAATCAAGTGGAGACATGCACGTGTAACCATGTTATTGGTAGCTTGTGGGTGGAGTATACTATTTATCCGTCTATATGTTGCCTTCATATGCCCATTTTTCCATTCAAAACCATTCGACCATCCTTAAAAAATAAAAATCAAAACATTAAGACAAAAATAGTGTACGGAGGCGGAATTAGTTGAGTTAATAAATGATAATAATTGTTTATTAAATTTAAATTTATTTTTAATATTTGCTAGTTGCTACAAGTTGTTTTTGCCTAAAATGGAACAGTTTCAATTTGAAATGGATAACTAAGTGGGTAGAGTATGCCAAACACCTTGTGTTCCGATGACACATTTGTGACTATTCTTGAAGAAAGGTCACAGGATCGACCCTTTGGGTTGCAACATATGTCCTGTTTGGTAAAATTAGCTGTTAGCTGTTAGCTGATAGCTGGTTGTGTTAATTAGAGAGTATAAATAGTTGATAACATTAGCTGATTGTAGAAAAATGTTTGGTAAATTAGCTGATAGCTGTTTGGAATAATTTCTTTTCTCAAAAAGCTAATTGAAAAAATTGCTTAGAGTAGCTTTTTGAATTTTAGCCTTTTGAAGTTGCAAAAAGCTAATTAACCAAACATTTATATAGATATTTTAACTAAATCAAACAATTAATAGTGGTCAAATAAGCCAAAATTGACCTATAGGCCAATTTTTTACCAAACAGGGCCATTGAGAAAGTATAGAATAAATACTATTTTGTAATAGAATCAATATATAGTACTAAAAAAAGTGAATAGAGTATAATTCTCGTACTTAAATATTATGAGTTTGATTATTGATAACCTCTTTAAGTCAAGTCTGTCACATGTAATCTTTTTTGTATGATTTACCTCTTTTGTATAATTTGTTAACTATTATACATGAACAAGGTCTACTTAATAGTGTTATGTTAGCCATCATTTAATTTGTACAGTATTTTGATATTAATTATCAAAATCAAACGTTTATCACTATAAATCCTGGGTTCTCGATCTAGCTAGTCACAAGAAACATCGTACCTCGTACCATACCCATCATTTAACTACTATAAGCTGTAAATTCTCCAAATGACAGCTTTACTTGACTTTTAAATTGAATGTATGGGGTGGCTTTAATTTACAGCAATTATCTTCATATAAAATAAGATATTTAATTCTATTATGCTTTTATCCTGGGCATATAACCAATATGTCTGAAAATTACCTGCGTAGTATATATATATGTAAAAAAAAAATATTATTAAAAAAAAAAAAACATATATTTTGAAAAACTTTCCAGTGCACTACTAGAAATTATGGAATTTCTGACCACCTGAAAGTGATCTTAAATCAAGTTGATACCAAAAAGTGGTCGGAAATAGCAACAAAGGTTTTTCGAATACTAAAAATGATCGGAACAAGACTTTTGACTTGATTTAATATCACTTTCAGGTGGTTGGAAATTTCATAATTTCCAGTAGTGGTGTACCAGCCCATGTGTTTTGTCTAAACTAATAGTTGGATTGCACATTTATTATTTATATATTATATACTTAACCAGAGGCAAAAGAATAATGTCGATAGATGTTAGAAAAACGAGATGAAAAAATCAAGAACAAAGACACAAAGGAAAGAACAAAGTATAAAACTTACGTGATTCAACAGTGTGCCTACATTTGTCGGAGTGAAGTAAAATTCTTTTATTAATTGTGATAATAATACGTTCAGGGTTACAAAAGAAGAAGAAGAGTAAATGTAACATAAGACGAAAGACGTAAAATGTATAGTGAAGAGCTATGTCTAGGTTGTGTATGACCAGAGACTATTGATGGAACGAAAGGAAAAGAGTAAGAAAAGACATATTGGTCAGTCAGTCATACATAATTCATTTTGTCATACCTTTCACATTGAAAATGCTCCTCAAATAATTGATTGTTTATGTTAAACAAATCATTATATAATAATTAAGGTTGCTTTCATTGCTGAAATGTTCTTTTCCATTCAAAATAAATGAAAATTAAAGCTGGATCCCGCTTTCTTGTTTCTGGAAAGTTGATTTCAGCATGAAACCACCAAGCTGACGTCACTCCACTCTTCATCTCAAATAATTTCGAATTCAATCACTAATTAATGAGCATAATTTTCGTACGAGAAGATTACAAGTTTAATTCCTGTTATTCATTGTGCAAATTAAAGTTTTTTTAAAACAATTTATTTTTTATATATGATTTGTGAGTTATTATACTGAACGAGATATTATTTGTGTTATGAATACACAAGTTAGTATATATATATATATATATATATATATATATATATATATATATATATACATACATACAATATTATATTCTATGTTTGGAATTTATTTTATTTAATTAACACTAAAAGAATGAATCATCACTATAAATATTGTTTGCCATTACTCATGAGAGGTCATTGGTGGGAGAACGACCAATCAACATCAATGGATAATTTTTCTATTGTTTTTTTTGGGTGGTTAGGGAAGAAAAAGATTCAAGACAACCCATTTTCATTTACTTGAAGTAATTATATTAGAACATCCATGCATTTTGATTGGGTATGTTAAATATATATTAATAGAGTCTAATGGTTATGGAGATTAGACCATCTCCAACCAACACGGTAAAATGGCATATTGGCAAAAGAAATGGCGCAATTGCTCTCCAATCAACACATCAAAATGGCAAAAGTTTTGCGGGGTGGATGAACAGTATTTGGCGCAGTACTGTTCATGTACGGCAAAACTTTTGAAATTTTTTTTTCTCAATTTTGTTCTTGGTCTTTTTTAATAATTTCCTTTGCATCCTTTTTTTTTTAAAATATATATATATTTACATATTTTGTTAAATATTTTAACATATAATCTAATATTAAATATAGATTAATTAAAAATTAAATTGCATAAAACATAATTAAAGTTTTAATTTATTAAATTACATTAAAATGCAACTATATGTTATATTAAAATAATAAAAGTATTAATCTAATTTTGAATTTATGAGAATATAAATTATTTTAGTGTAATAATAAAATTTAGTGTAAGAATATATTGAGAATATTGCTTTCAGAACAGAATTTGGTGTTTTAAGTTGGAGATGGTCTTAAATCGTCTTTTGACCCAATATCATAAGTCTTATCTAATATTATCTACTTTTTTTAAAGCGTAAATATATACACTATGGCCTTAACATCAAACCATAGGTCTAGATTTAAGCTTATATTCAATGATGAGAAGTAGTGGAACGTACGGTAACAATGAGAGAGAAAAAGGTTTTAATGAGTAACTTAGGTCCACAAAGCTTATAGTGAAAAATTGTATTGAAGTTGTTGTTCCTTTTATCTTATTACAAAGATAATAATTGTACTAGTTATTTTAGGACTATCATGTACTAAACACCTCATTACACGTGTCGTTTATGCTTGTACATGCCACAATTCCTTTTGACACGCACTAGTGCTTATTCACTAGGTGTAATTAACTCTGACAACATTCTAGTCGTTAAGCACTCTTGGGCGTATGTGGCCGAGCTACCAAGTCAGTTGCCAACTTTGTTTTGCCTTAGATGTTGCACTATAAATGACCTTGTCGAGCTTCTAAATCAGCTTGTTGAGCTGGGTGTTAAGCATAGTAATAATTCCCGTAACACATACTATATTAGTATCTACACATCTTACATTATGTGACTTTTTTTTTCTTTTTTTTTTTTTTTATATAACAGATAATGAAATTTTACATTATGTGACTTTAATTTTACTCAAAATAGATAAATATTGTTGTGTACACATAAGATTCAAAGTTTCAAACTTCATGCTTAAGCGGCTCAAAACTCATATTTATTTTCATTTCTAGCTAATCTCACTGTATGAAATTAAATAATGTGTGTATAGACACATACCAAACGAATATACTAATAAAAAACTATAACCCTAAAGACGAGTTTAAACATTTGTCAAAATAATACAACATTGATGTGACCTTTATATACATTTTTAAATATTCTTTTGACAATTCTAAGTTATATATAACTATATAAGATCCTTTCTTGATGTTCACGAATTCGTATGATCAAGTTGTATCCCTTCAACATCATCTTGAAAGGATAACACTAACCTTTTTCTTAGAAGAAGATTTACTTTTAATTAATAAAACATATAAATATATATAACTTACCACTCCTATTTAGTTGTGATTTTTATAAATTTAGCAAGGTCATTGTACAAGTTTTGCTAGTTTATTTTGATATGAATGGTAGGTTTGTCATATCAAGCATTTATTATTATGTCAAAAGTTATTATTAGTAACGAATGTGTAACTTTATGTCTCAATTGCATAGCAGTAGTCAGAGTCACATTTTGATGGCGAGCTTTGTCAAACAATGCTCTCCTAGCACATGCCACGTACCTATTAGTTAGCCTCAAATGCATAGCATGCTCTACTCTGATACCAATTGTCAAATCAAATACTAATTAATACTTTAAAATTTATAGTCTATAGTAAAAGGACAACTTTATTTCTTTATATTTGCATAGCAGTCAACATCACATTTCGGTGGCAGTAGGATGTTTACATACATCCATCCAAACATCCGCCGAACACCATTATAAATTTCAATATACAATTTAAAGATTTTACCCATCATACTCCATTGGACCGCCTATTTTTGTGTATGTGCGTGTGTGCGGCTATATATATATATATATATATATATATATATATATATATATATAGTGGCGCGCTCAGGTAAGAACGGGACCCTAGGAGAGTACTAAGAACCTAACGCAGCCGTCTATGTGTTCAAATTTAACGAATCAAATGTAATTTAAAAAAACGATGCGGTGATATTTTTGTAAATAACTCGAACTTTGGTGCAAGTAAAATGTGTTACAAGTGCAAGTAACTGGTGCAAGTAAAATCACTTACAAGTGCAACTAATTTACCTTGTTAACATTCGTGCACCTAATGATAAAGTCATTCACATAGGTGCACTTAATATTGATGCTCAGTGTACATTATTTGTTACACTTGTAATACATTTTACTTGCACTTAGGTGCATTATATGAAACTGTTACTTGCACTTTTAACACAATTTACTTGTACTTCGATGTTCAATTATTTATGAAAATGCCACTATATTTTTTTTTAATCAGTATCTCTGATCCACGTGAACAGCTGTGAGTGGTTCTTAGTTCTCTCCTGGACAACTCGTTCTCACAAGAACGGCTTCCTATATATATATATATATGTGTGTGTGTGTGTCGATCAATTTGATCATAGACAATTAATATATTGAATATTAAAAAATAATAATAATTATTGGCACACCAGTATTAGAGGTAAAATTAGAAGATGAAAATAGAATGTTAATTTTTTTTTTTACATAATAATACCTCGATCGTGCATGCATATACTTTATTTCCAATTGAGAGAAGACAAATTTAAGTTGTTAGAAACCCAATTCCTAAGCTTTTCAAACCTCTCAAGCTTCAATTCAAAAGTTTGACACTGTATTATATTCCTAACCAATATCCGTGCATGCACTAAGTAATTAAATTAATATAACATTAAATTAATAAATGTCCTCATGACAAAATCATACTTTTTTTGGGGTGATGAGGAAATTAAACCTTAAAAGTGTAAATCAGGTAAATCTCATTTCCGTATAATAATTGCAAGCCAAACAATCCTCTCCTAGCACATGCCCTGCACCGCTGCACCTATTAGCTTCAAATGCATAGCATGCTCTGCTCTTATACTAATTGTCAAATCAAGTACTTATTAATATCACAAAAGCTATAATTATAACAAAAGTGAAACTTTATTTCTTTATATTTACATAGCAGTCAACATCACATTTCGATGACAACAAAATATTGACTCATGACTATACTCACAATGAGTTTGCCAAACGAAGTACTTACAAAAATAAAATAAAATAAAAATTGCATTTATGCATAGTCGTCAACAAAAAATTATGAGTGCATGTAACTTGCACCGATGCTTAATTATTACACTTTAGTTCCTAAAATAGTTTGGAATAGTTAAATAAAGACTTAATAACTAATATAGTCCTCCGTGATTTTACTCAATTTAATCCTAAATAACTTTTTATGCTCAATTTAGTTCTCGACTTTGATGATTTTACACAATTTAGTACTTTATTAAAATTTATGTTAGTTGACCGTTAGAAATAGGGTTCTAATGATAATTTCTGATTACTGATGCTTCTCTGCTACTTCTCTACTGCTTCTCTAAGGGTTGGGCACCCAAATCCAACTAAAAAAGATGTTTAAAAAAACAATAGGCAAATATTTATTTACTTTTATTTATTCAAAAAATGAAAGTAAATTAACTTGTGAGTGAAGTCTGATTCGTATACATAAAAATCACAAGTTTGATTATTACAAAAATCATGTTGGTCAACTAGACTGTCGCACAGAATAAACGTTCTTAATATAATTTACTTTTTATGTGTAATTTGCATTGCAAACTATTACATAAGAAGAGAGTTTACCTCAGTCAAGTGAAATTCTCAAATCATCGCTGCCTTAGTGAATAATTAAAGACTAACCCAAGAAAGTGTAGTTTTTTTTTTTTTTTTTTCAACACATGTTTCCCTAGTCAAGGTACACTATAACCCTACACTCGGCACACGGTAATAACTAATCATGTTTGTACCAAGTAATAAAATCTAAAAAAATACAAAAATGTCCATGACTTCTAGTTAAGAGACGGTTGCTATCTCACTCAGCTCGGAAACCAGAGTAAAAAAGTATAGTTAAAGATAAGTTGGATAAATATGTCAACGCAGTAGCTAATCAATTAGCAGGGGCAGTAAAGACATTGTGACAAAGTTGTTAGGGCAGCAGCTTCTGGGAAACTGGTTTTTGTGTCTTTCAAAACCAGACAACTATAAATCCAGTTTGGTCAGAGATCAGAAAGCATTGCTCCAGCCATTATCTCTGATCTTCCCACTCTTGAGTCATCAAATCTGGGCAGCTCAGTAGTTGACTGTATATATATGGAACCTGCCACATCTCTGAAAAAGGGGCCATGGTCTCCTGAAGAAGACCGAAAACTGGTGTCCTACATAATGAGATATGGCATTTGGAACTGGAGACAGATGCCCAGATATGCAGGTACTATATATATATATAAACAAGAATAAGTTCGAAGAGATTAAGAAACATGTTCCCATCTTGTCTGATGAGAACATAATATGTTATAAGTTATGTTCTTGGATTCTAGGTTTCATTTCTTGGATTGATCCATGTTCTTGCTTTCATCCATAGAGATGTTTGGCATATCCAGTTAGTATGAAATACAACTATGTATGTATATTGCATGTTTAGTTATATGAGGTATAATTTGAACCAGTTTTGGTAATAATTAACAGTAGTGAGTGTTGATAATACCTGATACTATATATCGGGATCTAAAAAATCCATGTATTGTATTACTCGATTGAATTATTGAGTGTATGTATATATGCATTTATGTAGGACTTGAAAGGACGGGGAAGAGTTGCAGGCTTAGATGGGTGAACTACTTGAGGCCTGATGTGAGGAGGGGACCTTTTGACATGGAAGAAGTTTCAATTCTCATCCACCTTTATCAATCTCTTGGAAACAAGTAAGATTTGCTGTTAGTTCTTAGCTAGTATGGATACAAATTGCTAAAATAGTTGAAAATCAAGAGTTTTGAATCGAAAACAAGATTTTTCAACCATTTTTAACACAATTGCAAATCATGCTTCTTGATATTATTAGGTTTCAATTACAATCAAATCGACTAACACCTCATTTCGATTCAGATTCCTTTTATATATGTTGACGAGTGCAAGTTAATTCATTGTCATCAACAATGGATCATCTGGCATGGCTACTAGGATAGGTCTTCTCATCTACATATCCAAATTACTATATTGTCTTTTATATATATATATATATATATATATATATATATATATATATATATATATATATATATATATAAGGGGTTCAAGTGCAGGTATAGCTTCAAGTGCGGTTAACTAAAAAAGATGCACCTTAAACATTAAAATAACGTACCTTAAGTACACAAATCACGCACCTTAAGCACACAAACAAAGCACCTTAAGAACACAAATTACGCACCTAAAGTTTTAAATTCGCGCACCTTAAGCATAAAATTAGGCACCTTAAGAAGGAAAACAACGCACCTAAAGCTTTACGTCGACGCACCTTAAGTTTCAAACCTTAAGCACACAAATCACGCACCTAAACAACCGCACAACCACACGTGAACCCTATACACACACACACACACATATATATAGTTTATCTTAGCTAGCTAGCATGCTTTGTATCACCATTGTTGCATGTTACATCATCTTTGATTTACGAAAAAATTTCACAATCGCTACTTAAGAACGAAGTTAATAGACAACTCCACAGGATGTCAAACATTAAACTTTCTAATTATCAAGTCAATTGTCCAATCAATGTAACACCTTCTGGGATAAGTTCAATTCATTGCACAAAGTCTTTCTAATGCAGGTTATAGTTATGTGTACAATTTTATCACCTAAAAAAAGTGTTTTGTGTACTATATCTTACCATTATGGGTTGTTATACTAACCTTTTTTTGTTATTTATATATATGGAGTGTGTGGTTAATTAATTTACTTAATTATTTATTAATATGCATGGCACATATTTGATGACTACATTAATTTCATGTATTCTAGATGGTCGGCCATAGCCGCACAGCTTCCAGGAAGAACAGACAACGACATCAAGAACTTCTTCCACACACACTTAAAGAAGCTGTTGAAGATGAACAATGCCACCGCCGGCGCCGGCGCCGGCGCACCGTCACGGCCCAAACCCTCAATCAGAGCAAAGCGACTAATATCACAAACAGTGGCCACTAATCTTATTAACAACACTGTTTCTGCCGCCGCCCCGCCGCCGCCGCCGCCTGAGTCTCCAGATTCTTGGAACAGCGAGATTTACCAGGTTTCCGTCGTCGACGTTAACAACAACAACAACAACATTAATTTCTCCGAAACACCGCAGGATTATAATAGTTCGCCGCAGGTTGTTATATTGGAGAGCAGTCCGAATTCATTTGCGCCGCCACTTTCTGGGGAAGCTGGTTTGCATCAGCTTCCCTACACGGCGGCGCCGGCGGCGGTTACAGTGGATATGAAGATGAACTTTTCATCATCCTCCGATGTTGATGACACGGCTTTCTGGTACGACATGTTAGCAGAAGCAGAACGTCTTTAATATAGTATTAAAGGGTTAATTTAAGGAATATAATTAGGATGTATGATGGGGTTATGGGTTTATGATCGGAGTGGATGGGTTTCAATTCGTCGTCTCTATCTGGTTATAAATTGTTGTGTGATTTTTCATCGTACAAACTCGATTTGTATTCTGTGGTTTTGAGTATTATTGAATATATGCATGCACGGAGTTCAATTCATTAGTTCTGTCACTCGTATACTGAGTTTTTTTTTTAATGATTTTGAAATATACTCCTGGTAAACCTAGATGAAAATGTAATTGAAACTTGAAAAGTAGGTGAAATCTGAAAAACTATAAGTTAGAAGTTAAAAATTGAAGAATTGTTAAACTAGCGGATTATGCTTAAAAAGTGTTCGGTAATATTAAAGGTAAAAAAGATTAAAAAGGACATCTTCATAAAATTTAAATAGGTTTGTTTACACATTAAAATTTAACATTTTGAAATGAAACTATTAGCATAATCATGATCTAGCATCTCATAATGAAGTAGTAATATTGTTGCGAATCTCCTTCAATTCATCTCAATAGAAGTCTCACTTAAATTTTCGTTGATGGACTTATGAACGGACGATTGGAGTTGAAACTTTAAGGAGTTGTTGGACAGTTAAGAGTTGCGGAAGAGGATGAATAAAAATATAGAAGAAGAGAATAGGCCAATCAAAAGGATTTCAAAATAAGCTCTTATATTAAGCTACTAGCTTAATTTGATAACATTACCAAACTAGAGCCCAAGTCAATTGTAATAATGAGATGAACATGAGTCTCTTCTAGGGTTTGAGTCTGTGTCCAAGTGCGTATGTTGGTACTTCTTTATCCAAAATTAATTAGAATAAGGGAAAATGGCACTTTTTCCCCCTAAGTTATATACTTATAGCACTTTTTCCCCCTCAATTATTTATGTAAGCACATTAACCCCCTCAATTATTTTAAAAGTGGTGGTTTTTTCCCCAAATATATTAAATTGACATTTCTACCCTTAAAGTAAGCATTTTATTTATTTTACTTCTCTAACAAATTATTGCGTATATGTAGCGATTACCACGGTTCGGTTCGAACTGAACCAGACACTATAGCAATGGAATTAAAAATTTTCAGTTATGATTCAGATCTAGAACCCAATATTTTGATTTCAATTTATTAAATTTAAGAATTAAAAAAAAAAAAAAAAAAAAAAAAACTGGATCATGAACCGTGAACCGGCAGTTCCGGATCCAGTCGCGATTTTGAACCGTCTTTATTTTAAAATTTTATTTTTTTATTTTAAAATAGTCTAAATTCAACAATAAATGTATTTTATTTTTTCAGTTCGGAATATGAACCGGTCATTCCGGTTCGCGATTTTAATAAACTCTAAATATCGCGTTTTGATTATAAATTGTAATTGGAATATTTTGGTTTGGTTGCTATAGTATCTGTTTGGTTTGAACCAAATTATAGTAATAATTTGTTGGAGAATAAAAATAAATGAAATATTTATTTTAAGGGTAAATATGTCCATTTAACATTTCAGGGGAAAAAAGAGCCACTTAAATAATTGAGGGGGAAAGAGTGCTATAAATATATAACTTAGGGGGAAAAAGTGCCATTTTCCCTTAGAATAATATTCTTTTATTTATTTCCATTATCAAGCCAAAAAGAAAAAAGAAAAATTTTCATTATTTTTGGGTAGATGAAAAATCTATGATTTTCAATAGTGTGTACTATGGGTGACAACCTCGTGGGGCAGATCCAGAAGGGGACAAGGGGACAATTGCTCCTCCTCCCTCATCCCACTCCATTATATATATGTGTATTAGTACGTGTATGTATATATATAGTATATGTTTTAGTATACAAAATAATTAGGGATTACAAAATGATTAGGGATTATACTTTGCTACTTACATTTATATATCGATTTTTATAATCACAAATTTCAAATTTAATTTCTCATGAAAATTTTCTTATAATTTTTTATGGATTTCGCTATGAGTTTTTTCGTAAATTAAAATGTATAAAACTATTAGCATTACGTACTTTTACTAGTAAAACCCTAAGATTTTCTGTCATTTTGTGTCAGAACTCTAGTTAATATAATTATTATAATTCGATTATTATTCAATATTAGAGATCGAGGAAAATGGTCATTCTTTGCATGTCTACCTCTGACCACAACCTAGAACTTGGGAGGCTCTTTCTTCAATTCATATCCAAACATTCTACATCTTTGTCTCTTTCACATTATTAAAGATCGACCAGAATCCTATCTAGGAGCAATAAAATTTGACACTGGCCAAAAAATTGAAATTTCTCGTTTAAAGATCAAGTTTGGTATATCTTAACCGGATCGGATAAGATTATAAAGAATAAATCACGGTAACTAATTAGGTAAAAGAATTAGTGTTTAATGTTCACAAAAAAGAATCATTATCTCCACAAAAAAAGTAATTATATAGGCTCGATATTACTCTTTATTTATAATTTGCCGCCTAGCTAGAAACAATTAATTGAGCTACATACCATTTCAGGCATAAAATTTTGACCCTTAACTATGTGAAAGCTGTAGCTGTATTGTCTGTTTAATAATTAATTAAAGTTGATAATTAATTATTTAAAGTAGTGCAAAATCTGGTCATACCTCGTGTCCACCATTATGACTCACTCCCCAAACAAAGGAAAAGGAAGAAAGAGATGAGAAACTAACATCTATCGTACATTCGTACCTGGCACCCATTTTTCCATGTGAAATGCTATGGTAATTAAAAATGAAGTATAATTATATACAGCAAATTCTACTTTAGTCATCGACTGTTATATTATCACATTTAGTCTTATTTTTTTAATTTTGTCATATTAATTACATATAGATATATTGAGATAGTGTGTGTTTCTTTTACTCAATTAATCAGTAATTCTAAATTCGAGTCCCGTAAATACAACTATCTAAAAACCCTTGAAATTCTACTTGACATGAAAAAAAACAAAAAACAAAAAAAACAAAAAATAAAATAAAATGCCTCCAATGCATTGATCTAATAAATGAAAAGCTTCACTTAAAATTTCCTTAGCTTGCAACGATATGTAGGGTGGAGATTTGATAGCATCAGATGTTTGAGTTCGGGTTGAGTTTCTACTTATGCACATAAGTGTATAATTTGGTGTTGAGCCTCGAAACTATATTGATTCAATTTATTTTCTTATGTGCATGAGACGAGTTTATGTGATTCAGAATATAGTTTAATAATCTTAGATTATAAAATAAAATAGATATATTATTATATATTTTGTGGGCATCTTATATTCTTCGAAGGATAGCTTGACTTGACTTTTGGATATATATGGGACCTTTACAGAATTTTGTTTGATAAAATATATGTAACAACTCTTGTCGTTTTGTGGGCTTACCTCAGCGTGAGCTGTTACTCTGTCGTCATAACTACTACTCACCACTCAGCTCCATCTTGTCTCTTACCTCGGGTTTTTGACCAAAATAGGAAGAATTGATGTTGTTTGGAATTGGACAACATTATAATAGTTATGAAAATTTGATTAAAAAAAAATATAAAAAAAAAGGTAAAATATTTTTTTTGACAATGAAAAATTCATTAATTTAATTATATCAGAACAAAGTACATTTGAAAGAAAGGAAGGAGGGGAAGATCGCAATTTCTTACGATCAGCTATGAATAAAGCTTTCCTGTAGCAAGTAGTAAATAGATAGCTCTATTCGCGGACTGTTTAGCAAAAACAAAGCTAATATTGCAAAATCATTAACATCTTCCATAATAAGATTAAACAAAGTGCAACAGTCAATATTTCTATATAGTTCCTTCAATAACCAAAAATGGATTTGATTCAATCTGCGCTTCTTCCACCCCAAAACTCTTGAGCCATTTAAGTGTCTCCCGGACACTCATTGCTTCGGCCAGTTCATGATAGAAGCCTTTCAAGTTCTTTTCTAGAGCTGCAATGAAATGTCTTTCGGAGTCACGCAATATAAAAACCAACCCCGTGACATTAGATTGACTATCGTTTGAAAAATTATTACTATTATTCTTGTAGTTTACGAAATTTCAACGATTTTGCTGACCGAGGACAAAAAATGATCATGTCACAATAATAGTAGGACTAAATTAAAGGGGGGTGTTCAGGGAAAAAAATGATTAAAAGTGGATTGTCACTTATAAATCTAAAACAAGAAATAGAATTAATTCTAAAATATAATTCAATTCACTTGTCCCAAGAGGATGGCCAAGCGAGTGGAGTATAATTCTCATACTAGAAGGTCACAAATTTGATTCTCGCTAACAGCTTCTTGCTTGAGTCCATCACACATGGTCTTCCTAGTGCAGTTTACCTTTCTGACACTACCTTTCTGGTATAGTTTGCACATTTGCGATCTATTACACACCTCGAATAGTAGTGCAGGTTTTCCAAAGGAAAAGATCACTTTCCATTGTAAAAAAGAATGAAATTTTTGTTTTGTTTTGTTTTGTTTTGTTTTGACTTCTCAAAGGTTGTTGGAAATAATTAATCACTTCATGATCTCCTTTTAAATTTGGACAAAGATCTGCAAAATCTAAAGTGGAATGAGGTAATGATGCCATTGGTAGCTGGTGGGTGCAGTGGACTATACTATATATTCCCTTCATACTCATTTTTTTCCAATCTATGGCCTAAAAAATCAAAACATGCATACATTAGTAAATATTTAAAAGGAATTCTTGGTCAATTACTAAGATTATGATCACATTCAAATGGGTATATATATGTATTAAATACATATTCAGAGGGTGTTGGACTATTTCTGATAAATGATCGTATCGGTCTAGAGATGTCATGATTTTTGTAATTTGTTTTTCCTTCGTAATGAAAGAGAGAGGGGATGCTTTGGTAAATTATTAAGGACACCCCCAAATGTTACAAGCAGTTTTCTTCATCTATATTATCAACAAACTAAAAAAAAATGAAAAAAAAAAATAGATTAGTCAGGAAAGTAGCGAGCGCGGGTGCAGGTATAGCATTCCTACAACCCACTAGGGCATAACATGTTTCACTTTTCAAAACAATTTCTTTTTAGGAACAAGGTGTGGAACATCTATTGACTTCACACATTGTCTATCTCTTCACGTTATCATTTTTCTTGGGCGAAGAAGTTTTTTAAAATTGAAGATGCCCGAAGTGAATTCTTTGTTATATGTTTTATGGTGGTATCGATCAATTTGATCATAGACTAGACAATTAATATATTGAATATAAAAAAATTTATTGGCACACCAGTATTAGAGATAAATTTAGAATATGAAAATAGAATTTTAAAATTTTTTACAAAGAACCTCAGCTCAATCATGCATATACTTTATTTCCAATTGAGAGAAGAAGACAAATTTAAGTTGTTAGAAACCCAATTCCTGAGCCTGTCAAACCTCTCAAACTTCAATTCAAAAGTTTGACACTGTATTATATTCCTAACCAATATCCACTAAGTAATTAAATTAATATGACATTAGATTAATAAATATCCTCATGACAAAATCATACTTTTTGTTGGGTGACGATTTAAACCCTAAGAGTGTAAATTAGGTAAATCTTGATCATTTCCGTGTAATAATTGACAAATCACATGACGGGGAGAGGAAAATCAAACTAAGAAGCTGATCATGTGTGATGGATGAATCAAGAGAGTATTAGCAAGAATCAAACTCGTAGCCTTATATGCTCCAAAAGCACTTTGATGAGGAACAAAACAAATATAGTTGGCCGTGCGTTTTAGAATTATTATTTTTAGTTTAATGATTTTTGTATACAAAAGTATGTATGATATGATGTTCTTTTCTCAGGAAAGGAAGCATGCAACTTTGACCATCATTATATTAATTAATCAAATCACACACAAGTGAGAGGGACGTCCCTTCGAAGAAATTCATGGAAACATTCTTGCATGTTGTTCTCATTTCATGATGGTCCAGTACAGTTTAATTAATAATTCCAACAACTTCAATTCCTTAATTATATCGAGGAAGTCCTGGCAATATACATTGCATGAGGTGAGTAGAGATTTTGAAGTGATGAGGATTTGAAACGACAGCAATTAAGGTGGTGCAGGAACAAGTAACCATGGCGGAAGTGAAAAGGGGAGCTTGGTCCCCTGAAGAAGACAGAAAGCTTATCTCCTATATCCGCAATCATGGCATCTGGAACTGGACCCAAATGCCCAAATTTGCAGGTATATATATATATATAAACACCATTCAACTCTTATAATTACTTGGGGAAGTTTTGTTGTTGACGTACCAGAGTTGATTCTTCGACCTTACAGTTGTCTGCTCAGCTTATTCATTACTAGGTACTAGGTTGTGGGTGCTACTATCCAGAACTCTTTAACATGACTACTACACACGTGCCTGCAAAGTCAATTATATTCTTTGATGTTAGCTTACAGTTGTATTAGCTAGCCGTCTATCTGGTCACCGGTTAATTGGTTGATTATATAAGTTAAAATATAAAGCTTGTTGTGTATGATGATGCATGTATTGGGTGCAGGGCTTTCAAGAACAGGAAAGAGTTGCAGGCTGCGGTGGGTGAATTATCTGAGGCCTGATGTTAAGAGAGGGCCTTTTAGCAGGGAAGAAGTGGAGATTATCATCAAAATGTATGAGTCAATGGGAAACAGGTAGGTAATCAAGAACAAAATAACAATAATCATAATCATGTTAATTAAAAACAAAAAGGGTACGGTTGGGTTTTCTTTCTTTTTGAAGATTATAAAAAACTACTTCAACTGTTGAATTAATTAAGGTGGTCGGCAATGGCGGCACAGCTTCCGGGGAGAAGTGACAACGAAATCAAGAACTTCTTCCACACCCACCTGAAGAAGCACCTCCGGCGGCAACCCAAACATGCGGCGGCGGCGGCTGATCGCAGAAGCAAAGACGACAACACTACCTCGGATGATGCTAAGATTATTATTGCTGACCACTGTAACTCATCATCAGTTGTTATATTGGAGAGCAGCCGAAGCTGCAGTAGTAGGGTTGAGAATAATGATGCTCCTTCTGGGGGTAATAATGGAACTGCACCAGCATTCTCGTCCGACACACATGATGATGATGTGAATGCTTTCTGGTATGATGTACTAATGGAAGCAGAATATCTCAACTTCTAGCCTAGCTTCTACTATATGTGAAAACTGATTGGAAAACAAGATTATATTTGCAATTCAAAACAATTTTTTCAAGTACTTTTGGTATTGGAAAAATGTTTTTTTATATATATAGTAGTACATAGTTGTCATTTTTCAATTGTTTGTAATGCCAATTCTAGATCAATTTGGTTTTAAAAAATTATAGTTAGTCTTTCATACATGGAGGTAACCATAGTCGAGCTAATCAACTATGTGTCAGTTTGGATTACAAGGTGAGTTTCACATAGTACACTTTTGAATAGTGAAAATTTTCTCACAAATTAAAGGATAATCTATCATACTATGCATTGAAAGTACATCAACAACTAGTGAAGTTCTCCAAAAATTTTCTCCATCCTCATCCCCATTTCTGTCGGAGCGGGATCAAGGATACCCATCAGAGACATCATTTCTAGTTGAGAGTAAAATTTAAAAGTAGAAGAGTAATATTTCCCTTAAAAGATATATATACAAGAAATAAAGCCATATAGTATTGGTAATGACACTGCGGCTGATGGGACACATAAACCACTTTCCTTTATTTTCTCTTCGACTGTGAATAAAGCAAAGTTCTCCAATCCCAATTCTACATTTCAATTTTAAACAAATGATAATTTAAAGACTTAAAACTGTCAATAAAAATACAACGGATAACGGACAGTATCCCTTCAACTTCAACTAGAAGTTTAAACTAACACCACCCACAAGAATGTTAAGGATGAATTACGGACACAAACCCAACAAGAAATGCAAAATTTGTCGAAAGGAATATGAATACTACTAGTATACAGTCAAACATTTTAATGAACAATACCTGTTTATCCAAAGACAATGTACTACGTCAGAAGAAGGAATAAATCATGTAAAGTACGTAGTCTTGAGCTGTTAAAACAACCGTTCTATCAGAATACAACAAAACGAGCCATCAGTTCTGGAAGGTAAGAGGCGCTGGTGTCGTTGTTGATACCCTCTTTCTTTGAATGAGAATGGGTTAAGCATCACTGCTGCTGCCGGTGACAGATTATAAATTATATGGAGTATATAAATAGAGCTGCAGGCCGGGTTTACGAACATGAATATAGCTCAGAGTCCTGGTATGGATTCAAGATTATATTTTTCTGTAGTTGAAGTTTCAGCGTCTTGATTTTCTTTTGGTTTCTTCATGGCATCAAGAGCTTGCAGATATGTATAAGATGCACTCCTATTTGATGAAGGACTAAGGTTGCTAATTTTGCTGGCAAGGAATCGGCGAATCAGGCCCCTCAGGAATGGAGCCATCGTGTCTGGTTCGTGCTCCAGGTAGTACATGATTCCCCCCATGCAAGCACAGAACAAGGCCACCTGGGACAGTTTCACACCCAATAAAAACACTTCAGTTACTTGACAAAAGAGACGAACACTAACAAGATTAGCCTACTCAAAATAGTTTGCTAACTTTATCAATTTCCAACCTACCCCAGAATGGAAAAGGGTTAAATGCAATACAAGTTAGAACCAAGAAAAAAATACAAAATCAAAACAGCATAAAGCCAAACACTTTGAACAGAAAAGAGCACGTCAATCTACACAAACTGGACTTTGAAGTAACGAAGAAGCCTAAATTGAATAGGTTTTGAAGTAATATGGAACGAGAGATTATGCAGCGGAGATTAGTAGGACTATCCATACTAGACAATAGGCAATACTTCTGCATTCTTGATGTTCGGGAACAAATGGCAATTCACTACAATCTACACAAATTGAGGTTCAAAGTAACAAAGACATCCAAAATCAATATCCAATACCTCTGTATTCTTGACATCAGGCATCAAATGGCGATTTACTAGAATACCCCATAAAGATTCCCCAGCTCGTGGAAGAACATACAAGGCAAGCTCAGAACGTCTTGCTTTTTTCTCTAATAGCACAGAGAGGCCAGATGCTCCTCCCGCAACCCAATATACAAGCTTATGGTCCTTCGTTGCAACCTTTCTATGCAAGCATATGACTGCCTTTTTAAATGACAAGAGAAAACCATTTGTAAGTTTATGCAAAGTCTCATGAACAAAAACAAAGATGGTAAACCAAATACCTGAAAGATCCCAACAAAAGCTGACAAAAAAGTTGTTGAACGGACAGCTCCAGTAAGAGCATGCCAACAGGTGCGTACAGGGGCAGCCATAAACTGGTAAGAACATCAAATACAATCAATAGGTGTGTTAAAAACCAATGTATTTGGTTGCAATAAAGTTTTTTACTCAGTTACAATTACATTACAGCAGTGCACAAGGGAAACATAAAAGAGTATGCATGTCCTTCCCAATCAAACAACAGCATCTAATGAGTTTGGAAATTCTATTCACTGCTAACCAATAGACAACTCTAAAATGTATGAAGAGACTACATCAAATTCTGTTGCTCATTATTCTGAAGGGGGTTACATCCTGGAGGCAGCACGATCATCAATTAATCTTGTAGAAGATTTAGGGTCAGTTTAAACCAAAAGAAAAGAAACTTCCTCTAATATCCAACAATAGTGCCATTTTAAATAACAGAGTTATACTGTACCCAGGTTAATCCAACACATTCAGCAAAATCAGTTACCAATTCATTATACAGAAGCTTGACTTCAGACAGTCAATAATGTATCAATCACACTTCAACCAAAGAAACTAATAAGTGCTAAGTATGAAACCCCTAGTCTAGAAGATATAAACCAGAAAAGTTTATTTAAACTTTAGAATAGGATTTACCTTCTGCAAGCGCAGAACAACAAATGGAACAAAAGTCAAAGAGAAGTAGAGAGGAAATGTTTTCCGAAAAGTAGCTGCTGTTGCGTTAGCATTGTGTACCAAACAGGAGTTGGTGCCAGCATGAATCAAAGAACATGGAATAATAGAAGGGAATTCTTCCAGCTTCACATTGCTTGGAATCTTTTTGTAGGATAAATAAGCAGATAGTGACGCAACATCTACTGGTGAGCCCCTGCAACAATCCTTAACTGCCTTGTAAACTGGTGCTGAAACAGGGCCAGTTTTCTGAATAAAATCTTGATATGATTTTGGCAAGCTTTCAGGGCGCATGATGAAGGCATACATAACCTGAAATCATTTTAAAATTAATGAAAATGCAACATGAAACAAGTATGCACAAAGGATAAAGTGAGACCTACTACGTCTAAGTGCCAAAAGAAACAAGTAATTAAACATTTTCCTAATTTAATAAGAAACATGATGATAAGCTAGTAAGATACACAGCAACTCGTCTCGGAACTACAGCAATTTAATAAGAAACATGATGATACATAATGATATTATGCCAGCAAGAAACCATAGCTTGGCACCTTCAATCCCACTCCCACCAGAACTATACAACCTAGTAAGATACACAGCCAAACAGGTTTACAAATAGAATATGATATATTTTGTTGAGAGATAAGCAAAATACCTGGGCACAAGCTAAAGCAAAGAGCAAAGAATCTCCATGACTCCAATGACTTCCCCAAAGGTGAAATTTGTTCTTGGATTTAGCAGAGTTATATGCACACTGATTGATGACGAGTAATCAGATTACCACCGGAAGTAGAAGAAATGAAACATTGTTTGTATTTCATGAATCATAAAACTTGAAATGGAGAAACAGGTATCCATGACAATGTACCTGGGCTACCCTAGCTAGAAGATACAAAGCAAGTGTGCGCCTCCGGCTGGAATCTTCTAGTGCTAAGATGGACAGACCTGCAACTGAACCTGCTAAAATTCTGCCCCATCATCCCCTTTAGCAAAGTCACTTTAATGGAATAGGACACAATCCATTAAAAATGTAACAAAATCTTAAACACAGTTAACAGAATAGAGCGTTTTTGCATGATAAACTTACGCATTTAGTGGAGTTTCTTTCTTTCTCAGCTTTCTCAGCAAACACCTTAGAGCATGATAGGAACCAGTAAACCCCCCAAAAAGTAAGCCAATCCGACATGCTTCCTCTCTTACAATCAGATCTTTTTCTGAGACAAGTTGCTGTATAGAATTTGTGCTTTTAGAAAATTATGATTCCAGGCAGGAAAACACGCTCTCACACAAAGCAATGGGCAAACTGTTAATTAAGCTAGGGATTAATTTCTGTTAATTTAACTACAAAAGATAACTTAGTTGATTATAAAGAATAATTGCATTCGTAACATACTTCTAGTTTTCAGTCTGTTTTGTTTGATTATGGATACAAACAGGATGCAAAAAAGTACTGTAGAAGTTCATAAGTCAACAACTCCAATATATTGTACTGGTATAAAATGCTCTAATGAATCAATTCTCTTCAATTAAGCAATCAAGTGAAGAAATGAGCATATTGATCTATTGAAAGTAGAAAAGAAATTTCAATACAAGAACCGAAAGAGCAAAATTTTTAGGCGGAACTAAAACAATAATGAATACCGACTATTCAATAAACCAATTAAACAGCACAGATGAACTGAAATAAATGGAGACAGGCAGATAGATGAAGAGGTTGGGAACCTTGAGGTCAAGGATAGAGGAATAGGACTGACGGCGAGCGAGCTTGAAAGCTCGGAGGAGAATTCCGATGCCAACGCGAACTCCGTAAGAGAGAAGGAAGCTCTGACAGAGGTTACCGATGGCATTGGCGACGCAGGATTCATCGGCGTGGTCGCAAGGCGGGTGGAGACCACGCTCGCGACGCTGTCGACGCTGCAGCTCCTCTATGGCCTCCCTGAGGCGCTCCTCCGCCTCGCGAAGGCGGCGCTCCGCGGCTGAGCCGGCGTCCGAGGAGTCCACCGACTGAGATCGCGACAAAGAGCTGGCGTAGGACCGCATTCTGCTGAGAGTGATGGCGGTTCCCGCATCCGAGCAGGAGCTCGAGGGTAAAGATCAAATGAAAAACCGATGATTAAAACTGAAACGCAAAAGAAAGAAACTGAAAGCAGATGATGCAATAAATGGGTCAAATGATAATATTTTCCGTATATTATATTCTATAGTGGATAGACCCTTATATTTTTTTTTTTTAACCATATTCCATAAATCTCATTAGAATTTAGAAAGATCATGTATGACTAGGAGCTCTATTAATAAGGTGTCATTAAAAATCAAATTCATGGTTTCACGTAAAAAATCATGTTTCATATACTCATCGACTTTTTTTAAATGTATTTTTTGTGAAACTTGCATTGTGACTCTAACTGATAAAGGATTACAAAGTAAGTAAACCAATTTAGGTTGTTTGTAACTAATCAGCTCAAAGTCTCAAACCAAGAAGGTTAATAGACAGACCGAGACGGATCTATAAATCTTC
This sequence comes from Ipomoea nil, assembly GCF_001879475.1. Lineage (NCBI taxonomy): Eukaryota > Viridiplantae > Streptophyta > Magnoliopsida > Solanales > Convolvulaceae > Ipomoea > Ipomoea nil. Next base: position 5,734,715 of record NW_017617835.1, on the reverse strand, counting down.
ACCAAGAGAGGCGAAAGATTAAAAATCAATGAGATATTCAAAAATAAATAAATACTTAGAACTGAGCCATCAATATTATTGACTAGAAATGAAAAATTAAAATACATAAAAATGAGATTAAAAAATATTCAAAACAAAATATTAAATATAATTAAGTAGATAAAATAGTTCAAATAGAAAATACATTATAAGACACTCATATCAATATCAACATTAATATTAAGAAACAATGAGAAAAAACACGGATAGGGATGTTGTGCATTCGTATGCACCATGCATGGTGCATACGGATGCAAAAACGACGTCGTTTAATTAAAAACATGCATCCCACTTTAAAAAAAAATCAGTTTCAATTTCCCTCAACAGCATTATGTTGCTCATTCATTTTGGAATTTTAGTTCATAGATTCTTGAATTTTAGTTCATCGATTCTGGAATTTTAGTTCATCGATTCTGAAATTTTAGTGCATAGGTTTTGGAATTTTAGTTCATTCATTCTGAAATTTTTAGTTCATAGATTAGATTTTGGAATTTTAGTTCATAGACTCTGGAATTTTAGTTCATCGATTCTGAAATTTTAGTTCATATGTTGTTGCTGGGAATCGAAACTTACTTCTTCTTTTTTAAGTGAGACGCGCGTTTTTAATATAACGACGTTGTTTTTGCTGCACAGCATAATTTGCCAAAAAACACAATGTTACAAATAAAAATCCAATTAGAATTAGAAATTAATCTCATTAATAATAATTACGGAGTATAATTTTACTATTAATATTTTTTAAAAGGCAAAAAACAAAATGTATTACTATAAGTTTTATTTATAAGTTAACTATGTGTGTGTGTGTGTGTGTGTGCGCGCCCCACTATGGATCCGCCATCGTAGACAGCTCTAGCTAGAATCACAACCGACTTAATCAATAAAGTCAATAGATAGCCCCAACAAGAACATTGTAGTTATTAAGTTAACTGTCAGTTTGTCTGAGGCTATGTTGCTCCTATTTAGAGTTTTTACCCATTTTGGTCCCTTAACTATGGCCCATTCTCAATTTTGCATTCAGACTTTTAATTGCACCCAATGTGATCCCTCGACTTTTAAAAATTACCCCAATTTGATCCTCCGTTACCTTTTCCATCAATTAACCGCTAAGTTGGGGGGTATTTTAGTTATTTCGTTGTGTTTTGTGGTTTATGCTTTCTCTACGTCTACCCATCCTTATAGCAGCCGGAGCAGCCAGAGACATCTCCACCCGCCGACACCCCTTGAACCCCAGAAACAGTGATGCCACTACACGTCATCACAACTCCGACCGCCGCCAGCCACCGCCATTGCAGAAGGCTCTGTTCTGCACTCGTCGGCGCTACCCACGCTGGAGTTCTGTTACTGCCGGACGAGAACCAGCCGAGCTCACCGCCGACCACCCACACTTGCTGCTGTTGTCGATCTGCTCTGTTCTACTGTACATCTTCGCCTGCTGCCTAGCGGGAGAGGGAGAGAAAATCGAGGAAAAAAGGAGAGGGAGGTGATGGAGGAGATCGCCGGAAGAAGACGGCAGTACTCCATTGCGGCCGTGCATAGGCAATCGGAGTCCACCGTTGGAATCAGTGATGCTAGGGCTGTTGATCGCCATCGCCAATTTGTTGATCGCGCACCTGTTGCGAACTCTCAAGTCGCCATCGTCAATGGAGGTTCTCCCGGCGGTCGCGGCTTTGCATGGTCACTCCGAGGCTGTGGATTCCCAGCTTCGTCGTAATGATAGCAATCGAAACACAATTGGCTCTGATCCCATATTTCCCCATTTCAACGCACAAGCTCTTGTGATCACACCTCACCACCGCACAAGCTCTTATGATCACGCCACAGTTGGCTCTCATCCCGCTTTCTCTCTAGGCGGAATTTTCTTCTAACGCGCTTGGCTTCAGGGCGTTTTGGTCTCAAAATCGTCTCCCTCCAATAATGATGTCGGCCGCTTCCTCCTTGACGATGGCATTGGCGTTATCGAACTCAAGCTCTATGGTGACTACTGACTACCTACAAAGCAATGCCTAGGAATTAGGTATGTATGTAATGGTTGTTGGAGGATATGGTGGCTACTGACTACCTCCAAGATGCTGGTCTCGCGGCTCTTTGTTTGAACAACTGATCGGAGAGAAAGCTAAGCCCAAGAGAGAGAACAAAAACCACACAACACAAGGAAATGACCAAAATATCCCCAAACTTAACGCCTGGTTAATGGAAAAGGTAATGGAGGACCAAATCGGGGTAATTTTTAAAAATCGAAGGACCACATTGGGTGCAATTAAAAGTCAGAATGCAAAATTGAGAATGAGCCATAGTCAAGGGACCAAAATGGGTAAAAACTCCTCCTATTTAGAACTCCTATTTGGGAGTCCGTTTGCGGAGCTACCTTAGGGAGAGGGGTGTCAATTGACACCACTCAAATTTGTTAATTTATTACCTATATATAACAGATAAGATTGTACATGTACTCAATGTAAATTGACGCACTGTCGATTAACACAATTAGTAACACTAATAAAGTATAGATGTCGTGTATGTGGAGACGTCAATCCAACGAGTTCACTTGATGTTTCAAGTTCTCATATCCCTAAATTCAAGTTAATTAAGTTATTATTTTATCAAACTAATAATTTTTTACTCTAACTCGTTAACTTTTCGATCTCTTCAAACTATTTTATCAGTTTCGGACTATAATTAACATCGTCAGTCATATGACTCGTGTCGTGCATTACAATATTACATGCGATCTACGTGACTTAAAACATTTGCTGCAACAACTGCACGGCTGCCCATCACTAATTATCAGTTGAGTCTGGTACGAGAACATTACGTTTAGCAAACTATACATGGAACATATGTAGTTTATTTGAAAACGGAACACTTAAACAGTCCCGCAGGAAAGTGTTACCTTAACAGAACAGAAACTATGAAACAAAACAAAACAAAAACAAAAACAAAAAAAATGGTGAACCTTAACCAAGTCTAGATGTCTAGAAGTGCCACCATTATTAGAGGGCATAACAGATCAGAGTAAGAAATGAAGATTCTGCAGTCTATGATCCCCAGCCCCTCAAGAGCGTGGAGCGGGCAACGCGGTTCACCCCCAAAGTGAACGCGCCCATCCGAAGATTGCAGGCGTGGGTCTGGCACATGTTCTTGATGTCACCGAAGGCTCGGGTCATGTATTTCTTGAGCTCCTCGTTTACTTGATCCTCGTCCCACATAAAACCTTGAATGTTCTGTCAAAAAAAAGACGGAGAAAATGCAGTTCAAGATATACCATGATTCATTCGTAGAGGTTTACGTCTCTCCATTTAACCATATTACCTGAACCCACTCGAAGTAACTCACGGTCACACCTCCAGAGTTGGCATAAATGTCGGGGAGAATCACGGTTCCTTTCTTGGACAAAATCTGCAGAAGATTCAAGATTGAGAACATGAATAACATGTATGAATTGGGATACGAAGTTTACGTGTTTGGTACCTCATCAGCTTCTGGATCGGTGGGATGGTTTGCACCTTCTACGATGAACGTGGCCTTGATATCCGAGGCGTTTTCTCTGCAGAGGGAAATCGAAAAGATAAAATCGTATGCAGTGATCGAATACAGTTATAGGGAATCGCTAGAAACCTGTTAAGGGCTCCACCCAAAGCGCAGGGAATAAGAACATCGCATTTATATGTCACCAATTCGTTGGAATCCATGGCATCTGCACCGCTGAAATTAGTTAGCTTCCCGGTTGCTTCTTTATGCTTGAGCAAAGCCGGGATATCAATCCCATTCGGGTTCTTGACAGCCCCAGTTATGTCGCTAACTGCAACGACCTTACCACCTCTCTCGTGCAAAAGCTTTGCTGCCCAAGACCCCACGTTTCCAAACCCCTAAAATTCGTGAAGTTCAGATACCGGGATATATACACATTCTTTAGCACGATAAAATAAAAAACCAAAGAAACACCATAAGATTAACCTGAATAGCAAAGGTCATATCTTTAATTGGTTTCCCATATTCAGAAAGCAAAGCTTCTGTGGCATAAACCACTCCACGCCCAGTTGCAGCTTCACGGCCAAGTGACCCCCCGAGATCCTAACATACAAAACGAAAAGAGGGTACTTAAAAAGATAGCATTTTTGATTCAGTAGGAAAATCTAAGTATGCAAAAAGAACATTATGAGTTATGAATAGGAGCTTACGATTGGCTTTCCTGTGACAACAGCAGGCGAGTGGCCATGGAATTTCGAATACTCATCAAGAATCCAAGCCATAGTCTATTGGTTCCTAAACATTCTAAGAATTAGTCTTTTTTCCTTAAACATTTGTTAGCTCGTAAATGAAACAAAACATTGGAGAAAAAACACGAGAACTCTGATGAAAAGGATGATTAACCTGGGAGTTAGTGCCCATATCGGGCGCTGGCACATCAGTATGGATCCCGATGAGATCATGAACCTTCTGGGTGAAGACACGAGTAAGGCGCTCCAACTCACTCCGACTCAAATCCTTTGGATTGCATCCAATCCCGCCCTTCGCTCCACCATATGGGATATCCGCTACAGCTGTCTTCCATGTCATCAGTTGAGCAAGAGCATTCACCTCATCGGGGTCAACCTTGTACAAAACAACAGACAAAAACACCTCAGCACAAGACTAGGTACATATCACATGAAGATCTGGTAATTTCGAAAAAAGCCTCAGCAGAGTAGCATCTTGTTTCCAATCTGACCAAACAGGTTGGTAAACTACATATTTGAAATTGCAATTTAACATTAAAGAAAACAACAAAACTCACTAAAGTTAAGACAAGATGAAAACTTCCAAATCTATATCCCATTGGTTCATACTAAATGCAGAGGCACAAACACAATTTCTCAGGAACATTGTGCAAAACATATCTGATTCAACCAAATTGAAACTAAATCCATTAATGCAATCAATGGCAGAAAGTCAGATACTTTGGGCAACACAAGAAGTCATCACACTGCTAATCTTATAGGCTAATCAAAGCATTGCAACATAAACAACAATAAAGCCAATACAAAACAATGCAGCCCCTCCCAAGTCCCAATCCACCTCAATTCATCCTCAGATTTCTTAACAAATTATATTGAAACAATAATCAACACTGTACTCAGGTTCTTAATCCCAGCAAAATCAACCAAGTCATCAAAAGAATGTTGTGTTTATAAAACAAGCAAAGCGGTCACAAAGTAAAGCCTGTATCTAGCCCGCACGTGTAATTCAAGGACGCAATATGGGAGTCTGTGACTCCTTGTGAGTACCTGATCCTTACTGGGTAGTGATTTACCTCTCCACAATCTTGTCGAACCAAAATATGGGCCGGGACGATGGAATTTGCCTTTTTGGGCAATAAAAGTTGTATCTTTTATAAGAAAGATTAGAACAAGAATCAAGAATAATCACCTCAGGATGGTATCTTATCCCTCCTTTCATTGGCCCACGAGCATTATCATGCTGCACTCTAAATCCAATGTAAGATGACAGAGTTCCATCATCCCTTGGAATTGTGCATTCCACCTGATCAAATCCCACCAATCATCACATTTCTTTTAACACTAAAACACAAAGGGTGCTTGAAAAGATCACTCCTTTCGCTATTCCCTATTCTGGGTTGCCTGGAAAGATCCCCAAAAACACATTCTTTTTTAGCTTTTTCCCAGCGACACAAATTTAATACACGTACCTTAATTTCTCTGAAGGGGATCAAAAGACTTTTCTCGATTTTGGAGTCGAGCCCGAGAATGCGACTCGCCAGGCGAAAGTTGCGGTTGGTAGCTGCAAGAGCGTTCATGGCTCCCTCGTGCGTCTGTTTATAACTGAAGAATAAACCAGAAAACTCAGAGAAGAGGCAGCTGAGATGGATGGGTGATGGCTCTTTGGTGGCCGGAGATTAATCGGAATTTTTATACTTTTATTAGAAAGAAATAACAGAGAAGCGCAAATATTACGTAGGGGATCAACCAAAGATGAGTTGCGAATTCGGAGATTTCTACAGTTCCATGAATGGATCCTCTCGGAACTTGTTAAAATGATAGTTTTTTATCTTCTCAAAAAATGGAAGTTGTTTGACAAGTTTTTTAGTTTGTACCTAACAAATATAATGTTATATTGTTATACATGGTATGTTTTGATTGGTTAATCATTAAATTTAACAAATTTGTTAGTGGATAATTATATTGGTGCTTTTTTTTTTTAGTTACATGAAAAATATATATTATCACTACTTTTTTGGAAGAAATATTGTAATTATTATTTTAAGAGTGTGTATTTAATAAACTCAATAAACTATATAGAAAAATAAAAGTGTGACAAATTTGATTAAACTAGTGCATTAACGTGTGATATGCTTGACTAAAACAGTGTTGAATAAAACTGAGTCTATGATCTTTTAATATGATAATCATGTTATACTCATCCTGTCATCTAAGTTGGTCGGACAATTAATTCGATTATTTATTTGAGTTGATCAAATGTTAAAAACTAAGATAGTTTATCCGTGTATGATCATTTGTTTACTAGGATCATGTACTTGATCTTGAGTATACTTTTAAATAGTCATAGGTAGACTTTCTCCTAAGGGTGTATTTGGAAATTCGAAAAATGATTTCTGAAAATGAACTAAACATACAAAAACAGTTTTTTCGAACGCAACCAAACACTATAAAGAGAAATATTTTCTTGAAAATGACTCGTTTTCTAGAAATCGATTTTCTACTTCCAAACACACCATAAATGAAAAGTGATTGAGGAGTTTGGGTTTTGCATGAAAGTGTCAATCAAGTAGTTTCGTTTAAAAAAAGTAGTGTCGTTTTGTTCTCATCTCTCATTCTTACAAGTACCAACTCAAATAGATATGTTTTTCAAGAAAATAACTTTTTTTTTTTTTTGTTGATAAGTCATTCCATGCCTTTTTCTACTAACAAATCACACCTCTCTACCAAAAGACCACGTTGAAAATTTATATCGAAATCAGTCCGTCAGAGTTATCTATTCTATTTTTCCATGAATGAGTTGTAATTATATGTTGTCTTGTTCTAATTGTTATATAAATGTTGTTATATATAAACAAAACAATTAAAATGTTTACAACTCTTGTTCATCTTTTGAAAAATGAACCAAACATAACAAAACAATTTTTTTCAAAACCCAAAACACTGAAAAATATTTTATTGAAAATGACTCATTCTAAATGAAAAGTGATTAAGGAGTACTTTTGGGTTTTGCATGAAAGTGTCAATCCAAGTAGTTTCGTTTTGTCTTTTCAAAAAACAAAAAGAAAGTTTAAAGTAGTTTCGTTTTGTCCTCATCTCTCCTTCCTATCAAGTACCAACTCCTCCACTAGTGACCTGTGACCATCATTCCATACATACGACCAAACATTGTCATCCATTCAATAATAATTCACACTACTTTTAATTTCTCTGTTAGGCCGGAAAACCTCGTTTTCTTCAAATACTTTTCGCTGAAAACGATGATGCTCGTTGACTGTTCCTGCTGCCGCACCCCCTTGCAGCTCCCGCCGGGTGCCAGGACCATCCGCTGCGCAATCTGCCGCGCCGTCACGCGCGTCGCCGATCCTCTCGCCGCCGCCCCACTGCCACCTCCATCTCCGTTCTCCCCCGCCGGCCCCTCCTCCGGTCAACCCCACGGCCGCAAGAGGGCGGTGATCGTCGGGATTTCTTACCGGAACTCGAGGCATGAGCTGAAAGGGTGTCTGAATGATGCTAAATGTATGAGGTTCTTGCTGGTCAACCGATTCAAGTTCCCCCCAGACTCCATTCTCATGCTCACTGGTACAGTTTCCTTCAAATCATTGATTTTGTTTGAAACATGGTCTACATGGAATTTATTCTGTGTTGAAATTTTGTACAACTTAGAATGCATTGTTTTTGTAGTGAGATAAAAATTTGCATTCACTATTTAAGACGTATATTTGGTAAATTCTGCCTTATGATCTTAGTGACAAAGAACCATAACCATAAGTAAGTAAATCAATCTAAATTGGTCACAACGTATCAACTCAAACTAAGAAAGACAGAATAAAACTTGTAACTTTTGAGTGACCACTATTTAAAAGTGTGCAGGGTAAATCTTGTCTTGTGACCATAACTAGTAAAGGATTACAGGAAGGTCAGCTTAGGTTGTCCATAGTTGATTGGCTCAAACCGAGAAAATTAATAGGTTACTTCTGTTGGGAGTCAAACTTGAAACCTTATGGTTACCAAACTAACAACTTTGAGGTTGCCCCACAAATCAATATCTTTGCTTTAAGCTGCTCTGGGTAGTTTGTATTGATCTGAGCTGAGAGATTGTTCTTAAACTGTATGCAATGTTCATTTCAAATGTATTTGAGCTCTCTTTTGCTGGTCATATAGCAATCCTTGCTAACAAGTTTTGATCTTGATTCTCTTCTGGAAAGTATACTTTCAGAAGAGGAAACTGACCCCTACAGGATCCCAACCAAACACAACATTAGGATGGCAATGCACTGGCTTGTGGGGGGCTGTCAGCCAGGGGATTCTATGGTGTTCCACTACTCGGGCCACGGGTCACAGCAAAGGAACTACAACGGGGATGAAGTCGATGGCTACGACGAAACGCTTTGCCCCTTGGATTTCGAGACTCAAGGGATGATCATTGATGATGAAATCAACGCCACGCTTGTTAGGCCTATCCCTCGCGGGGCTAAGCTTCATGCCATTATAGATGCCTGCCATAGTGGCACCATGCTTGATCTACCCTTTCTTTGCAGAATGGACAGGTATGTTTTGATCGAAACAATATATGCAGAATTGAAGAAAAGGGTGATCTCAATCAGCATTTTTGATTTGGATATGATGCAGAAGTGGGAGGTATATGTGGGAGGATCATCGGCCTCGTTCTGGAGCCTGGAAAGGATCGAGCGGGGGAGAAGTCATATCCTTCAGTGGCTGTGATGATGATCAAGCATCTGCTGATACAGATGTAAAGATTCAATTCTTGAGATGATGGGGCTGATAATGAATAATCAGCTGATTCCTGATATGATGTTTGTTGATTGTTGCAGAGTTTAGCCCAGGTTACTTCCACAGGTGCAATGACATATTCTTTCATCCAAGCAATTGAACATGGGCAAGGGACAACCTACGGCAGCATTCTTAATGCAATGAGAGCTTCAATCCGCAGTTCAGACAATGGTTTGTTAGGAGGTTCTGCTGGAAGCCTTGTGACATCACTTCTGACAATGCTTGTTACTGGAGGGAGTGGTGGCATTGGAATGAGACAGGTACATTAGTACATACAACCTAGACCATGTTTTTTCGTGTACATCAAATGATGTCTGAATCCCGACTAGGGTCACAAGTTGGGATTTATCCCGTACTGCAGATTTTCCTTGTGAACCAAATTAAATGGTGTCTCGGCAACTATAATGTTTGGGAACTCTTGAGATCTATATGTTCTGTTTTCTTGTTTTTTGTTTCTGTGCTACCTAGCTCATATGTAAAGTTAAGATTGTTTACTCTTTTGTTTTTGGCAGGAGCCGCAGTTGAGTGCTAATGAACAATTTGATGTATACAGCAAACCCTTCTCACTATAACAACCGAATTGAAGCATGCAAATGCCTGATTGTCAACAAGTTTGTAATTTTAGATGAAATGTCTCACGATATGTACCCAATTTTTGTTTTTAAATTCTCCATTGGTTTTGTCAAATGAGTGCTAGACATAAATCTTAATCTTTATACTAGTAAAGGCAATGGTATATGTATCCATTCATTTAACAAATTTCATTATACTATCTCTACTTATTTAGGGATGATGATCTTCAGTCGAGTTAATTGAATAATTCACTAAGTAATCACAAAATTTTAAGTTTAACTCTTATAAGAGTTGTATATTAGCCGAGACCAGCATTAAATTTTCTATTGACTTCGTCCCACTATCACAAAACCAACATGATCTAAAATATTTTGGGAAGTGTTTGATAAATACTGATTATAGAAAGATGTTTGGTAAATTAACTGTTTGTTGATAGCTGATTACATGCAAATGACTTTCTAAAAAGTTTGATCGAGCTTTTTTTGCATTTTAGCATTTTGAAGTAATAAGTTGTTACAAAAAAAAAATTAATTAATCAAACACTTTAACCAAGTCAACCAGCTAATAGTGGTGTTGAAATTGACTGATAAACTACCTATGTTATCAAACTACCTATGTTATCAAACAGAGCCTTGATGTTTTCATTTATTTATTATTTTGGCCACAGTTTAATAGAAAATTACATAACACCCCTAAATGTTTGTTCGGTTACGTGTGAAGAATAGCACAGGATCAATTCTCAGAACTTATTTGTTTTCCGGCAAGTCCGCCTTCTCCGGCCGGTTTCCGTTCCGCTGTTCTATTCCCCAATGAAGGTCGCTGGAAGATTTGCATTTCTCTCCTCCGTTACAAGTAATTTCCTTTTCCTAACTGTTTTATTGTTCACAAGTCCAACTGTAAGCATCAGGTTATCGGATCGGACCCTCGAGTCTCCGGCGGATCCGTTCAATCGCCCCTTGAAAACAGCGGTTTTTGCTCTGGGAAGCTTTTGGAGGTCCGAGGCGGTGTTTGGTTGCTTAGACGGCGTCGTCAGAACTACCGCCGGCTATGCCGGAGGGTCCAGGAGCAACCCCGAGTACCGCAACTTGGGCGACCACGCCGAGTGTGTGCAGGTAACATTCATTCCCTGAAACTCCGAAGATTGAATCCTCTATTTTCGTGCGTAACTCACAAACCTGTTAAAATTATTTACTTTGGCTTGATCACAATCACGCTATTGAACCCTAGCCTACAAAAGGCAAAATTTCCTAGCTCCACATATCGACCCGACCCAAATAGTGGAGTGGTAAATCAGGGTGACTTAGCGGCCCGAATCCGTGCTTGTGGAGCCCACCATATTGAGTGTAATTCCTACACTGCGGCTGCAGGCTCAATCCCCTATCCTTGTCCACAATCTACTGCCCGGGAACCACCTGAGCTGTTCATGCGGGCAACACTGTTGATGTGCTTTATGTATGACATACAAATTTGTTAATGGAGCAGAACTTAAGTTGTGGATGAATGATGTATCTTGTATAACTGTTTCTGAATGGAGAAGTGCTTTTACATTCAGCTTGTAGAGAACTAGGAAGGCAAAATGGTCATTGAAGAATAAATTGTAATATCTGAGGATTCAATCGAGTCTGAGTTGTGCTAAAGGAACAATCTTTAACAATTTGGGTGAAAAACTAGCTAGTGTTCATTGGATGCGTAATGGCATCTGTTGGTGCTTCAGTAATGGCATTTTTGTTTCATAACTTTGCGGGCTCTCCAGTAATGCAGTTTATGTTCTTGACAAATGTGATATTTGATTATGCCATGGCCATTGTCTTTGCAGTTTCTCTTTCTTCCTGTTGGATTTATATTTGTTCTAAACGAGACAATTTTGTTGGGAGCTAACAACAAAGCATTGCGTTCTTTTGCTATTTCACATAATTATTTTGATTTTGCTTTCAATTATCTTACACTTGATGATTGCTCATTTGTTCTTTTAGCTTCAGTTGTCTGTTTTTTTGTGGCAGTAAGGTGGCCTAACTAGTATTTGAAATTAATCACTTCTGTGAATCTTCCATTGTAAATCCATTTTCATTTCTTTGTGAATGAATATCTATTTCATTCGATTCTTTTCTAACGGGCTTTCATAAAATATGCCGTAGATTGAGTACGATCCTGGATTGGTTAGTTTTAGACAACTGCTGGAGGTCTTCTGGTCAAGCCACGATTCTAGGCAAGTCTTCGGGCAAGGCCCTGATGTGGGTAACCAGTACAGGTATCACTCTCATTCACAAGTGACATTTCCTGGAGACTGCAGAATGCATGCCTGCAACTATGCAAGTTCAAGATAGAGTTCATATTGTGTGTGTAAAGCAGGTCTATCATATTCACAAATGCAACCGAGGAGGCCAGATTGGCTGGGGTCAGCAAAGAACGAGAGCAATCAAGGTCCAGGAGCAGCATTGTCACTACTCAAATTCAACAGCTAGAAACATTTTACCCTGCAGAGCCTGAACATCAGGTATAGTAGTATTCATAATCTAGCCCCGGTGCTTTCTCAAAATTGACATTAAGGATTTGGAGCTATTTTAGCTAGCATTTAAACTTTGGTGTTGAAACTTGAAAGAGATATGGATGTTTGATTCCTTTGATCAGAACAGTGGATATTTGGGGTGAGAAGAGAATACAATCTTTCTTTAACTAAGTATGAAGAGAGCCAAAATTAGTTTTCCAAATCCAAAATCTGAAATATTTGTTTCATCCTTTGCTACTTATTCATTAATGATTATCGACATACTGAACTGCAAGTATATGATTTCCGTTCTGCAGAAATTTGAGCTGAAACGGAATCCATTCCTTCTTCAGTTGATGGGGAACATGCCCGAGGAAGAGCTAGAGACATCAACAATGGCAGCAAAACTAAATGGCTATGCAGCAGAACTTTGCCCTCCAAGGATCCAAAAGCAGATTGATGCAAAGATTAATGATATCATCAAGAAAGGCTGGCCTGTTTTGAAAGACATATAGCCCCCAGACATTGACCAAGGTTTATACCATGTTGTGGGTGAAGGATAGATAATATGATTAAGCTTTGAATTCTTAAAAGGAAGGTGACCATGTTTTTGAAGTGATTATCACAATATCTTGAAAAACACATTATTCAGTTTAAACTGATTATCTTCTTTGAGTTCTTTCATAGTTTCATTGTAAGTATATTACATTTATTTAAATTAAAAATGCTACGGAGTATAATTAATGTTCATTACAGTCAAACTAAATGCTCATCTTTATGTATTTGAATTGCATGTTCATCATCATCAATATTCCTTGTTCACAGGAAATAAGATAGCAGCCAGCAAGAATACATAATAATTGGAACAGAACCAAAAAGAAATTGAGAATGAAAATGGAGAATAAATTCAAGCAATCCCAGAAAGAGAGTGAGAAATCTGAGTTAACAATTAGTACAGAATCTAAGCTCTTTGAAGAAAATTGAAATTCAACAGCCGCATATAACTTTCCAGTTGCCTCTGATGGATAGAGTGATAGACAACTACTACAAAAGATTCTACGGTATTAGAACAAATCGATGCATCGAAGACAGAGAACATCAGAAACGCTTTGACCTGCGATCTTTCCTTATATCGGCCCTGATCCAGTTCTCAATCTTCTTCACAACAAAGAAATACTGCCAAGAAAACGGGGGAATTACGAAACATTTTCCAGGTTCAGTAGTGTAATAAGAAAAAGACCTCCAAATCAAATGCTTACTTGGAAAGCTAAAATGAGAGGGATAAATAACTTCCCCCTTTCATTAGGATTTGGTCCATCAACCAACTTCTTGTCGACCAAAATACTCTCGCTTCCATTTAAGACAACTTCCGTGATTTTATGAACAAGACCAGGTATCCAAGCTTCTCCATTGGGAAGGATCTGCAGGCAAAACATTTTAGCAAACCAAAGAGGACTTTTTTACGGGTCAAACAAAAAAAAAAAAGAAACTAAAAAAAAATATTGACTCCCCATAAAACAAGACAAACCTTCTCATCACTTTCATTCTTGTTGCACCGTCCACTGTTTTCAACCAAGACGAGGGGAATTGGAGTTTTCTGAAAGCAGGATAGCAAACGGGATCAATAACACATCCAAATATCAAAGGGAACACTTGCAATAATAATCGTAACAAAAAAATGGAGAACATTTCTTCTACAAGAATTTTCCACCATCCTTTCCTCTATCTACACCCTTATGTTTTCCAAATTCGCCAAATAAAAAGAACGTGTGAAAATGATAATGAACCTGAAATTCTGATTTCCTCATTCCTATTCCCTGGCGAACAACCTTCAAAATTGCCGCCGACCTTTTGGAGGCAAACTCATCATAACTCAATCCATCAGGTGGTGACATCTGACCATGAGTAAGTGCAACAATGCCTCTACGCCAGATTTGCTTGCCAAAACTATCAGTTATGGCTTTGACAATCTGTAAATCCAAGTTATCCACTCTATACGCATCCAGGCGATCCACATAGAGCAAAACATCTATTGTCTTGTTCAAAAGGAACCTATTCAAATTCAAACACCAAAGGAGAATGCATTTAACGAATCAAGAAACACACACATACCCCACAAGTACGCATAGAAAAACTGTTTTTAAATAAGGAGTTCAGAATTTGCAAAATGTAATAGATGCAAACCTTTTTATGAGATCAATAACCTGGTCATTCACATATCCTGCTTCAACAAGCCCCGGAGTGTCAATAATGTTTAAAGTGAATCCTGCCCGTGCTCGTGAGACCATTATAGGTCTTGGAGGTTCTGCCTGAAAATCATAACCTTCCTATTACTATTGACAAACAGCACAAAAGCTTCCTTCTCTAAAGTTAACACGATAGATACCTGGAAAGCACTGGTAGCAACGACTCTTTCAGACAGGATTGAATTCAGAGTAGACGATTTTCCAACACCACCTTTCCCCACCACCAGGATAGTCAAAGTGCTCACGTTCTACAATATTAACATCCAAAAAATGCATAATATAATAATGTCATCCAATGTGCCATCATTGGAGTGTAGAAAACCACACAAAATACATTAAAAATCAGTTAAAAGGGAGAGCTGAACCTCCTGCTTCAATTTCCCCAACAATTCAAGTAACTTGGTCTGAGTGGCAGCCGGAAACTGCTGAATACCAGCCCATTCTCTCACTACTTGTGCAGCCATGGAGACTGTAATGAAACCCCAGCTCAAATTAGAGCCAACATCTTAATGATTAACCATAATACAAAAAAAATTGCAATAATATGAAGGAATTTGGGTACAAAATAACCACTGAACTAACAAAACCAAACTTATATGCTAAAATAATGACTAAAGAGATGAAATTGAGTGTTAACCCTAACACCCAAAAGAAAATGTAAGCAATCTATTGGGGAAAATCCCCAGCCCAATAACAAAATAGCAAAACTAAACATTAAAAAAAACCAAATTTTGTAAGTAAAATCGCCTATAAAGCTATGGCTTGTGTAGGAAACACTCTTCAAATTGTGCGAGATATAACAGTGAAGAATTTAAGCAAGAATGTTAAATTTTATCATCATCATTAACTAATTAAATGACATTATCAATAATTGACAGAGAAAGGGGATAGTGAAAACTCACGGATTGCAGGTCACCGGAGATAGATGGCTTCTCGTTGCAATCTGAAAGAAAGGGATTTTAATGGCGGAGAGCGATAAAAAATAGAGAGCAGAGACTTGAGAGAGAAGGGTTTAAGGAAGGGCTCCTCTCTCTCTCTTGAAACTTCAGTGACGGCCTTATCGCCTTCGTACCACTTTGTAATCGTCTCTCCCTCGGGATTTTGTGTTTTCTTTTAATCTTTTTTTAATGCTTTTATTATAGGAAAATGTTTGTGTTGACGGTTGAGATGATTTTATTATTATTTGTTGGAAAATGACACTTTTTTCTCCTGAGTTATATACCTATTGTATTTTTTCTCCCTAAATTATTGAAGTGGTTGTTTTTCCTCCTGAAATGTTAAATGGACATATTTACCCTTAAATTAAATATTTAATTTATTTTTTTTTCTCCAACAAATTATGACCATAATTTGGTTCAAACCAAACAAACACTATAGCAACCAAACCGAAATATTCCAATTACAATTTAGAATCGAAATTCGATATTTAGAGTTTATTAAAATCGTGAACCGGAACGGACGGTTCATGTTTCGAACTGAAAAAATAAAATACATTTATTGTTGAATTTAGACTATTTTAAAATAAAAAATAAAATTTTAAAATAAAGACGGTTCAAAATCGCGAATCGAATTCGGAACCGCCGGTTCACGGTTCAAGATTCAATTTTTTTGATACATAATTTTAATAAATTGACATTTAAATATTGAATTCTAGATCTGAATTATAACCGGAAACTATTAATTCGATTGCTTTAGTATCCGGTTCAATTCAAACCGAACCGTGGTCATTCTTACGTATACGCAATAATTTGTTGGAGTAGTAAAATAAATAAAATGTTTACTTTAAGGGTATAAATGTCAATTTAATATATCATGGGGAAAAAGCACCACTTTTAAAATAATTGATGGGGCAAATGTGCTTACCTAAATAATTGAGGGGGAAAAAGTGCTATAAGTATATAACTTAGCGGTAAAAAGCGTCATTTTCCCTTATTAGTTTATACTAGTAATTCACCCGCGCGATGCACGGGAAAAAATTATATTATTATAAATATAAATAAAAAATAGAAAAACTAAAATATTTTAAATTATTTAATATAATAATATTTTTGAGCTTCCATTGGTCAAGTATTTATTATTTTTATAGAATACAAAATTAAAATTATAATTTTGTATGGTTAATATAATCTCTAATTATGTGCATATTCAAATAAACTTATAGAGAGAATTTACATTTTTTTGAATGAACTGGCTCTATTACAATGTAGTATCTGTTCATATACTTTCTCAATCTACTGAAACACAAAAAACCAATAACACCTCCACTAAGGCTCAAACTTATAACCTTCCAAATGAAAGTCCAACCCGGATACCATTAGACCACATAGTCTTGGTATAGAGAGAATTTACATAATTACATTGATTTATTCTTAATTGTATTTCATCTATATTATAATTTTCACAATACGAATAATAACTAAGATAATTACATTTGGAAAGCAAATTTCAAACTTTGTATGTGTAAATTTAAACTCTAATTGATCACATTTTTATATGATTATATAATATATACTCCGTAGCTATTTTATTTTTCAAAAGTATATTTTTTATATGATTATATAATATATAGCTATTTTATTTTTTAAATGTCGTGTTTTTTTTTTTATAATAAAGGATGTTGTGGCATTAATTGTAACATTAATTATTTCCCAAACCATATAGCTTTATTATATAAAGGATTAGTTTATTTAAGATTTAAGATTTTATTTTTGATTTATATAAAAGTTTACCGTTACTATCTAATCTAAATATACTTTATGAGTGAAATTTCTTGTACACTTTAAATTTTACCATTATTAAATTTACTGTCAGACCAACTTCGATGAAATTATCTCTTATTATTTACAATTTTATTGGAAAATACATTTTTTATATTCATGTATTATATATCATCTTATTGCTAGAATGCTAGGGTTATGCTCATACCTTGGCTCACTATGCTAATCTCATTATACTTAATCCGGTAAAACAAAAAAAAAATCAACAAATTAAAAAGTATTGTAAGTTTATAGACAGTCTCATTGTACTAAACAGATATAACTTTGATAAGGTTAATATCATTAACAATTTGGTCAACTAGTTTTTTGCTAAGTTTATAGAAAGTCCTAGAGCATCGACTAGATAACTTTGATAAGGTTAATTGTTCGGATATTTTTAACGACTAAATCGTCTAGTTTTTTGATAATATTATAATCAAATAAGAAATTTTATGATATTAATATGTACGATAATATACCAAACATAATTATGTATACACTTTAGTTTTTGTTAAATATAGTACTATTAACAACGATATGAATCATCACTAATAAATATACTCCGTAGTTAATACATAATTTAGTCATCAACTATAGTGATTATTCTCGGTTCAGTTTTAATTTATTTTTGAGTAAATACTTAAAATGGTCCCTCGACTATAACTAAATTTACAAATTGGTCATCGACTTTCAATTTCAACCAATTAAGTCCTTAACTTTGTAATTTTGACACGATTTGGTCCTCCATCTATTTGACCGTTTGTTGACCGTGATCTACGATCTCCAGAAGAACCTTCAGCTCTCGTCGGAGTACGTGGAGGCCTCCAGGATGACGTTGCACTGGTTCGGAAACACGTCGTCTTCTTCGTTCTGGTACGAACTCAACTACATTGAATCCAAATGGAGGATGAAGAAAGGCAACCGGATTTGGTAGATTGCTTTCGGCAGTGGATTCAAATGTAACAGTGCGGTCTGGAAATGCAACCAGAACCTTAAAAAACCGACAATAGACCATGAAATTACATATATATCATCAAAAATCACAGTCAACAAACGGTCAAATAGACAGAGGACCAAATTGTGTTCAAATTACAACGTTAAGGACTTAATTGGTTGAAATTGAAAGTCGATGACCAATTTATGAATTCAACTATAGTCGAGGGACCATTTTGGATATTTACTCTTTACTTTTGTGCTTAATTATGTAATCGACTTTAATGAATTTACCCAATTGAGTCATCGGTTGTTAGAATTAATGACTAAATCGAGTAAAATCACTATAGTTGAATACAAACTTAAATTAAACTATGTAATCGTTGACTAAATTAGATATTAATATATGTGAAATTATCAAATTATTTTAACAAATGATTTAGTTGGGTAAAACCATCAAAGTTGATGACATAATTAAAAAAAAAAAAAAAATCATTTAAGACAAAATAAAAAAAGAATCACCCTAACCAATGACTAAATTGGAGTTCCTAATAAATACAACTTATCAACTAAATCAACATTTTTTGCCATTAGTAAATCCTCATTGAGAGGAAGGTAAAAGCAATACACAATTACACAGAGTGAAGTCTTAAACTTGCCTGTACAGAAACCCTCTGTTCTGACTTCTGAGCACATGGAGAAGCTGAAATCCTTAGTGCCCAAAGCCCTACGCCAGGAAATCTCTGAGAGCACGCCGGATGGCCTCCCCGCCACCTGTTCTTCCCTCCTAGAATTCTTCCACCGCTTGCCCCAGTTTCACCAGGTAACCAAAGCGGTCTGCATAGCTATATATGTATCTGTCTGTTGCTTTTAGTGGCTCTTTGCATTAAAAGCTCAAATCTTGTGTAGTTCGAACCATGAATTCGTAATTAGCTCTTTGTGTGTTTTCTTGATCTGAAAGTTGTAGTCTTTATGTACTTGGTTAATGGTTAGTCATTCCATTGTGTATTGTATATGTGATGTATGGCTGTATAGGCGTGTAGATTAGTGGTATTATGGAATATGGATTCTACTGTCTGCTAAATTTAGCTGCTCTTTCAAGGTTGTTAAGGAGTTGACAGACCCAGAAATGGCTTTGTGTGGCAAGGACCATAGTGCTGCTTCTGAAGTAAAGCTTCGAGGCAACCAATGCTTCTCCGGAGGAGATTATCCTAAAGCGTTGCATTTCTATACACAGGTGAACAGCATTTTGATTTTTCCTATCTTGATATAGAGTTTTGGAATGATTGATTTCGCAAGTGGTTAAGCTTATGAAAACCTTTTAGTAATTTTCTTGGTTTCTCCTGCAGTGCAGCTTTGATCTGTAACAGGAAGAGAAGCTTTGTGGCTGTATTATTATTATTATTATTATTTTTTGTAATTTGATGATCACTTTTAATATCTGAAGCTAATCATGTTTTATTTTTTACTTTATGAGTTTAACAGGCATTACGCCTTGCTCCAACAAACAGCAATGACACAGAGAAAAACCTATCTGCTATGCTCTATGTGAATCGTGCATCTGCATTGCATGTGAGTTCTGAATTTGTATAGATTCGGGAGTTCCATATTCGAATTGCATGAACTAGTACTTACTGTTTATTGCACAAACTTTATAAGGTTGACTATTTTTCTTTTGGTTCCAAGGATTGTGAATTTAGAGTATTATCCCATTGAAAAAACTCTTTTGTAGAATTGGATATTTCTTTCTCTCTTTTTTAATTTACTATGAAGTAACAAGCTTCTTTATGTGAGTTTAACCTCTTTCTGTAGCGAATTTATGTCTATGAAGAGCTGCTTCCTAACACATTAGTTTACTTCCTTATATCCACCTCCTAAGCCTAATAAAACCAATCAATCACTGTGTTCCCAAATTGTACTAACAACGTTATATAATGGTGAGTTGCTTTGCTTGTTCACTATGTGCTTCTATTGTGTCCAGAAAATGGGACTAATTGTAGAGTGTTTACAAGATTGTGATCGGGCTCTTGCAATTTTTTCAACCTATGCTAAGGTGTGTACACATGCACTTTTAGGCGGTTTTGTGTTCCTTTATTTGCATTGTAATTGTTTTATTTATCATATAATCACTTGCTGTCAAAGCTCAGTAGTTGCAGTTGACAGAAGAAAATTGAAGATCTTCATCCTTTCCTGTTCTTTTCCAATATCAATATATAGTTGGACTTTCTCGAGTTAATGTGAAAGTACTCCAGTCAGTTCTAAATGTTTCTTCTCAGACAATACTTCTTTCTATAAGTCGAGCTCTAATAGCATTCCTTGCCAGATAGTTTGAAATTTGAATAGCGCAGCATGCCACTGCAACTATTTCATTTGCAGATCTGTCATTTTGTTTTCGTAGTATTTGACTTTTATTTTGTTAGAGCTTCTTGATGCAACACACATTTGCCATTCTAAAGTATGTTCCCCTGCAGGCATGGTTCAGGAGAGGTAAAGCTAATGCTTCTTTGGGAAATTTCGAGGATGCAATCCAAGATCTGAAGGTCTCACTAAAGATGGAAGTGTCTTTGAGTGGAAAGAGACAAATAGAAGATGAACTCAGGATTATTTTGGACCAACATAAGCTGAAGCATAGTTCATTGTATAAGTCCAACAGGAATGAGTCAGATGTTACTATGTTAGGTATAGTACTTTAGTTCATGAACTTCTAATTTATTGGAGTATTATTCTTCCTTTTTCTCTTGGGAAAATAACACTTATTTTTTTTTAAATATCTTACGTCAGTACACAATTGCACAGGCAATTTTTCACTTCTTATTCTGCATTTTCTTTATTTAGTTATATTTTGGAGAACTTTTGGTGTTCATCTAGTTGTTATATTTACTGTTACTTGTCGTGATTGCACTTTCTTTGATTGGATTTATTGTAGTATTTGTAACAGACCCCTCTTCTTGGTTTCTTATAATGTAGAGCTTATGTGACAGATGAGCCAGACCGAGCAAATATGCAGTGTGTATCTTTACCTACTAAGGGACGGGGAATGGTATCGCGTGCTGATATTCCAATAGGCTCCTTGGTTCATAAAGAAGATCCTTATGCAGCGGTATATGGTCAAGATTCTTTTCTTTGGCGATGGCAAACACTGTACTTTTGCTAGGTTGTCTTAATAAAATCAGGTTTTCTTATGTCTTCTCATCTGCAATGATTCGGGAAATTGATGATTACCCTCATTTTGCTCTTAGATACATTATGATTTATTGCAAATTATTCAATTCAAAACTGAATGTCAAAGATAGACTCATGATCAAATGAGTCCACCCCCTTCCTATGATTCCGTGTGGACAGATCTGGGTCATTGAATGCTTGAGATCAGTGGCATAAATTTTTCCAATTGTGCATCGCGAACTGTGCAAGTGAAGTGCACAGTTGGCGAAATCCAAGCCATTGAACTCAAGTATTCAATGGCCCAGATTTGTCCACATGGACTCATGGGAGGGGTGGACTCACCTGAACAATGGCCGTCAAAGATATGTATACTTTGTACTAAATTGCAAAGGTATTTTCATATATGATGTTGCCGTTGGATTCTTATCATGCTAAGCTTTATGTAGATCATCTTGAAGAACTGTCGGGAGACCAACTGTCATTTCTGCTTCAATGAACTACCAATGCATGCCGTGCCCTGTGAATCGTGCTCTATACCACTATACTGCTCTAGTCAATGTCAATTAGTATCGGGAGGAAAAGAGTTTGGTAAAACTCCGAGGAAAGTTAGCCGTCATAATGAGCTACCAGATGAACTCGAAAAGTACATTTCAGAATGCGTTTCAATTGGCGTTTCTGGTCCACGTACTGAGGATATTGCCGAGCATAGACATGAATGTCAAGGTGTCCATTGGCCTGCAGTATTGCCGTCAGAAGTAGTTTTGGCTGGTCGAGTCCTCGTGAAATTTATAGAGCAACAAAAGGATTCTAGCGGTTTCTCTAACCTTCTCACAGTTTTGGTACTTGCACTAGTCCTTTTTTTTTTTTTTTTTTTTTTTGTGAGTACTAATGACTCTGTTACAATGCAGTATCTGTTCATCACTAGTTCTTTTGCTTAATTTTCATTTACAGTTTCATATTATGGAAGAAACTAATTGTGTATCTCGTGTAGGATCTCTGCCACAATTTTGTGCAGCTCCCTCCCGACACTAAGCTGGAGATGCATATTTACTCGATCATTCTGTTGAACTGTCTTCAGAATTCTTATGCACCTAAACTCCCCGTGACTGGGGTTATCATTTCACAGGTTGAATGAAATCAAACCAAAATATCCAATGCTTTGAAATGAAATCTGTCATATATATATAGTTTCTGTTATCCACAATCTCCTTATATTTCATATCCTGCTTGCAGCTGGTTATACTTCTATCGCAAATCAGAGTAAATTCAATGGCTATTGTCCGTATGAAATCTTTAGATACAAAAGGATCCTTAGACGAGCATGTGAATGCTTTAACCAGTTCTTTAGAGCAGGTATAGATCAATCTTGTCTCGTTTTCAAATTTTTATTGAATCTCGTTCTTCAAGCAATTAACAATCCTAGCAATTATCAAAGGCAATGCTTGAAGAGCGTTTTGTATTGCTTATCTATCTCCAAGTTGCGTAAGGACTTCTTTAAAATTTTGTATTGTTATGTTATTATGCAGGTCAAGGTGGGCCAAGCTATTTATTTGGTTGGCAGTATGTTTAACCATTCTTGTAGGCCAAATGCTCATGCTTACTTTCTTTCACGTACCCTTTATGTCCGCACAACAGATTCTGTGTCAGCGGGATCCGAACTCGAGCTCTCTTATGGTCCACAGGTACCTCGTTTTAGTAGATAATGTGAGCATATAACTATTACTGTGCAATCCAACTATTAGCTTAGGCTTTTAGTTGAGATGGAGCACATGCTTCAATTTGGTATCAGAGCCAGACCCAAGGTCATGGGTTCGAATCTTAGCCCCACTCGTAAGCGACTACGGTTTACCGGTCCACGTGTTGCTTGGAACCCACCTCACACGTGAGGGGGCGTGTGAGCATATAACTAATTACTGTGCAATCCAACTATCAGCTTAGGCTTTTAGTTGAGATGGAGCACATGCTTCAATTGATAATACCTCTTGATCTTTCATATGTTATTGTTCGCTGGTCCTAATTCCTAAGACATCAGCTCTCGTTGGTCATTTTAAATTTGGGGTTGTTTTTTTTTATATTCAGTGGCCTAATTGCATTATTGTGTGCAGTTCGATGACCTATTTGACCCTTATTCCTAAAAAAAAAAAAAAAGCATTAAGAGAACAGGAAATTGGCGTGTTCATGAAACTTCTAGAAACGTACTATACAATGTGTCCTAAGTTCCATGTTTAATGGTGCTGTGTAGATATGCCTTCAACGTTTTCATTGCTTCAGTTCGTTTCTTATAACTATAATGTGTTCCCGAATATTCTGCTTTGCAGGTTGGGCAGTGGGACCACAAAGACCGCCAGCAGATCTTGAGAGACCGCTACTCGTTTAGCTGTCAATGTAGAGGCTGTTCGCAACTAAATCTATCCGACCTCTGTATAAATGCGTACAGGTGTGCTAAACCCGGCTGCCTTGGTGTAGTCCCCGACAGCACTCTCGCTAGCTATGTGAAACAAAAACTCCCGCATGTCTCTAAGCAGGTCTTTTTTATACTGCAAAAGTCTACACCCGCTTATTTTCAATGCCTTGTTGATATTGCCATCGCTATTGTTATGTATCTAACTCGTATCCGTTCCTAAGTCAATAATCTTGACCCGTGAAGGTTGAAAAGGTCGAAAACGAGAGAATCAGTGATGTGGCCCATTATGCAGTTCATAAAGCCGATTATCATCTTAAACCTGGGCATTGCTTGAATTGCAATTTGTATCGTGATCTAGAAGCTGCATGTGCTACGATTAGCAAAGCTGAGAGTTCTATCGGGAGGTACATCGGGCTTCTTTATTAGTACATAAACACACTCTTGATTTATTGTGACTCTATAGATATGCATTAAACACTGACGTGTAAATAGGTTGCAAGACGCAATTGCTTCCAATGATGTCCCGGTTGAAGTACTTTCCAATGCTTTGAAGGCTTCCGATATTCTGAGATCAACACTGCATCCGTTTAACAAGAGAATTGCAGAGGTGAATGGCTGACACACTCCCATTGGTGCTGATTTGTTTTCATCCGTGTTATAAACAAAGATTGGGATTGGGCTAGAGTCACTCAATTGGGCTATAATGCAGACACTAAAAGATTGAATCCAACCAATTAGCAAGTCTAATCCATGGTCTTATGAACCATATGTTCTCTCATATTTTATCAATGTGGGACTCTTAACAATCCGTATACATTTTAGTAAACAAGAAACTATTCTGATTTTACGAGTTTCAGGTGGAGGACAATGTAGCACAGGCAATGTGCTTGGTTGGGGAACCGCAAGCTGCAATGGATCATTGTAAAGCGTCAATCAAGGTACATATCTCTCTTCAATCTCGGGACAGTTAACTTCTATGGCGCTTTCTTGTTGTCAAAGTATTAACTCAACAAGACGTTTAGCATTCACCAGATTCATGCTTATTACGTACCACCACAACTTTGTTCTCGTTAGAATTCTTATATTGACTGCAGATTCTTGAAAAACTGTATGATCCCAATCACATTGTCATCGGGAACGAACTGATTAAACTTGGATCCATCCAACTGCAACGTGGCAACCGCGATGCTGCCAGCACTACAAAGAGCACTGCTGAAATCTTTTCACGGTATTTTGGATCCCATGCACTCGTTATATTTCCATATCTGCAACGCCTCCAGCAAGAAGCTGGCTGCCTGGCATGATCTTAATACTAATTCTTTTATTTGTTCTTGTTGGGGCACTAGAATTGTTTCACCAAGGTTTTTAGCTTATTTGGGGCATCAAAGAACAAGCCAATCTAAGATCTATTTGTTTATTTTCTAGTTTGTCTGAGTTTCAAATTTTTGCTTAATGTCAGTTCTTTTAGGTTAAAGAAGTTTGTTTTTTCGCATGTCACCAAGGTTTATTTTATCAATGTGAGATTCTTTGCACTCGAGTCAAGTAGATGACTAGGCTGCGTAGACCGAAATTGGACCAAATCCTCCCCTAAAATAGAAGCTCTAAAGACACCAAAGTGAACCGAACAAGCGGATTTACGAAAGTTTGAACGCCACCAATACTCATAACCAGGTGAACACAAAGTGGATCGAACAGCCTCTGATACCATGTTAACATAAGAACTCTGTATATTTCCCAGGCTAAGGAATATACATATTTATACAAAATAATTAACAAACAAGCATACTTAATAAACAATAAACATCTATTCAAGGCTTCAAGCTCAAGCTTGGGCTCAATAAAGTAAGCAAGCTAAGCAAAGTTCAGTAAAATATTGTTCTCAACTACTAACTTCAAATGGGAAGCATACATGCAAATGATTATATAAGATATAAACAAAAGGCCAGGCTGAGTAATGAAAATTACAGATTCAACATGGGTTCTGATCCTACAAAAAATACCTTAGTTTCTATCGATACATAAAATGGCGATATATTGTATTATACCGGAATGAATCTTGCGTTAAACAGTCAGATCTATAAAGTGCATATAAACAGGATATGCATGTACTCCACCCCCTCTTTGGATGCAAGAAAAAAAAAAACATTTTTCCTGAACATTGCCCGAGCAAAAGTTACTGCATTTATGGAAAAGTATATTATCGGAGCTTAGAATCAGTCTGTTTGCTCCCCTTGAATGCTGAAAGAGAGAAAAATGATCTCGGTGCTGAAATGAAAGGCATGGAGGATACTATTAAAGATGATTAAAAGTTCGCAAGCTATAAAAGATTTTGAGTGAAAACGAAAAAAAACTAACCTTTTGTTGTGGTTACTGAAGATGAAACGTGACCCTCCTCCAATTTCTGAGATATGCTTTGAGCGACTAATTGGCCGATAGTTGCTTGGGCTGCAAAATATCATAATGGTCGAGTATATCTATATATGCATTCGATGAAAACTGAACTGGAACTAAGACGGGATAGTTAGAATACGAGTATTACCAGGAAGTTCATGACCATACTGCCCATAGTTCGAAGCATGAAGTGTGGCTTTCTTCAGTAGATTGTCGGAACCCTTCTTACTACCTTTAGATTCCTCGGTGTCGTCCTCTCCCTCTGAGAAGACAGAAGGGCTCGAGAAACCCGATGAATTTACATCAGTCTTGCTCTTTCGAGCAAACTTAAGGAGTCTCTTAAATCCTTTTGGTGCATCTTTCTGATTGACCATGGTTGGAGGGTTCTCGGCATTCCCCCAATCCATACTATCGGGTTCACTGCTTTCCTCGAGTAGCATTTGGGAAAGAGAATGGCGGACTCGTGGACTGGCAGCTCTCACGGGCACATCAGCTGAAGAGTCGATATGGCTAGCACCATCATTGTTTGGAGCCTTTTCGTTGTCGTGCTCTTCTATTTCCACCCAAGCTGCGGGGGATATGTTGATTTCTTCTTCGACCTCGTTTTTTATATTAACGCACTCTTGCTTCTCGCAAAAATCGTCTTCGTTTTTTGGAGCAGCAACCGGATTAGGACTTTCTGTGTCTACTTCACACTTCTCGGGGCTGCCTATCTGAGTTTCACTTGCTAGATCTAACTCGACTTTTGGGTCTGCAAGAAGTACATCGCCCTTTTGATTGGAAGGTTCGGGAATTATCGGATCTTTTTCATTCTTCTCTGCTTCAACCAAATCAACCGAGTCCCTCAACGATTGTTCTGGTGGAGGTGGAGAAGTTTTCTTTTTTGCGACGGGACCAACACCAGGTCCAGTCCTGGAGCCCTTACGCAGAAAAGGCTTTGGTTCCTTCGGTTCCTTTGGTGTATCCTTTGGCTCGAGAGGAACCACACTGCTTTTCTTGGTTACCTTGTTTAGTTTCGGTTTTGCAGAGGAATCAGAACTTACTCGAGGAGCCTGAGCTTTGGTTTTTGTAGGTTTGCTACTAGCTTTTGTCACCGCTTGCTGATTCCTTTCAGCGGAGTTTCTTACGCTCTTTTTAGCTTCATTTGGTAATGTTTTCGCAGGCTTTGCTGGCAATTGGGATCTCTCGACTTTCGGGGTTGATTGAGGAACTAATGGTGTTGGAGTTGGATGTGATCTTCTCCGGGTAGCTGTAGAACTAGCCGTTGTTACAGGTGTTTTAGCGGGTGATGCCCCGTTAGCTCTCGGTGACGGTGCTGTTGGCCATGACTTACGTATGGCGGGCAAAGATGCCGCCTTTTTTGAAGCTTTCTTCACATCAGCAGCAGGTTTAGGGGTTTCGGTTTTGGAATTTGCAGACTCGGAGGAATGGTTAAGCGGGGTTTGGGTTCTCTTAACTGCAGGTCTTTTACTAACAGTGTTTACCTTTCCAGATGCCATATCGGGTTTTGCTTTAATTTGTGTGTCCTTCCCCCCTACTCGCTTCCTAGCAGTCTCGCCCCCTTTAAGCTTCTCGTCCCTTTTCTCTTTGTAATGATTGTACAAACCGCCTCGCTGTTGATCGGGAAAGCGTTGGTCTTGGTTATCACTCGGGGCTGCATTTCTATACCTTGCGGGTTTCGTTTCCATCATTTTGATCAGCAGCTGGTTTAGTTCGGCTTCCTTTTGGCGACTCCATTCAGCCGAGGCGGTTAACTTTCTGCTTTCTTCGGTCTCGTTAGGGAGAGTATCATCCCGCTGTCCTTCTAGACCGGATACTCTTTCTTCACATACAGGCTCGGGCTCGGGCTCGAGTTCAATTTCAGCAGCCTCGACGGTATTAGAATCTAAATTCGTCTCCAAAGCACTCATAGTCTCTTCGCCTTCTAAGTTCTCCTCGGTAGTCATTGAAGCAGCATTTGCGGGATTTTTAGAGCTTTCGTACATTCCAGCACTCCATCTCCTGAGAACCGCTTTATTTGCACCAGCGGAGACTACACTTGCCGTTTTCTGAACATCCGAGGTTTGATCTCCTCTCTGTTTTCTCTCGAAAAGATTTATTGCATCTTGCACGCTCATTCTACGCACATTTTTCGACGTTTTCTCAGATGCTTCCTCGCCACCACTACTGCTTTCGCCTTCGTCTTTCTGGCACACTACTCGGGCAGGAATGTAATGTAAGCTCTTGATGGCTAAAGCGGTGGGTCTCCGAGACCCGCTCCGTCCAATTTGGACTCTTCGCATCGGGGAGGCAGACCTTCTCGGTGAAGCAGATCGCGCTAGAGCCCGACTTCGCTCTACCGATGGTTGATCCTCCTCGGTCGTGCAAGACGATTCCTCGCCTTCTGATGAACTCTGCCTCTCGATTTGTGCAGCTTTAGCAGGAGAGGCACCATATCTTACGGGTTGCTCTGAAAGCAGCAATGGCTTAGACGAGACCCGAGAATCCTCTTCTGAACCACGTTTATCATTCCCCGAATAATTTTCTACAATCTTTTGTAGCGAGTTCCTGAAATAGGTATACACAAACCAATCGCTCTCACATTTTCATCTAGTTCTCTACGTTTTATCTATCTCTATAACGTATATCTCTATAACCATTATCTTACCTCAAATCGAAAGCTCCAAAATGATTGCTGAACTTTCCAATCTCAACAATCTCCTCGGGAGCAGCTTGGTCAAAAGCATCAGCGAGATCGCTTCTTAACGCACCGAGCCTCAAGTCCATTGCTCGAAGCAATTCGTTCCTGTTCACCACAAAGATAACTCAAGATACTAGGCAAGGGCAAATCGTAATTCAAAACCAAAGAGTAACCAGAGCGTACTTGGAAGAATCCGATGTAGCAGAATCATCATCAGCCTGTTTAAGACGAAAGCAGTCAATTTTAGCAATCCCGTTGGTTTGAAACACAGATTAGTTCGATAATAAGGGATCAATCGATCACCTTTGCATATAAAGAAAGGTGAAATCCCCGGGCTTCCTCCAGCTGAGATATCTCTTTCTCCACCGCATTTGCTTTATCCAATATATCCCCCGAATTAATAATATTAAGAAACCTGACAAACAAGAAGTTAATCACAGACAACAGCATTACAACGAAACGAAGAAGTCCTTGCAGACCATACCTAATTAAAGTGGATTTCGAAAACCATTTAGCATTGCTAACATTATCCGGGGGTTCGAGTTTAAAAGAAGCATCCCGCCCTTTCGAGCTCAAAGCTTTAACTTTCGAAGAATGCTGTGCCAGTTGCTCGAGAACCCCAGAAGCCACCGCCTCTACCTCGTTGTCCCAACATATGCAAGCCTCGTACCTATAAAACAAGACAGTCAAGTTTTCATAGCCTGTACTAAGAACCATCTAACACCGTAACCTTAAACTAATTGAACATTGCATTAAACATCTCAAACAGGTTTGGTTTAGACCATCAATCATCTGAAAAAAAGAAGATTTCTGCAACATTTGCAGCCAATTACACTGCTTCGAAACTAAGCCCCCTTCAAATAACAAGGCAAGATTACCTGTTCTGGCTTGGATAAATCTGGAATTCAACATAATCCAACGAAACATCAGTATGGATCCCACCCGCCATCCTTGAATCTCAAGAAAACTCGAGCCTGATGAACAAAAACAACACAAATTAATGTTAACAAAACGCGTTCTTGTCATCATCCCAGACTGAATTACAATGCCAACCTTGAAATTCTAAGCCTTCAGCACCAGCCCAAATTTCATTCCATCTGGTTCAACAGAGCCTGGCTGGCACAAACAAACACACTTGTTATCAACAACCTTAGCCCCCAACATTGGAGACATCAAATAATAATACCATTGCACAAGCAAAGATAGATAGGTACACCCAATCTGACCTTAAAGATTGCTAAAGAGTAAAGATTGCTGCTATACAACCAACCAAAACACATTAACTTGCACAGCTCATTATAATCAGCCATAGTCAAATCAAACCAGAGAAGCAACAATCAAAATTCAGCAGACATAAGAAACAATCAAAACAGACCAAACTACACTCAAGATCAGATCTAGACTAAGAAAAACCCCAATCTTTGCCACAAAAACCTTCAGCCCACCGACACAGATGGCACAGTTTTCTTGAACTATCAACACCCATTGCCTGATTCCACCATTTCCAAGCACCCCATTGACTGCCCAGAATCAGCTCCCCCATCTAATACACACACAGATTCATCCACATACATGTATGGACAGTGCAAGAAAATGCAAGTGAAAGAGAAGCTTACTGGGAATGAAGCTGAACAGAGCTCAAAGATGGAAGCTTTGGTGAAGATCTAAAATGGGATTTGGGGCAAGAATGAAAAAGTTGCAGCCTTTTTCTCTTTTTCTCTGTTTATTTCAACCTGTCTTATTGTTTTTTAAGAAAGAAGATGGCAATGGGCTGCGGAGAGAACAAGCAGGAGAAGAAAGAAAATGCCTTGGGCTTTGGCGTTTGAGAGTGAAGTAGAAGATAAAACACTGCACAGAGACAGAATGAGAGAGAGAGAGATAGAGAGAGAGTACAGCCCAGCTTTTATTAATGACAACATAAGACATGAAAGGCCGCTAAACTCACCACACATGATGTGAGTAATAATGTAATTATTGCACCGATCTCCCCGGGCGCGTGATGTCACGTTTTCCATCTTTTTATAGTTTATTCTTTCTCTTCTATACGTTACTGAATTCAAATCTGTTCTTATTTTAATTTAATTATTCTGTGGTCCTTGTCCCCCATTACTGTGCTGCTGCTCCTTTTTTGCTTCTTTCAGTTTAGTCCTTGACATTTCAGGAAATCATGGAACTACCCCTGAACTAACTTCTTCATCATGTTTCAAAAACAGATTAAAGTTGCAATCTTTGCCATTTCTTGATTCAAGAATTAGTCCTTTTTTTTTTTTCATGGCCTAATGGTAAAAAAGTGAATCCCAAAGAAATGGGCAAATGGCAACCACTTTTCCACTACAACCCCCCACTATAATAAGTATTAACCATCAACTCACCCACTACTTGATACCACTTAACCACTTCTAGCCATTACTAAAAACTTGCATTAGAAACACCCATAAAAGTTAATTAATAACCTAAATTGATTTACCTACTATTTCATCAACTTCATTGCAATAATAATAATAATAATAATAATAATAATAATAATAATAATAACAACAACAACAATAACAATGTAATACCCTTGTTACAAAAGGTGAAATTCTTTAAACCTAGAGCCCCACATTCTAACCCGATAGGATAGTAGAAGGATAAATTATCAGCCAATTAGGTAAGAGAGCTATTGTATAATAGTATATTGCCCACAAAGAACTCATTTACCCATTATATTGAGTGAAACTCTCGCACTGTAATTGTTAAGACAAACCAACTAAGCTACTCGTGTGAAAAAAAATGCAATGCCCACAATCCATCATACTTGTGACATTATACGTTACGATTGATTAAACTATCTTTTAGCTACATCCAATTATTATTGTGTGCTACATCAATGAATACTTTGTAAGAGATAGATATGATGAGTCAAATGTATATTTTGTGTTGAAAAAAGAAAGCTTTTTTTTTTCAATTTTTTTATAATATAAAGGAAAACTGTTTAATTTGAGACGGATACTTGATAGTTTGGGAAGAATTTAGCCAAAATTTATACATTTAGTTTTATCAATTGTTGCACTTTGGTCACTTATATAATACTTTTATGTATTTGTGAACTTGAATTTTTATTTTTATTATTTTTTAGCACCAAAGGACTAATAAATGAGAAAATGAACAATTTAGGGGGACAGACTTGGAAAAGAGATAAATAAAGGGTATACATTTCCGAACTCACGTGCTGCCAACGCTGCACAGATTGTGATGTTACGCTTGTACCGATTTCGCCCACGAAGGCTCCTTAAAAATAAAATAAAATAAAATAACCTTTTGTTCTTCATAGCAATACATATGGGTTGACATAAAATGATAAAAATGCTATAATAGCGTATGTAAAAATATGATTGATATCATTAATGTGAATTAATATCAAAATATTTTTTTTTTATCCAAGGGAGGGCCAAGCTCAGTGCTTTACAACTGACACCCTTCCGTGATAGTCTTCACATACGGTAAAGCACTCAAATCAACCAACAACGCATCCTTGATGCTAGAAGGGCTCCTCCCACTCCACCCACGTAGTGTTGGAGATGTGAGCATATAACCATTAATGTGCAATCCAACTATTAGCTTAGGCTTTTAGTTGAGATTGAGCACATGCTTCAATTTGATATCAGAGCCAGACTAAACGTCATGGGTTTGAATCTCAACGCCACGTGTGCTTTTAGTTGAGATGGAGCACATGCTTCAATTGGAGATACGTGTTTGTTTTGTAAGAATATCAACCACTATGTTCTATTCTCGATAGATGTGTTTGATAGATGTGTTTGGAAAGAAATCTCCCAGTGTTCTCGCTTCCAACTTTTACAACTTTCAATACGGTTTCGTAGAGGACCTCTAGGGAAAATCCCCCCTTCAATATATTCAATAACCTTCCTCAAGTCACTTTGCACAATCACTTTCCCGAGACCCTTATTCTAAGCCCATTCAACTCCCTTAAGAATTGCCCAAAGGTGGTTATTAGTATAACGTGTTTGAGTTATCAATTTTCCTTCGTTATATTTTACAAGCTATTTGTATAAGGTAGATTATTTTTTAATATTCCAGATGCAATAATGTCCATTTGTAAACATGATGGACTAAATCTTCCCTAGATCAGACCTTCAAGTCAGAGCTTGATCTCTCAAATTGACGAATTGTGCATTAAGTAAACTTTGTTCATGTATAATAGCCAATAAATTATATAAGAGATAAATTACATTAAGCATATTATGTGTGATGATCTTAACTGGAAATTTATTAACAAAAATTAAATCCGTTATATATATATAGAGTGATGGTGATAGGTGTGATTATTAAAGTGGGAGTGGGAGGGGGAGGGGAGGGGGTAAAGTTCCACGTTGCTCTGCATTGAAGTTTGATAATGACATTATTATTACGGAGTATTATTCAAATCATTACATCTTCAACTTGTAGACTAGTCCAATTTCCACCAAGAGGAAAGTCCCATAAATTTTCAAATTTGAGTGTTGATACAACCTTACACATGTGTGTTACACTTTTGTCGCACCACATAACTTTATAGTTTAAAATATAAAATATGATTATTAGTGGAGTTTGAAAATATAACACAATGAGGCCATTGAAGTGCTTCAAAGTGGCAATTGGAGGTACATATATTATATATTTATATGTGTATCAAATTTTTGTAATCACTGGATAATAATTTATGATGATCAAGACTGTTGAGCAACATGTTTTTTTTTTTTTTATATCCACCAAGTAAAATCTCACAATCATTCTAATAGGGGAAGGGATGCATTGGGTAAACTCCGCAAAATCTCAAGGCAGAGGAGATAAATCGCACTAAAAAAATTATATAACGGATTTAACCAAGAGGATGTGAATTTGTGACTTTCTAGTATATAAGAATAATGTTTTACCCACTCGCCCATGTCTACTATGTATCGCGAGAAAATGATGACAATACCTAGTACGGAGTATTATTTATTATAATGTCTTATTGGTATAGAGATTAAAAACAACATGACTATTAATCTTCATTGTCATAGCCTAGATAGAAAGATATTCCAAGTCCTTGGTGGTCCATTTTGCCCATCATGTCACTTTGGTCCCATCCCAAAAAAATCAACTTCTTTCCCTAGAAGGCTCCCATACATGGCAATTTGGCAATTCTTGAAGCAACATTAAAATTGGAACCCCCCACCCCCACTATATAGATTTTACTCATAAAAGTTGTAAATGTTGTGAAATTTGATGAATCCTCACATGAACATATATAACATCGGTAAAAATATCAATCGATTATTAATCATTCTTCGGTAAAATATATATAAAATATACAGAGTTCTAGTATAACTATAATATTACAAAGGATGAAGAGGTAGTATCATAATATAATACCTATAGTAATGTTCACTGAATTTCAATTAGGCCAGACAATTGTCCTAAAGTTGGTTTTCATAAGCATAGTAAATGAAACCCACCACAAACACTATCATATGCTGGCCCATTCAAAGGCTTTCCTTTATCCTGCTTACTATCATTTTCCACTATTGGGTCCCCAAGTAGAAAACCAAACCATCCATGGATCCACCACCATTGATGTTCTTGCAAGCTTTAAACACTCTCACTTTACACATTGCTTTGACAGTGACACCCATCTTACAAAACTGGAAGAAATAGGCCATGTTTGGTAAATGACTGTTGGCTGTTAGATGATTTGGTTAATTAGAAGGTATAACTAGTTAATAACATTAACTGATTGTAGAAAAATGTTTGATAAATTAACTGTTAGCTGATAGTTGTTTGGTATAATTTCTTTTCTCAAAAAGTTAATTAAAAAAGTTGCTTTGAGCAGCTTTTTGAATTTTAGCATGTAGAGTTACAAAAAACTAATTAACCAAACACTTATATTAATTTTT
Organism: Ipomoea nil; assembly: GCF_001879475.1. NCBI lineage: Eukaryota > Viridiplantae > Streptophyta > Magnoliopsida > Solanales > Convolvulaceae > Ipomoea > Ipomoea nil. The sequence goes on along the minus strand of NW_017617835.1, from coordinate 5,700,126 downwards.
TAACCAAAAAAACAACTAATAGTGGTCAAATAAGCTAAAATTGACCTATAAGCTAACTATTTTACCAAACACGGCCATAATGTAAAAGCAAGTTACAAAAAGACCAGTGAAACCTCAATGGGCAAAATATCACATACAAATGGTGAAATGGTATCATTTAGATGTACAATACAATCAATCCATCATCTACAACATAGTAGGAACTAGGAAGAACACATCTACATCATAAGAAATCATCTATTTAGTATTGTCTTATTGAAAAGGGCATTCCCCCAAAAGAAACCATATAATTAGCAAGCATGTACTAAGATGACATGGAAGAAAAGGTTGTCTCCCCTCCCTCGCCCCAAAATTGCAGCTTATAGGGGAAGAAAGCTACACGTGAAAAAAAGAGAGATCGGGGGCTACTTTAGTGTCTAATGGTACAGTTCCTTCTGCATTAAGTCAGCAGCTGGAATTCGCCTATCAAACAGAGCGGTATCGTGTAAGGTTTATAGGGGGAACCGAGGGGTAGAAAAGAAAGTAGAAACAACCTTCAGTTAGACCACACGTGAACGAGTCCAAGCCTGTTTCCGGTATAGATTTCATTGCGGTCTTCATCATAGTAGAGGGCAGTGATATCTTCCAGTGCTTCTGCAACGGTGCTCCTGATTCTAGACGCTTGGACTCTATTAGATTTATTACAACTTTGGCCACGACAACTGGGACTACAACTGCAATCACTTGGGGTATCGGGTTTAGTTGCTTTTATTTTTGCGAGGCACTTGCCCGTCAATATATTGCTGATATTGATGGAACCTGTTGTCCAACCAGAGTAACCTTTGTTAGAATCTTAGACATTACAAAAGTAAGAACGTCTTAAGCAACAGATACCAAAATCAAATGGACAAAAAAAAAAGATCATTATCGATTCTCATAGCATGCCACAATCCTTCTCCCAAACAGCCAAAAGGCTGAATCCCCAATCCCAAGGACCCCCCGCACCCCGGCCCGACAGAGCATTTGGGAGGATGTAAATTACAGTGACTCAATGGCTCAGCAGACAGGGTCGGACAGGGCCAAATGCCGGTGTGCACAAGGAATTTGCCCAATTTGGTCTCTTCTCCCAAATACTGCCTACTGAACCAGTGAGCTAAGCCCATACAGGCAGCATGCCACAATCCTAATAGTGGTCATGGATATAGTCGTAAAACTGCCTAGCTTTCATTTCTTACCATTTCCTTCTGATAGGGGATCGTCAGAATCAGCTTTGCAGTAGGAGATGATTAGGTCCTGGTCGCTAGTAATGTAAATGTTGTTAGTGTTACAGTCGGGATGCCATAAGAGGTGATCCTCGAACGAAGTTACAAGCTCCCCGCGGAAGTTCCAAACCGCGACTGTTCTGTTTCTGAATGTCAAGAATAACTGGTTCTCGTACAGAAATATGAATGCTGATGGCGTCATAAACTCAGTTCTACTAACTTCTGTCAACTCAGAATTGCGGACCTAAATTCGAATATTTGTTAAATTTTGACCGTGCATTTTAGAGAAGAGGTGCTGGGGAAGCTGCTAAAGCAGTAAAACACTCACATCAAGAATCTGGAGATTCTCATTCTCTTGCTTGACAAGTAGCTTTTCATTGAACTGCTCAATGAAATCGACCTTCTTATTCCGATGAAGTAGATGGTTGAACGATTTGAGAACAGTTCCATCCTCGATAGAGAGAATCTTCAGTGGAACATAACCACTAGCTTGGGTAAATATCAATAGCATGATCCCCGGGCTGTTTTCCAAAAGTACAGATAAAACAGCATGAATAGGAGAAAAAGCTGCCTGTTCTTGGCATATAAAACACAGTAAAAAGTAATGCAGCTAATATAAAAATTCGAACTTTGACTCTGCTGCACTTATTGAATACAAGCCCAATGTGAAAATGTAATACCCTTGCCCACAAAGGCGAAATCCCTCGCCCCAAGGGCCCCCACACCCCACCCTGACAGGATTGTGGAGGGGTAAATCACGGTGACTCAATAGCCCACTAGGTGGAAGAACCAGTGTCTGGTGCACACAAAGAGCCACCCACACAAGAGGGTGAAACTCCCACATTGTGGCTCCCGAGGCTCAATCCTGCGTCCTTGCCCACAATTTGCCACCCACGAACCAACTGAACTACCCGTACGGGCGCAAAAATGTAATTCTCATGTAGTATGACTACATCTCTATAAGAGCACCAACTACATACTTCAACTGTCAATGAACTAAACCAGCTTGGTTGGCGTGAGTGGCCGTGCACTCTTATCCCTTAAGAGAGGTCGGGAGTTCGAACCCCCTCTTGTATGGAAAAGCCAATCTGGCCAGCACTTTGCCCCTTAATTGGCCCGGCCCGGTGAAAACGGGGATTAGTCTGAGTACGGTACGGGCTTAAAGGTGCCTCTTACAGTTAGGGCCTGCTCAAGACACCTCGTGGTCTGACCCAAAAACTGTCAATGAACTAACCTGATTTTAATCTCTTGAACATCTTTATCCGATATGGAGTACAGCATTGTATAGTTCTTCAAGTCAAACACCTTGTATATGCTGATCAAATATAAAAGAAAAATCATCTCCGGTAGCAAATATATAGGACACTTTAACCGAGCATCCCTACCTATCCTGAGCAGAGTAAGTGAGTACTTTCCCATTTACATCGTCAAACTCCACAAAACCAGGCCACTTCAATGACTCCGATTCAAAAAGAGCAAAGCCAGCATCCGGTTGACCCCTTTTTATGTATCTAGTATCGTCAAGGACCAAAGAAGATCAGTAAAAGATACAATATACTAAGTAGAAAAAACGAGTGAATTGCATAAAGTGCATACTCAATCCTCGTAGTCCTGCACTTCAAGGAGCTAAAATTATCTGCAGCATACACCGAAACAGTTATAAGAGAATCATTATTTTTATTGTAAAACAAACTCCGTATCACTTCATCTGGGCTGACATTCAGGAAACATATCCTCTTGTTGGTCTCTGCACCATAAAAAATAATAATAATAAGCATAGGAGAGCAAGCTAGATAACGATTAATTAAATTATGATCATTTTACCTCGGCTAAAAGCTGCACAGACTCCAGACCGCGCAAGAGCAAAAACAATATCATGCGCAGCAACTATCTCAATAATTCTTGACCTTTTCTTCAGAAACGGAAGTGTAATGGCACAATGCTCTTTAGGATCATGAGTATCATACTCCTCCTGCAACAATACAAGACTAATCATAACAAAATCGTAAATTTGGGTACATAAATGGAGAATAATATGGCATCGGCCTCAGATAGGGTGGGGGTGAACTCCTAACCATTGGATCTAGCCATCTAGGGAGCCTCACCTTTCTTTCACACAGTACTGTGAAACTATGACAACAATTACCTAGTGTTATTTGCATACATTAGATTCAAAATTCTCCTGTTTCAGTTCTGGAGCAAATATAAGAATTTAAGTCATCTTAGCTCCTTAGCACACAAGAAGGACAAATATGAAATATCTCTCTCCTAGGGTTCTCAGATACACCACTAGAATTAAATAGGGCAAAGGAAAAGATAACAGCTTTCTGATCATTACTCCCTAACTGGCCAAACCCAGTAGTGTATCTCACTCCATAACTATGAAAATCTGCTCAAATTGAAAACAGAGAGAGAGAGAGGGAGAGGGAGAGAGAACCTGTAAACGAATGTTACGAAATCGCTCCTGCGCATCCTTCATACTAAAAGCCCGGTCGAGCTTTGAAGAAATCTCCCTTCTTTGGAGCTTCTTAACGCTGTTCATGAACCCATCAACGCCACCGCGACGCCGCCTCTTTGCCACCACTCGCCGCCCACGACCCGGCCGCAGGCTCGCAGTTATTCTCCTCCCATCCATCCCCAACAATCCCCGGAGCTACGAATCTAAACGCCGACAAACCCAACACAAAAATCTCCAGGTATACTCACATTCCAGCTCCGACAACACAGCCTCCAGCACAACAAAACAGACAACTTTCCTCGATCTTTCCGAGTGCTCAAGCTCCGAATCCTAAGACCCAGATATGAATAACTGTGGCATATGATATATGAAAACCTCCCCTCCTCTATCTTTCTCTGCCTGCTTCAACTGTGGGTTTTTGCGTGGCTTATCTTATCTCTGCTCATGTGCACCGGTGCATAGCCGGAAATTCAAGAAGCGGAGCAGGGTAGAGTAACAACAACTAACAAGGTGGCCAAACTTTTATCACGGAGGGAGGACACCGGAGGAATGTATCAGATTTTTGAACAGTACCGTCCGATCTAGCCTATTATTAGCTGTCAAAGATTCAAAATCCCATCCAACATAATTTTGTCTCGAATTTTATTGGATTCAAGTCTTTTAAAGCTATACAATTACAATGACACGCCAATACCATCCCATAATTGTATTAGATCCTGATAAGTTAATTTTTTATTTTTTTTCATGTAGGTCTTAATACAAGTGTTTATATCAAAGTTTTGTATTTGAGAGTACAAATTGAAAGTAGAAAATGGGAGTACAATGTAACATTTTTCTAATTATTTTTACTTTATATATATATATATATATATATATATATATATATATATATATTTTTTTTTTTTTAAAACACCTCTCTATATATAATAATATAATAAATATTGAATAAAAAATTCAAAAAGGTGATCGAATAGTTGAATGGTTTAATTCTTGTAAACACATACCGAGTCTAGATATTTTTAATGTAATTTATATTTCTTGCGTAATTAATGACTACATATTTTTTTCATCAATTTTTTAAAGTCTCATCAATAGAATGAAAAGTACAATTAAAATATAATCAAATAAAATTTAATCAAGGTCCTTCATGCTAATAAAAAAGTAAGTTTTAAATGTTAAATATAACTCTGAGTTGGTCAAATAATTACTAATTACAAAATTTTAAATGTAACACGCCATAAGAACTATGAATAACCTAAATAGATTTACTTCTAAAGTTCAAAACGCATCTTCGAGTAGAAGCTAAAAATTTTACCTTTTCTTTTAAAGTTCGGATTTTCAAATAGAACTTTTTTAAAGTTCAAGAATGCAATTAGAGAAGAGACCAAAGCCAAATAGCAATGGGATTGATTATGCAGGTCCAGACTCCAGAACTGCAAGGCAGCTACCACCTTTACATTGCTATTATTTCCTACTTAAAACCCTTCCAAAGATTGGGTATACAAGAGGAACTAGATCAATGAACAAAAGATGTGTGTTGCCAACATTAAGTATATGATTTTTGGATCAAATGTCTAAAAGACAAAATCATAGCTATCTCCAGCATTAGGGAAGGAAAAAAGAACAAAGCATAGCAAGGATAAACAAATCCTTTTATTTATCATGGTCCTCATGCAAGTGAATCCAAGTTTATGTTCTTGCAGCGAAGGATCACTCAACGATAGAGACTTTCGGATCTCAGATTCTCTGCAATCTCAGTTTCCCAACGGTCACCATTCTCGAGCAGCTTCTCTTTGTCATAAAGAAGTTCCTGAGAACACCGAACAACAGGTTATGTCAGTAGTGTACACCAATTGGTTAATTTACCATCAAAACAATCCTCTGGTCACCTAATAAAAGAAAAGGGGTGTGAAAGGGCAAGGTCAAATGTTTAACAAATGTGGCAGGGGAAGAAAAACTCAAACTGTCATTTTAATCACAAAGCAGTCTTTGCAGAAGAAGACTTCTTATTGCATATCCACATTCTGAAAAATGAATCAGGATCTTTGCATTCAATATTTTTTTTTCTTACGGTTTTTCCAGTGTCAATTAGGAGTTAGGAGTGTGTTCTTGTTAATTGGTGATACCTTTATGCCCAATGAAAGATGTAATTCTACTGTGCCCTAAATAATTTCATTTTCTTGATATAAAATTATAAAAGGAAATGAAACATAGCCAACCTCATGAGTCTCTGTTGCAAATTCAAAGTTGGGCCCTTCAACAATGGCATCGACGGGGCAAGCCTCTTGGCAAAATCCACAGTAGATGCATTTTGTCATGTCAATATCATACCTATCATATCAAATTCACACATGAGCAATTGCATGGGATGCATTTGCAAATGCCCGCACTAATTATCTAGAACTCTAGAAGTATCCCGAGCTGTGCACTTAAAAGTGAGAATGATATTGTCTACCTGGTAGTTCGTCGACTTCCATCTTCTCGCTCCTCAGCCTCAATAGTGATAGCTTGAGCAGGACAAATCTGTGATAGCCACATCAATCACATTAAACAAATGTTAGAACAATATAAAATATAATGAAAGTACAAGGTAATATAGCCTAAATAAACACTTACAGCTTCACAAAGTTTGCAGGCAATACAACGTTCCTCTCCTGTTGGATAACGACGGAGGGCATGTTCTCCACGAAAGCGAGGGCTTAAAGGACCCTTCTCAAATGGATAGTTGATCTGCCAGTTGGAAATACCGTTACTCAAATATTCTATATATTATAGAGCAATAAACTAGTCAAGCCAAACCAAACCTCTAAGGCTATCCTCATCCCAGCAAGTGAACCCCTTTCAAGATGATGTGGAAGGTAATGTGGATTTCTTTTTTGTTTTATTTTGTTAGCTTATAGCAAGCTTGCAAGCCTGACTATATAGTTTTATTTCTTTTTTTTTTTTATTTGTTATTTTATTATTACTTCATTATTATATTTATAATATAAAATGAAAGTGGGACCACTTTTGAAAGTGAGAGAGTATTGCAGGGATGTAGAGAAAATAGTGAAGAATTTACAAATTTGATGATGTGGAAGTAGGATCCACTTTTGAAAGTGAGAGAGTATTGCAAGGATAAGGATAGCCTAATATTTGAACTTGGCTTGCAAGTCACAAACCTAAGAGAGTGCCTAAGTTCAGCTTAGTTATAGCTATCAGTTGCTTGAGTTAGGCTCAACATGATTAACTTAAACAACCCAAGCCAATGCGCTTGATTGGATCTATGAAAAAAGAGGCAAAGAAAGAGATTATCTGGCATTCTGGCTATCAATGGCCAGATCTGAAGGCTGGTCATGGCCATGTGGAAATGGCAATTATGGGTGGAGGAAAAGAGATGCAAAAAGGATGAAGAAAATGGAGAAGGTAGGACTTCACTGAGGTTGACCCGGGCTCTATTAACGAGCTGAATATGGCCTGCCTAAAACATATCCAAACTGAGAATACCAAGCCAACCATGTCACAAATGCTTTGGCCCATTAATAGCCCTACTAAAGAGAGAGAAAAGGATTAACCAAATCAAACATAATCACCCTGGGAGAGAAGCAACTATAGGGAGTCCCAAACAGCCAAACTAAAGACAAAAAGTAGACCATCACAGAAGGAAGGGGGAAAAACCTATAACTTACAGTGACTTTCGTGTCAAAGAAGTACTTGAGTGTCAGCATCAGACCCCGAACCATTTCAGTCAGAAATAGTGTATTAATGCTCCTCTCAAAAACTGCACTTAGTTGAAAAGGATGAAGAATTTATAATTGCATTAAGAGGAATATAGAAGGAAAGTAAGTTAAAACTATTGTAGAAAGGCTTCTACCAGAATTCCAATCTTTTGACAGTTCTTTTGCAAGCTGCTCTCTCTCTTCATCATCTGCAAAATTCAAATAGCAATACTCTTATAATACTCCACCTGGACCATGCATGTTGAATTAATACTACATTCATAAACATTCAATTGTAGGATGGCAAGAAATTATAGTGCAACATTTTGAACTACTTGATACCAGGAAAGAAACACAAGTTTTTATGGTATTTGGACATTTTGGCAGATCAAAAGTACCCATAACCTAAGCTATTGCATAGCCTTTTCTTTTACATGGCCCTTGTTCATCCTTTCGAGTCATAATGTGCTATCCAGTAATACACACAAGTGCTTGTTAAATTTTCTAGTTAAAGGCCATATGGATATCCATAGGAGTCATCAAAAAAACAATTTTTTCTTTCTGAAACACATAGATAACTGTTAATTATATATGGCATTTATTTTATTTTTTTCAATTAATAATCTGAATTGAAAAGCAAATACAAAAACTGAAAGTTTAAAAAATTAAGAGCAAAGCACAAACCTTTGTCAGTTGAAAACGAATGCTTTGTAGCAAATGATCGTGTACCATACAAGGTTCCATAATGGTTAGAGCCTTGTAATGCTTGTCCTGCCAAAACCTATACTCCCCAATGGACAAAAGAGAGGGATACAAATCAATTTTCCATGTGAGACAACAGAGGAGAAATGCCTTATAACAGCGTACAAAGGTGTTTCGGGCATCTTATTAAGCAGTTCAATCTTCCTTTAACACAAATCATCAAATAAGAATATTTGAAAGGAGCATAAAGTTTAGCACTCTAATCCAGAGAATTCCTTAACACAAATCATCAAATAAGAATATTTGAAAGGAGCATAAAGTTTAGCACTCTAATCCAGACAATTCAACAACGGAGAAAAAATCAGAAGTAAATTCGTCTCCCGAATGAATTTAGAGCCTAACATAAATCCTAGACTCGCGGAAATTGCAGTATATACAGAGATTGACACGATTTATATATATAAATATAAAGATGTAGGCTGCGGAGAGGGGGATACGAAGGAGAGCTTACAAGCTGCCGAGAACGAAGCGCAGACATCGATTTACGAGCTAAGATGAAAGCCATGGCCGATTCGATGCCGGAAAGATGCGAGGCGTTTCTCCGTTCAAGTCCAGGGAGATCGGAAAAGGAGTGTGGAGTATGTATGCCAGCGAGTCCGATTGTAGCTCATAGTCGGTTCGGGTCGCGAAATATTTGTTCTAACTGATTGGGCCAATAATTTGGCCTCCAGTAAAGTTGGGCTCATAAGGAATGTCCATTCACTCAAGCCTAATATTTCCAATCAATCTTTCATGAGTAGTTATGCTGCATGGTGCATACGGATGCAAAAACGACGTCGTTTTATTAAAAACGTGTGTCTCCTTTTAAAAAAAATTCAGATTTGATTCCCAGCAATAATATTATGTTGTTCATTCATTCTGGAATTTTAGTTCATAGATTATGAAATTTTAGTTCATTGATTCTGGAATTATAGTTCATCGATTCTGGAATTGTAGTTTATCGATTTTGAAATTTTAGTTCATAGATTCTGGATTTTTAGTTCATTCATTTTGGAATTTTTAGTTCATAGATTAGATTCTGAAATTTTAGTTCATATATTCTGAAATTATAGTTCATCGATTCTGAAATTATAGTTTATCGATTCTGGAATTTTAGTTCATATGTTGTTGCTGGGAATCGAACCTGATTTTTTTTTTTAAGGGAGACGCACGTTTTTAATAAAACGACGTCGTTTTTGCATCCGTATGCCGGATGCACAGCATAATTTGCCATCTTTCATGGTGAACTTTTCATATTTGGTTTACAATTGAGTTAGTACACAATGTAGTCATCTATTATAGTAATTTTGTTAATTTAGTCTTAATAATTTTTTGTGCTTAATTAGGTTATTAACTTTGATAGTTTTACTTAATTAAGTCATCGATTGTTAGAATTAAAAATTAAATTGAAAAAAAATCGCTATAGTCGATGACTAAATTGAGTAAAATAAGAAAGTAATTGACCATTGGATCTGTTTGGTAACATAATTAGCTTATCAGTTAATTTTGACTTATTTGATCACTATTAGTTGTTTGATTTGGTTAAATAAGCAATATGTACAGTTTATTGCTTCACAATGCTAAAATTAAAAAAACTACTCAAAGTAATTTTTTCAATAAACTTTTTAAGAAAGTCATTTTACATGTAACCAGCTGACAGCTATTTTACCAACCACTTTTCTACAATCAGCTAATGCTATTAACTAGTTAAACACACTATCATAATTAGCTAACAGCTATTTACCTAACACCCCTAATATCATTTGGGGACTTAAAAATTTAAGGGGTCTAATGCACGAGCATAAATTTCCAGGGAGCAAAGTGAAATTATCTCTAAGAAAAATGTGCACTTAATATCGCATTCAAAATTTGGATAATTAAAATAAAAAAATAACTTCTCAAAAAAAAAAAAAAAAAAAAAAGTACGATGGCGCTGGCCGTGCACGGCGGTTATCTTCCCTCCAAATTCCAATTATGGCGGCGAACCGTCGTCTCTGAAATCCGACCAAACCCGCCGTCGTTATTCATAACTACAAAGCTAAGCGACATTGACATCCACCGCGTCCGTGACCTCTACTCCGATTGCAACCACTCTTGCCACCGCTTCCCCAACCTCGACGCCGACGGCCGAGTCGATCCCGTCGACCTCAACAAGCTCCGAAAAGCTCTCCGCCACAGCTCCGTCGTCGTCTCGGTATTCACCCAGCCGGATTTCTCCTCCCCTTTGGCGAGTATTGGAGGTGATTGGGTTCGGACGGCGATGCCTGTGACGCCGGCCAACGGCCAGCTGGTTGGATTTGGTCGCGCCGTCTCGGATTCTGCGCTCACTGCTTCCATCTACGATGTCATGGTCCGATCATTACCTTCTCACCACTGTGATTTTTCTGTTTAGTTCTTCAACATTTTCAGCCATTTAACCATAGACGCCTTTTACAAGAAAGCCATTTGATGCTAATTATTACTCCCTCTATCCCATTTATGTGTAAGTTTGGTTAATGTGGTTTTTCTGAAGTTGTTTTCAATTCAATTGCTAAGATTAGTATTAGGATATAAAATTTATATGCTTAAAAACTAAATTAAAAGTATTATCAAACCAAAAAAAAAAAAAAATCATAAGAAAATAGTTGATTTGATCAAATCACAGGTAAAATGGGAAAGAATGAGTACTTCTGATTATATTGTATGGAGTATATGAATGTTGGTTCTTGATTGGCGGAAACTAACCTGCTATTATGGTTTTATGCAAGGATAAGAGTTATGTCTATGACTATAAGTATGATTGTTTTTCAGTAATTTGTAGGTTATTCCTCCATTAAGGCGGAGGGGCATTGGCAGGAGGATAGTTCAAGTGATACTAAGGTTGCTAATTTGCTGTTCTTTGATTACATTCCCAAGCTGTTAATCACCAGCTGAGCTGCAGTGTCTAGTTATGTTAGAACTCGATCTAGCTTTTGGTGATCCATTTCCAGTTTATTTAGATTACTACAAGTGACTGCATTGGTTCTTGAGTTTAATTTACATTCTGATTTTTTCTTGGCAGGATGCTAACAAATAAAGGCATATATGATATAGCAGCCCTCTGCTCCGATGTAGAGAAGTAAGTTCATTATTACTAAGTAGTCGTGCATGAAGTTGTATGTTACATATAAAAGATACGGAGTACTTATGATTCAAAAGATGTGTTTTTTTTTTCAAATGTCTATGAGATTGACACCTAAGATGTGCAATCAGGAGCTCTTGCATATTAGTTTTAAAGATGTGAAAGGAAATGGAAAAATGTTTGTGTCTGTAAATCTAGTAATCTGTTCATATGAGCATCAAAATGATGCTGTCTTGGATGATCTGTGCTATATTATACCGTGTCTCTAAGAAATGGGAAAAATGTTCTGTCTGTAAATCTAGTAATCTGTTCATATGAGCATAAAAATGATGCTGTCTTGGATTATCTGTGCTATATTATACCCTGTCTCTAAGAAATGGGAAAAATGTTATGTCTGTAAATCTAGTAATCCATTTATACAGTGTCTCTTTTTACTTCTATCACATTGAAACTGGCCCTAATTCTCCTCACTTTCTCCCGTCTTTCTTCTGGTGTAAAAACGATTTTTTTGGGGCTATATTTATTGTTTTGTTCATATACTGTCAACAGACCCTTCTTTAGCGCATGTGGATTCGGAGATGATATACTGGGATCCACTACAATGATGTATACTAGGTCTACTTCTCAATATTCAAATGGAGATCAGGTGGTTAAAAACATAGGCAGAAAGCAGATGCTAATTCCACCACTGAGAGCGGGCATTAAATCATGAGCTTTATATGCTGATGATAGAGTTGACAACATAAGATGCCTTCATTAAAATCTACTCCCCAGTAAATTTCCCAAGGTTCAAGGAGCTCCATTTCAAAGACAAAAGGGGAGATGGTGCTCATGATGATATAGCTAAAGTTATTGAAATCTATATAATTCTGTAGAAATGTGATTTATGGTGGAATATTTCTTTACAGACAAATTTAGTAGTATTCCAACTGACTATAGCTGTAGAATTTATAGATAAATTACTTTTTTTTTGTGTGGACCCCCCTCTTCATTATCTTCACAGTTTTCTGCTGCCAACTTTTTGACTAATTTTCTGATTCTTGCCCATCTGTGATGCACTAATGAGTCATATTATGGAAAGGAGTGAAGTGGATTACTCTTAACAAAACCTAGGTATAAAGCACAGCCATTTCACCTTTCTTCATCAGCTTTATCAAGGAAAGAGCCTGGAAGAGGCCACATTGCTTTGTGTATCAGCTACTGAGATTCACTGGAAATGGGGAAGATATGGATTGAAGTTGGTATGATGTCTGCTCGGGGGCTTCAGCGTACATCTTCTCTGTGGAAGCTTCAATGGTATGCTGTTGGATGGATTGATCCGAATGACAAGTACTGCACCAAGATTGATTCGTCAGGTAATGTGAATCCTGTTTGGAAAACAAAGTTTTCTGCTTTAGTTGATTCATCTAAACCAGACTTCCAAGACTTGGCCCTGCATGTTGAGGTTTACAGCCGAGAACCCATCTTCCTTAGAGAAAAGCTTCTGGGGACTGCCACTATTCTCCTAAAAGAATTTCTTGAAAAGTATGCAAACATTTCAGAGGCTTCTTCAAGGTCAGTTGAAGAAGTTGGGAGCTTTCAGCTGAGGAAAAAGAATTCCAACAAACCTCAGGGTTTCATTGATATCTCAATCAGAATTTCAGAGGAAAATGAAGAGCATAGCACCTACCCAGGTATAAGCACTTCTTTTTGGCCTTCTTCTCCAACTTTAATTTCCCTTCTTTGTATGCAATTACTTTCAGTAAATGTGCAATTTATATTCTTGTATTTAATTATTGCCATCAAAAGGCGAAATTCTCTTCCCCTCAGGACACCCCGGCCCGACAAGATAGTTGTGGGGTAAATCATGATGACTTAGTGGTCTATTACGTGGGAGGACCAGTACCTGGTGCCCAATGCCACAAGGAGCCCACCACATTTGGTGTAACTCTCACACTGTGGCTGTCAGGGCTCGATCTTATGTCATTGCCCACAATCTACCACCTAGGAACCAACTGAGCTGCCCGTGCAAGCTTTAATTATTGCCCTTAAGCTTAGGTGACTACAAGTGTTTAATTTGTGTTTAATGTTCTTTAGGTGAGTATGGGGGCTTTAAGCTTGCAGATAACAGCAATGGCATCAATTTGGCTAATGGATATGGACCCCCACAGTCATACCTCCCATCATCATCTCTACCCCCCTTGAAGTTGCCTGAAAATCATCCACCAGGAAATGGCCAATATCCCCATCCGGTGCCAATACCAACCAACTATTATCATCCATCAATAAGTGGACCAAGCTACCCATCAGCAGGGCGACCAAGCCATCAACCATCTTGGACGACTCCTCCGCCTCCTCTACCTGCTAATGTTGGTTACGCTCCCACTTTTCTCCCGAGGCCCAATAACATGTCGTCCAGTTACATAAACATGCCATCTAATGGAGCAGCACCTGCACGAGGTCCTGGATTTGGCGTTGGAGCCGGACTTGGAGTTGGTGCATTAGCAGCAGGTTCTATGATCTATGGCAATGACTTCATGTCGGGATTTGATCTTCCTAGTGGATTACAAGGTGCCTCTCTAACCATTTCAACAGACCCTCCCTTTTGAAAAATCCAATTTCAATCTGTTGTAACATGGTTCATAACTTCATATACATTTCAAGTTCATATGGTTCGGTATTGAATTAAGAACACCACTCCCTGTATACATCTCATTTCAATCAAGATTTTGCAGAGAGTTTTCAATGTTCCATGAATTTCGGTTGCATCTATTCTGCATCGTAATGACATAAGAATTCATAGATAACGGATTGGACAAATAAATACCAATCCTAAGTAACTGCTTGTAGGCGTGGCTCGTCTACCCCTCCAAACACCCTCTGAAGAAATCTGTCCACAATGGATATAAATTCTTCAACCTTCTCTTCATGAGGCAAGTGACCAGAATTCTTGATTATTTCAAAGCAAGATCCTGGAATAGCTCGCGATAGTCTTTCAGAGTTCCAAGCAGGGACAAGGCGGTCACTATCTCCAGTGATAATCAAAACTGAACCTCGTAATTCAAATCAGAATTATCAGGATCAGAGTGTTAAATCTGAAACCTAGGACATGAATTCATTGGCAGAACTGCAGAAACAAGTAAGATGTTTAATAACCTGGACACGAGATTTCACTCAGTCTTTCTGAAAGTGGTGGCTTTGATCCCGACTCAGAATCTGTAAGCATTGCCACTGTGAACTCAACCAGAGCCCGATCCCAACCTTTCACCCTCAGAGGCTGCAAAAAACGACAAATCAAGATGACAATATATACAAAATATTTCGCGAACATTGTATGTCTTGAACTTTATACAAGAAAGAGATTTACTCTTTTAGCTACGACTCACCTTTGTATACCCTTGCAAGATATGATCGGTTACTTGCTTTGAATCGTACCATGAATTTCGAACAGCAAGTACACCAAACTTATCAATTATCATCCTCACCTGAAAATTTTTGATAATTTGGGATGCAAAGAAAATATTTCGGCTTATCATTGGAAAATAATTTAAATCAAGTTTAGAACAGATCCCATTACCAGCATAACACCAATGGTGGAGCGCAAGAGTGCTGATAAAGCTTTCCTATATAGAGAATTAAGCGTTTCTCCCATCCCTTTAACCATGCCTACGATTGTTTCTGCAACATATTTGGTAAACTTTGATAAAATACTGAAAATCCCGGTAAACACATTCCTTTTATTCCCTGGCTCTGATTTCTCGTCTTCTTTATAACTTTTATCTCCTCTTTGGTCATCTTTGGCTACTTTTGGTGGAGTAAATGGTGCAACAATTGCGGGGGCAACAAGAATCAAGGCAGCTACACGCTCAGGTGCTTCAAAATATGCCTCCACTGCTACAAGGGAACCGGCTGAATGTCTGGTATCTCGTTAGTTTGTAACAAAAGAATTCAACTTTGAGAATGCATATGAAAGAGTGAAAGACTCCATTATGCTATGCTAGTTTGAAGGACCGATTAAAACACGAGAAGTGAAATTGAACATACCCCACTAGAACTGCCTTCTCTGCTGCTAAGAAGTCGATGAAGTGTAGGGTGGCAAGCACAGAAAACGTTATGGAGTAAGGGTTTAAAGGTCGAGCATCTCCCATCCCGGGAGATGACTTCACAACCGGATTAGGTCTTGAGGTCAATCCAAAGGCGGGTCTATCAAAGGCAAGAACTTTTGAACCACTGATACTCGCCAGTCGCTTCATAGCCCGGTTCCATGAAAAAACCGAGGCTCCAAATCCATGTAACAAAATCATAGGAAAGTTCAGTCTTTTACTTGGATAACGAGACTGAGAGCCACTCCCTTCTCCTCCAGACAAGTTTCGAGGCTCTGGGTCGCATATCTTATGGTGTATTTGTACTCCCTTAAATTCACAGAAACAACTATCAGGGTCAGCCAGAACTGCTGGTTCCTGCAGTTCATCCTGGTCTATTCCAGCTATCTGCCTTTTCTGTTTTTCTCTTGCTCCAAGCACCTGTTCTGGAAAAGTGCACACAAAACATCAACAACCCTAGACCATAACAACTCTAATTTCCCCAAAGTTTCTTACTTTAAGTTACATAAGATAAGTTTAGTGACATATTTGACGAATTTTTCCTTAACCCAATATTCAAGAATCAAGATAGACATAAATGGCAAAAGAGGGCAGCAAAATTACCAGAATTAGCACCTGCAGAGGAGGAAGCAGCAGCTTGAGGTAGGGTTTTCAAGATGGGTTCTTTGGGAATAAAAGAAAGCTCTGGTCTTCCATTCATCCTTAGATCAACAGATCTTCTTCCACCCCTCCAGAGCTTAGCAGGGAATTCAGTGAAGGCAAGAATGGCAGACTGCTGAGACTGCAAATGCACTCCACAAACAATCATCTCTGACTGACAACTTCAACTCTGAAATGGTTTGGAATTGAATGAATGAATGATTTCTGGGAATTAGGAATTTGTTGTGTTATCCTCTCTTCACTTTAGCAGTATGGACTTACACTGTCTTTTAGGCCAAGAAAGTGTACTGTGCCATTTCTGCAATCATCATTTGCCACGCGCCCTCGATATAGAGATTACTGACTGGAATGAGAAACAAAAACACGATTTTTAAAAAAAGACAACTTTTTATTTAATATTTTAAAGAGCAACGGTTAAGTGCTGATTGAGTTTTAATCTACTTTTAGTGTTCTTTTTAGTAATTTTAATATTTTTTATTGACTCATTAGATTTTTTTTTTTTAGTACTACTGACACTGTTACAATGTAGAGAGTCACTAGACCATAAAATTATTGGCTGGCTCGATTAAATGTTAAAGAAAAATACTTCTTATCCTTCCTAAATTTCTCATTCCATATTTCCCTTCATAATATAACTTTCAATCACTGAGTGATCATGAATATGCTAATCAATCAATCAATAGCTTAAAAGTTAAATACCAACCACTAGCTAAAAAAAGAAATTTAAATCAATCATATAATGTCAAGTCAAAAGCAAAAAATGGTAAGGAAAATAAATTAGGACAAGAAGACAAAAGATCTGTCCACACTATTGCTGTCAAGATTCAAATCTTGATCTTTTATGTCAAATATTACTTACTGAACCAATAAACTAAATTTATACAATTTTTTTTTGGGAAAATGACACTTTTTCTCCCTGATTTATATACTTATAGCACTTTTCCCCCTGTATTATTTAAGTGGCTCTTTTCCCCCCTAAAATGTTAAATGGACATATTTACCCTTAAAATAAATATTTAAAATAAATATTTCATTTATTTTTCTTCTCCAACAAATTATTACTATAATTTGGTTCAAACCAAACAGATATTATAGCAACCAAACCAAAATATTCCAATTACAATTTAGAATCAAAACGCGATATTTAGAGTTTATTAAAATCGCAAATCGAAATGGCCGGTTCATGTTCCGAACTGAAAAAATAAAATACATTTATTGTTAAATTTAGACTATTTTAAAATAAAAAATAAAATAAAATTTAAAATAAAGACGGTTCAAAATCACGAACCGGATCCGAAACCGCCAGTTCACGGTTCATGATCCAGTTTTTTTTGTTCATAAATTTAATAAATTGAAATCTAAATATTGGATTCTAGATCTGAATCATAACCGGAAACTTTTAATTCGATTGCTATAGTGTCCGGTTCAGTTCGAACCGAACCGTGGTCATTGCTACATATACACAATAATTTGTTGGAGAAGTAAAATAAATAAAATATTTACTTTAAGGGTAGAAATGTCAATTTAATATATCAGGGGAAAAAACCACCACTTTTAAAATAATTGAGGGGGCTAATATGCTTACATAAATAATTGAGGGGAAAAAAGTGCTATAAGTATATAACTTAGTGGGAAAAAGTGTCATTTTCCCTTTTTTTTTTTATTATCTATTAATCTTTTGAATTTAAATTGTTGGTTAAATTGGACAGTTATAGAATTGGTTATACTACATTACTACATAGTGTATAGTGAGGACTTTTATCGGCTAGAATGACAAGGATATATACATACATATATATATATATATATATATATATATATATATATATATATATATATATTTTACACGCAATGACAGAAGTAGATAGCAATTCTTAGCATAGCACTGTTCGTTTCCCAAGAAAAAGATTACAAAAAATGGAAGCTTTAGTATGCAGAAAGATCGGCGACCCAACAATCCGACCGAACTCGGACGATTCTCCACTCACCTATTCAACATCCCATCCGATCCCGGAACTCGTCTCGCCGAACTCAGTCCGAGTCCGGGTCAAAGCCACGAGCTTGAACTTCGCCAATTACCTGCAAGTCCAAGGGTTGTACCAAGAGAAGCCTCCGTTGCCGTTCATCCTTGGCTCCGATTACTCGGGAATCGTCGACGCCGTCGGCCCCAAAGTCACTAAATTCAGGGTCGGCGACCGTGTGTGCTCTTTTGCCGCGCTTGGTTCATTTGCCCAATTCATCGTCGCCGATGAATCCGATTTGTACGTTATTTCGTCAGTTTTGTTTTTGATTTTGAGTTCTTTTAACTGCGTATGCATTTCAATTGAAGATTTTGTTTAATTCTCTTGCTCGATACTGCAAGACACGCTCATATTGGATTGTGAACTCTATTTCTTAATCTTACAAATTCCTTTTGTGATTGGTTATGGAAAAAGCTGAAACTTTATTCAATTCTACTCCGTATTTGATTCTGTTAAGTATTCTGATTAAAGTTGGTTGAAGGTTTCGAGTGCCTGATGGTTGTGATCTAGTTGCGGCTGCTGCACTTCCTGTGGCATATGGAACATCACATGTAGCCCTAGCTTACAGGGCGCAGTTGCGTCAGAACCAGGTTCGACAGCATTTCTTATTCTTATGGAATTGACAAATGGCAATGGTGGTTTGTTGAGTAGAGTACTTAAAATGTGAGGCAATGAGTCTGTACAGGGAACGGTTCCTGAGCTATAGATTATAGACAAAAACACAAGATCGAGCCCGGCAACTAGAGTGTGGGAGTTGCTCCCAATGTGGTGGGCCCTTTTAGGCGTTAGGCACTGGTCCCCCAACCTAATGAGTTCAGTTCAGTGGTAGATTGTGGGCAAGGACACAAGATTGAGCCCGACAACTGTAGTGTGGGTCCCACACTATAGTTGTCGGGCTCAATCTTGTGAGAGTTATTCCTAATGTGGTGGGCCCTATTAGGCACTAGGCACTGGTCTCCTTCACTATCCTGTTGGGCTGGGGTGTGGGAGCTCTAGGGTGAGGGAACTTCGCCTTTTGAAGGCAAAATGTGAGACACTGCTCCTAAATGACAGGTTTTGCTGGTTCTTGGAGCAGCTGGAGGTGTTGGGGTTTCAGCAGTACAGATTGGAAAGGTTTGCGGAGCTACTGTTATTGCTGCTGCGAGGTACTTGTGTTCTTGATCATTAAAATGCTCAATCACTTAATAGTACCTGATTCATTCTCCTGTTGTTGGGTTGTTGCTATTTATCAGCTTCTTTAGGGGGAAACCTTTGTGGATCAATGGATCATGTGCAATGAAATGAGACATTGTATTAACCTTTTGAAAATGTAATGCTATTGAACTTACAGTAGTGTTGATTGGTGGATCTTAGGGGAGCTGAGAAGGTGGATTTTTTGAAGTCGATGGGTGCTGATCACGTAGTTGATGTGAGCAAGGATAACGTTATTGAGAATGTTAGGGCGTTTCTAAAGTCAAGAAAGCTCAGGGGGGTTGATGTCTTGTATGATCCAGTAGGGGGAAAGCTTTCGAAAGATAGCTTGAAACTGTTGAATTGGGGAGCACAGATTTTGGTTATTGGGTTTGCGAGTGGACAAGTGCCCGTCATCCCAGCAAATATTGCTCTCGTTAAGGTACTGTTTTTATGCATTTGCGCTTTTTCTGTATTTACATTCATCTTTGGTCTGTTTTGTGACTCGTAATCTACAGAACTGGACAATACACGGACTCTACTGGGGAAGCCATAAGATACACCGCCCAGCTGTGCTTGAAGATTCTCTCAACGAGCTATTATCTTGGTTGTCGAGGGGCTTGATTACCATAAACATCTCTCATACTTTCGGCCCATCAGAGGTAACAAGCTATGACCTTGTTTCTACGTTTCGTTTCATAGAACTAGTTCAGATAACCCCGATATTCACTGCACCTGATACACAACAATTCTTTGCTTCTGGCAGGCCAATCTCGCTTTCTCTGCCCTCAAAGATAGGAAGGCGATCGGGAAGGTGTTGCTTACTTTTGGCGATGGCAAGACCGTCGGGCAATCTAAGCTTTAGGTAAACATTCGAGATGAAACGCGGAACGTCTTACTTATGATGTTTTCATGGAAGCACAGATGTATCTGCAAATGTTTCACCATGTAGTCATGGAGCTCCTGCCAGCACTGCTCCAAGGACATCCTTGAAAATAATCAAGTTTTATAAGATAATAATAAATAATACGAAGTATATGTGTTATTACGAGAAAAACCCGCAGTAACTATGAGTTTTGCTTTCTTTCTTACTTTTATTTCAAAAAGTGAGGAGCATAATTGGAAAACATATAGCATTTACTTTAATTCCTTAAAAAGCGAGCAAACAACTAGTGTGACAACCAATTTGAAATGAAAAATACTATGTACTGATTCTCATTTTTCTCACGTGAAAAAAAGTAACTTATCAGAACCCGTCACATCATTTAACTTGCCAGTCTTGTGGAGAAAGTGGTCCTCAGTACAATTTTTTATTCCTAACTAGTCACCTTTCACCTGTCAATACAAGAAGGAAAGGGACTATGGGGAGCCACAATGTGAAAGAAAGAAATTTTGTAAGAATTAGGGCCTTAATCAACAAGAACTGCCATACACCACACATCAAAATGACAATGGTCCGCCTCAAATGGATAGTCGAGTGAGTGTAACATGATTCTCGTACTAGAAAGTTCCGAATTCGATTCTTGCCAACACCATCTTCTTGGTTAAACCCGTCACATATAATCTTCCCAGTGCGATTTACCTTTCCTGTGTGGTTTGCAGAACTCATTTCCGAGAGAGAATACTCCAAAGAAACTAATCACATAAACAAAATGAGACTGCCCTAAGGCCCTAAAGATAGAGGGGACCATAAAATGACAGATTGTTTACAATAATACAACATGCATCAGAGGCTCAGCAGCTCTGATACACTAACAAATTAGCCTATTTACACCCCAAAATGATGAGGGACCACCCTAGAAGTAGAAATAGTTGACATTTCACAGGACCCAAAAAAATTTAAATCAAAAAATATTCTGTAAACAACCTATAAAACACACCATATTATTGCAGGAAATTAAAAAGGTCCTTTTCTAAACAGGGTTTGAAGTAGCAGAGGTCCCCCCAATCCCTTCCAGCTCTCTATAATTGGCAAACAAAATGGCATCACCTCAGTCCCATGCAACCCTAAGTTTCGTAATCCGACAAGTCGAGTGACCTAATTGCGAATAAACTACGTAACAACTAGCAATCAACTCAGGCTACAACCACATGCAAAGGACACTGCTGAGGCAACTTTCTTTTCCAGATATAAAAAAAGTGAGCAAATGTTTCTATAGCAAATGGAAAAAGGGAAAAAGATTGGTACTTTCTTTGAGATTCGAGTTCAGGAGAGAAACCTGATCAGCAGACTTTAGATCTTCCCGGTAGATATTCTCGAGCATAGTTGCATTCCAGGAACTTGTTCTCCATAACCAAGCTTTCGCCTTTTCGACTGCTGTATAGTTAAAGCCTGTAAGAAACCTCGTACTAAGATCCAGAAGTATGCATTGAAGCATGTGCTCCATCTCAACTAAAAGCCTAAGCTGATAGTTAGATTGCACATTAATGGTTATATGCTCGGTGGGTTCCAAGCAACACGTTGACCGTAGCCATGACTTTTGGTCTGGCTCTGATACCAAATTGAAGCATGTGCTCCATCTCAAGTAAAAGCCTAAGCTGATAGTTGTATGCTCAACATGCTTCATATCAAGCAACTGTGAAGTAGTGCAAAAGAAACAAATGTCATAATCATAGTTCTTCCATTAACGAGCAGGGAAAAGCTCGGGTTGGGAAGCTTTGAAATGGCATTCATCATTCAAGGTAATCATAAGATCATAAGAAATGTCATGTAGGAAACGTTATTGTTTGGATGAAGGAGATGAGTATAAATGCGGGGAAGAGCAAAAATGGAGGTAATAGAAAAAGGGAGCTCCCTTCAGTCCAAGCAAAGAAAGAGCGGGATAGAAAACTATCTCCCGCATCATTCACTCGATCACAGTAGCACAAAGCGTAATCTTTTCTACTGAGTGATTGGATGAATGAGGTGGCAGCTAATTCAACCCCAATTCTCATCCATGAGTGGGCTGAAGGAAGCTCTCTCAGACCATTCCCCAATGCAATAAACTTCGAACCATTTTATGGCATAATATTAAGACATAAATTCACAAATTCTATCATTTCAAGTCGCCTTCTTAAGAGATGCAATGTAACACAAGAAAAATCAGAGCCCCTTCAATTCCATTTTCACCAGAAGTTAAAAGGCACAAAAACGAAAAGCACAAAAAATGCAGAAGCCAAGCCTATGATTAAAATAGCGGAGGGCTGATGGTTCCATTTCACGAAGCAAAGAAGAAATGATAACAATAACCTCGTCTAAAAGGTGAAAAAGCAAAGTGTGGGGGCAAATGGTATTACTTCTCTCCTCGTTCCTGCTTGAAATATACCTAAATGGAGCATTTCCACCAGTATCGTTTCATCTAAAAATAAGTCCTTTTTCTATGGTTTGTCAATACCTCTGCACATATCGTTACCCATCTGCAGAAACTTAAATGGATTTCATAAAAAAACTAAAATGGATTTCATAAAAAGAATTACCCGTTTACATATATCCCTATGGTTAGTTCAATCACACAAAGCCAAGAAACAAAAACTTCTCAGCCAATCCGATTAGTCCCAGAAAAGCATTACAAAACCGAAAACCAAAAAGTAATGATCAACATACTATGAACTCTCCATAATCAAATGAAAATCGCACCTCAAAAGAGCTACACAATACCAATAAATCCCTTGATCCTAACCAAAAGCCATAAATCATCACAGATACTGGGCCAAATTAACTCATTCACAAAACCTAATATGAACAGTAGGCCAACAAAACTCTCCCAGTATGATGAACATGCATTACCAAGACTATCTAATAAAGCAATTAACACTTTAACAGTCCCCAGCAAAATTAGACCACAAGAAAACCTTAAAAGGTACCATCTTTGGGCTGAAACTGCAAAAAAGAAAGGATAAGGTAATAGACAGAAGATATAAGAACATAAACTGCTAGAAAAATCTGAAACCCCATGGTATCTCAAGCAATTCTTGATATGCTTTAACTACCTCATTCACTTCAGGTGCTTATGAATGCCACTTCACTGCAATAAATAGAGACAGGAAAGGGTAAATCAGTCCACACGAGTAGCTCAGTTGGTTCATGAGTGACAGATTAAGGGTAAATCAAAAAGTAAAGAAAACATTTATTAAAAAAGGGGGAAAGAAAAAGAACAGTGAAGCAGTGAAAGGGCAGTGTTTGATTGGGAAAAAGGGCAAAAAATTTCTCCTTTTTTTCTTGCGGGAAATAAGGGAAGAGGATGTGTAGAAAAATGGGAGAGGGTATAAATACAAATGAAGATGATGGGTCGCTTTCGCCATGAGAATCAGAGATGAGAAAGCGACTTTTAATTTAATATCAATATCTCTTCAAATCTTCTTTCTTCACACATTCACACAGCTCCTTCTGTTACACCCACATATATGTATGCATATAGTTAGAGATACAAAGATACTGCAGGAAATTGCAAAATGGCAGGTGAAAGAGAGTGAAAAATCTTTTCTTTTTTTTTTTTTTTTTTTTTTTTTTAAATCTTGAAATCCCACAATGGAGTGAGCAATAGAAGGAGGGAGGGGGGTGGGTGATCTCATGCTTGGCCATTAAATGCTCCTGCATTCATGAGTGATGAGTTCTTGCATTTGGGCATTTTCAGTGAAGGGTGTACTATGTTGTCTATGTAGAAATTGTTGGATTATGTCATTAAATAATCAGTAAATTCAATCACAGATTTGACCAAGCACCAAATTATTAGCCATTTCATTTTTCAAAGATACGCGTCACAAAAATCATACGATAAGATAAGATAAGTAAGATCGTATAATATTAAATTTTAACTGATTAGTTGCATATAGTCTGAACTCTATAGTGTATGCTTGCATAATATCGAGTTTTGATATGTAATGGGTGGACTCTATATTTCCAGTAATTCTTAAGGGTCTTGTCTCGATCTAATGAGTGTAGTGAGAACTAAATTCATGTAATTTTTTCCTTTTAATTCTGGGTTGGAACTTGGAAGAGTAGAAAAAGACATGGTTATGAATGTTATCATCATCAAGTGGATTTATACCAACATGCAACGTGAGCACTGAAACTAGTTGATGTCTGTCACTCTGTCAGTGTCCCAACTTTTTCATACACAACCTTAGAGCCCAACATCCTTAACCCTAATCCTAAAAACAAAATAAAATGACAGCAATCCAACTACCCAAGATTGATAAGCCAAATTCTTACCAAGATTCCTCCTTTATGTACCCAACAATGTTTTTAGATACCCAGAAAGCGTGGGTTAAATGGGTAAAACATGATTAAGGTCATGAGTTCGATTCCTGCCAACATCTTTTCGGGTACAAAAACATCTTTTGAATGTGATTTGCAGACTCTTACACAACCACACGGGAGCTAAATAGAGTATAGAACGTGTGGGTGTCAGCATTTCCATTAAAAGCCTAGCACAATGTTAAAATGAGATATGGGTAAATTTGACTAAATGTAAGTGCTTGAAGGGACAGGTGAGTTGTCAAGGGACCAATGGAGAAGAACATGAGGAATCTTTCTCCATAAGAAGTTGTTTTCAGTGCCCCAATTCTCCTCTGGAAGCCATCCTCAGTCCTCAGATCAGATTGTGTGCTCAGTGTCAGATGCCACTGCCTCATCTCCCCTTCCCAGTTTCCACTACACTGTGTTTCATGGTCTACCTGCTTCTGCTTCCTGATCATCAAATCTTTGAGATATCCCACAAATGTTCCCTACTTGACAAATTTTACCCATAATAACGCTTATAAAAAGTGTTGATGATAATCTTATCGTATTATTGACAAAAGTTCTTACTTTAGACTCCGGGTTGGAATGAATCGATTTGCGTTTTAAAAGATGGGAATGGCCAAAACAAACCACTGCCCACCAAAGCACTAGCTTGTACCCCTTACCCTACCTAAATGCTTTCTTCTTTTTTTCTTGGGGAAATCTTTGCTAGCTCCTCCATTAACTGCAATTGTTGATTTTGAAATCATGATTTCTTGAATGAATATAGGCTGCATATTTGCAGATATATACATACAATCCACTAGTGGTGGTGTGTGTATATCTGTATATCTCATCTCACATCATTCTCTCATGTCAACTATTGGATGATGAGAGAAATCCACCTGCAACCATCACTGAGAGTGTGCATTAGGTAAATCTATTTCTGTGTAATGTCAGCGAACCACAAAATAAGGTAAACAAGAAGACCTCATGCAATGGACTCGACCGAGAAAGTGTTGACAAGAATCAAACTTCTGGTATAAGAATCATATTTTACTCACTCAGTCACTTTTTCGAGGTAACTATTGAATATTTTTAAAGTATAAGATGGTTGGAGTGGGATGAAATGTGGGCATAACATAATGATGTTAAGTTTGAAGAGTTGTAAGTCAACCAAAATGCTACTACAATGGTGCATCTTCTACCTCCCATCAATTTGCACCACATAGAGCACCCACCATTCTCAAACACCATGAAAGTCATTTTCTCTCAATGTATAACCATACTCTAGCAATGCACAAACATAGATCCAACTAGACAGGCAAAAAAATGGACCGAAAAGCAGTGGGGGAGTCGGCCATCTCCTCCACACACTCCCTACTAATGTGACACACGTCGATTAGTTCAGAAAAACACGTGATCATATAATACTTCATGAGAGTACACCAAGCAATTCTCGAAATAGACTCAAATGGAGAGATAAAAAAGGAACGATAAGCTGTTATAGGAGTCAACAAGAAAATGTATGTATAGTTGTATACATCTTAATTATGTATGTAGCAACATAACTGAACCTGTTAGTAGTATGAGAAGTCGTTTTTTTGGCTCATGTTTCAGTGCAGAAACACAGGCTTTGTGCATCTATACACAACATTAGACAATAATTTCACATTATCCAAAAATAAAAAATAGAAATCAGTAGATGTATTGCACTGAGATCTGAAGCTTCTTTTCCATTAGAGTCTTCCATGGCGGGGTGTATGGTTTACGAGGTAGCTTCCTTTGTCGAAATAGTAAGGGCAACCTAGTATCGAATCTGTTATAACCCCACGGGATTGACAAGGTTGGAGAGGTGGGGAGAGAAATTTTCTTTGTACAGGATATATATATTCAGAATAATTGGAAGAAAAGGCTCGTGGATCCATCTCCAAAGGATCGTAGATCAGCGGGTCTAACCAAGGCTCTGCACAGAGGGCACGTTCTTTCTCTTTCAAACCTGGAACATAGGTGATGCCACATTATCGTTAAATTTGGCATTTTGATTTCATATTTTTCATGTCATGAAGATATGAAATCGGGATTAAGTGTGACTTCAGTTCAGTTAAACGTATAACATAAGCAACTAAACAAACGAAAAGTCTTTAAATAAATAAACATTCACGAATCACGAGCAAATGCTAGTAAACAACTTGCAGAGATGCACGAAAAAACTAACCATTCTGACACACAATCTTCACAGAAGATGTGTTTACAGCTCAATAGAATGGGCGCATGCATCTTCTCCTGGCAAATAGCACACAGATCGCCAGCTGCATTTACCTGCAGTGGAGGGTAGAAAGTTAGTAGCGATTTGTTGTCCAAGAAAGCTATGAAAAAGACGCTAAAAAGTAAAAGCAGTATCCTCTTTCTCGTCAGAAGAATAGCATAACAACCATGATCTCGCCAGACCAACTCAGAGGAAAGTAGGCGTAACAAACAAACAACTGAAAACTACAAAGTACTTGCACCTCACCTAAGATAATGGCAGGTTAGAAGTTCTATAGTATTAGGTAGATGATAAAAAGGGCAATAAAGGAATACCAGCTAACCTAAGAACATGAATACAAGCCTGGATACTTACAAAATATAGTAGACTTACAGAATCCAAAATCCTCCTTGTTAGTAAACTAAAATCGCACTTTCAGTTCCCCAATTTTTGGAAAATAGTTGACTTACTCCCTCAAATCAATGAAAATGTTGATTTTGGATGTAAAATGGTTAAAATCCTAACTATTTTCAAGGTTATTTTTGCAAAATTGCAGCACTCTTCTCCCTAATACAACCAATTTTGCAGCTTGAAAAGCATAGAGTGAATAACTGGAGAAGAATACTACTAATTAGAAAGTAACCTTGAAAAGTCGGGGGTTTTGTATATTTAGCAGTCAAAAGTTTTCATTTTTGTCACCTTAGCGACTAATTCCGCCACAAAGCTGCAACTTAGGGATCAAAGGTGGTGACACAAATATTTGAAGGACTCGGACCACTATTTGCCCACAATTGGGGGACCACAAGTGCCATTTTCCTCGTTTTTTCAATAAGTTTGAATGGAAGTAAACTATGCCACCGAGAAATCAAGATTGTCGGGATGCACCATTAGCCCACAACTAAGTAGTAAGATTATAATCCAGACCTATGATTCTATGCACCACTGAATCAAACTTCGATTGACCCGAGATGATTGTTTGTGGGTTTTTCAGTACAAATACAGTTTCTTGACATATACTTGAGCATAGCCAAGGAACCTCCAAACAATACTTCTTTCAAGATAATTTTTAGCAAAACCCAAATAGGTCGGGCCACTGCATTTTATTTATTTTTTAATTCCTCTTAGAATATAGAACAATTTATAGTTCAAGCGAATCAGCACAATACTTGTTCAGTTGTAGCATAAGACCCATAGTGGAGTTCTTTCCTCGATAGTGCCTTCAGAGCAGTCAAGCAGGACTGGACCTGAACAGCAACAAATGAGATAAGGAAGAGACTAATAGAAAGCCCAAAGGGCCATAGAGAAAAAATTGCATTCAAGACTTCATCTTGCAGGGTTGAGCGTACCAAAAAAAAAAAAAAAACCGTGAGAGTAAAGCATACCTTCTCAACTATTGTAGTGAGCTTGAATGTTAAGTACAACCCTGTTGTCAGTGATGAAAAAAGGCTTCCATAATCTTTATTCAGAAAGAATCTATACCAGACTGGAGTGGGCAACAATGCACGGTATAGCAAAAGGGTATACTCAACCAGAGTTAATATTTGACCCTGATAAACCCATTAAAGTCAGAGTTACGAAAGTACGAGGTTTGAAGAGACAACATCGTAAATAACAACCTTTCCGTATGCTAACATTATTAGTTCTATACCTGTCTCCGGAAATTATGACCCCTTCCATTCTTGTAATGCATTAGCAGCACCAGCTTCAAAGCCATTGCTGCCTGTCTCACCATAGTGTCTGAAAGCAATAAAATTCCAAACTTTGAAATACAAAAACATTGTTCAGGATAGAGAGACACATCCAAAAGAAAGACGAAAGAGTTGAGGCATACAAAAATAAGGTCAATGGCCATACCATTTACCAGGATGATGAACACTGCATGCCAGAAGGGCGGGATAGCTTTTGGAGGAACCATGAATAACGGAAAGAAAAGATCATCCTTCCGATACCACCAGTAGATTACAATAACATGAAGAATGAAGGCCAGAAAATAACCAAAAAGGACAGACATCTTTCTCTCTCCCTGCATAAAGGTAGGATTTTGTTTATTCTTCTGTAGCATGGATCTATGTTTTTTTAAATGGAATACACCTGCACCTTTAGAGCTGTTTGCTTCCGAAGAATGTCATTTGACTTGAACATGAAAGCAGTGATCCAAATTGTAACAAAAAAACCTGTAACCCCGTATTAAAAACCAAAAGGTGGGATTAAATACAGCAACACATGCACACACAAGAAACGATGGAGGGAAAGGGGGCGGAGGTTAAACGTCCATATTCACAAATCTCCTAGCATTTAAAGCATCCTTTTTTTTTGGGTGAGCACTGTTCTTGCCAGTGGTTTAGTGCAAAGTAAAAATTACACTTATAAGCAGACCAAGCATCAATAATCCAATATTCCCTCAACACAAACATAAGAAAAAATCCCACTGTCTATCACTCCTGCGTAATTTGCAAAACAAGATCAAAATAGCTCCTTTTTTATATACCAAGATTGAGATAATACTGCTTCATCGAACTTTTCCACAATTATCAATCTGATCATAGCTCATTACTGGTGATCAAACACTTCCACATAAACTTAAAAATACTTGCAAAAGTGCAGCAATACCCCACAACCAAGTAAATTTATGGATAAAACTAACTCCATATCATCAGTTCATATTGTAATTTGTAACAAGAACAGTGTAATCAGAAGTTGGACACAATCATGAGGAATTGAAGCTAAATTTGAGAATACCTTGCAAATGCTGGCGTATAAAAACCACCAAGAGGAGCAATGAAAATGGAAGAACTTGCTCAATCCACCTAGCAATCTGCTGTATATCATATCTCTGGTAGGAAGAATCACTACTAGTCCCACTGCCACTTTCCCCGGCGCCGGAATCCACCATCATTCTAGCTGCCTCCTCACCGCCCACACCCCTCTCCTCCACCCCAGCCTCACCTCCACGCGCCGCCGCCGCCTCGTCATCCTCAATCCCCACCCGATCCTGCTCAGCTGTTCCAATTATCCTAATCGTAACCTCCCCACTCCCACGAGTCCCTGCATCCGAGTTCCCGGGCTCAGTAGCATCCGGTAGCAGAGCCATGCTCTCAGAGCTGTCGGGCTGAACCCGGAGAATCCCAGAGTACTCTAACAAGGTGGAAACCGGGAACCGGAAGAACCGAAGTGGAGGCCACACAGGAATACTGCTCGGAGACGAAGGCGAAGAAGACGACGACACTGAATCCGACCCAGACCCATTCGTTGTTTCCATTGAAGAAACCCAAAAACCGCTCAAACAAGCTTAAAGATTGGATTTTTTAGCAAAAAAATTTGGAATTTCTTGGAGACGAAGGATGTTTTACAGAGAAACGTTCAAACAAGAAGAATGAATAATAGTCAGAAGACTAAGATAAGAAAAAAATTGTTCCTAAACAATGACTAAAATATCAAAAGTACTGTAGACTATATATACAAATTTCTTTTGTATTCTGTCTATTCATTCACATAATTTGAGTAAGAAAAAGTTTCAATCTTTCAGCTTAAGTAAAAGCTCATCTGAAAATTCAACAAAGGAGCATTTAATGCCCACTTTTTCCTCTCCCTACAATAATTTCTTTTAAGTTTGAAATTCTATAATATTGCAAACTACTCCGTATATAATTACATTAATATTGTATTAAAATTTAAAATGGTTTATTATTTATAAAGAATATAAAACGCTTTTTTTTTTATTTATAGTATTTGATATTCTTACTATTTAAGTATAATTAAAAAATATATTTCGTCTCAACTAAAAACATAATTTAGTAGTTAGATTTATGTTTATATATTACATACTAACACACCCCTCACTTATTACTTTTTATGGGTTCCTATGACCTTGTGCATGCCTCAACTAAAAAGGTAAGCTAGTAGTTTGGATAGAAATTTTTAAATAATAATAATAATGGACTAATAATTTGCTTGAAGTTATGGAACGCGCTTTTAGTATATGAGGATTTTTGTCAAAAAAATGTATTTATCACTTCACCGGATTTGACGTACACGGCCTGCCACCGAAACGAGACGAGAAGCGGCACCACGTTGTATGACGACGATGCAACTTTTGCCGATTTGTATGATCTTTTAGGTTAGTTTTTGTTTATTCACAAGGCTTAAATGCTGCATTTTCACTTCGCAACGACAGCATCCGTTTCCGAACTTTATCTTAAATTTAATGTGAATTATGTCGTTGTTACAAATATCATTTCAAAATTAAATTTAAACTACTTCCTTTCAAGGATTTCTTTATAAAATCGTGGCTCCAAATATTCAACAAAATGTTGAATATGGTCAAATCCATCAAATTTTAACAGATTTGCTATTAACCAAACAAGGCAAATGTTTACAATATACGGAGTATAAGATATAAAACTAAATCTCGAGTAAGTCTTGCTACATGAAGATTAGACAACTGATTTCTCGATCGGACCAAAACATCATATGAGATTGTGAGCTGAATGATTGATACAATAAATCAAATGGAATATTACTCCAATTTGCATGATGGTTTCTTCATCATGTTCAAATTATTTTTAGACTAAAACCTTGATCAAACTATAATACATCATAATCTAAAAAACATTAGAAGTATTTAGAGCAATATCTTAACTTGAAAGAATAATGTTATAGAAGCCAAAAAAAAAAAAATCAAGTATATAATGATTTTGTAAATTATGCTACTTCCTTACGCAATGAAGAGAAGACAACATGGCTGCCTTAATAATCATTATTAACAAACATGATTTTTTTAAAAAAAATAAATCACTAAATTGGCTAATAATTAGCAATAATTGTTCATAATTTTTTTTCTCCAAGTCTAAGTGACAACCTAACTAGTAGCCTACAACATCCCATCATTTCATTCATGCTTGATTCAACGCCTAGATAGAGAAACACGTGTTATGTTCTAATACTAAATTAAAGAATGTATCCTGTCTCGACTAAAAGCTAAATTGATAATTGAACTACACATTTATTAATACCATATACTGAAGCTGATATGTGAATGTGGCAAAAGCTAAACATGGTCCACTCATGTTTTCCATAAATAATAGTATTGATTCATCTATAAGCAATAAATGAGGGCTTTGAGTGGAACTCAAGCATGCTGGGGAATAATTTCAGGCTAAAAATGCACATCAAAACGACAAAATGTAAAGATTATTTAAAGAAAATAGCCAACATTTTGGAGAATCCAAGTTGGAGTATCACTTTCACTTATTGGGATATAGTATAGATATGTACAAACACAAAGGGAAAGAGTAACAGCATACAGTTCAGAAGGTTGTTCCTCAGCCCCTCCAATTATCTTTCCGCTGCCTGATCTCACGAATAGCTTCAACAGCAGACTTGCATCCTACCTTTCCCTGAGTAACAAGCAAGAGATTCCAGTTAAAAGTTTAAACCTCAAAAGCCAAAGACAGATGCAGGAACTTGTTTACTTTCTGACACCATCCCTTCACTTTATTGGCCATGCCATGTCACTGAGAAAAGTAAAAAATTTGAGGAAACAAGCAGAGCTAAGCACTTTGCAAACCAATAGAAAGCTAACCTGAACCTCTGGATTATCAACCCGCATGAATGGGTTAGTCTCCAGTTCTTCCTCAATAGTGGATGGAACAGTTGGAAGCCCATCCTTTCTTTTGTGCTGAGCCCAAGATAGCTTTTGCTCTATTTTTGCATTGTCTGGTTCAACTGTTAAAGCAAACTGCAAATTCTTCACCGTGTACTGCAGAAAAAAAAAAAAACAACAAAATCATAAGAATCCCTGATGGGGACTATTGGGATTTGGGAAGTTAAAGATTAAAATTGACAAGAAATCCAAACTCCACACGGGACAAGCTTTGATAAAGAAAATGAAAAAAAAAAATAAAAAAATGGATCAATCTTGCACCTGCACAATATACTAGAAAATAATGTCATTTGAGTTAGTATTATCAATTCAACGTGAAACATGGTTATGATGATATTGAAAGAACAAAAAAATATGGAAAATCATAGGACTCCCCTGTGATTGATAGCTTAATGCACAGCAAATCACCTTTGAGTATCTAGCCAAATCAAGTCTTATTTTGGGTCATGCCATTTGTTTAGAAATAAAACACAGGAAATAAATAGTATTCAAGACTGGACAAGTTCAATAGATTTTCAGGATCTGTAATACATTTCATATGTTGGCATTTTATCATCAACATGAGATTGTACACATGAAAACTTGCTGAGTGATTGCTGCAAAAGGTTGATAAACATATATATGTGCATATATTACCTCATGGCCACAGTAAACACGAGTTGGTTTCGGCAGTGAAGCCAATGTCACACAAAGTGATTGATACATTTGTTCTGCAGTGCCCTCAAAAAACTTCCCACATCCAGCTATAAACTGCAGGGGATGAGAAAGAGGGGTCAGAACCAGCAGCAAAATAGGGAAGCTCAACATATCTAGGGAGGACAGTACATAATCGTCATTGATTGAGACTTTGGTCATTAATGCATGAATTAACACATAAGAGAAGGCATATCTTAAATCTTATAACTTCTCTTCATAAATTTTAGGTGCAAAATTTCATGAAATGTTATGTCTAATCTAAATAATGAAGAACTTCACACTTACCAGTGTATCTCCTGTGAAAACAGCAGGTTCATCTCCTTCTTTGTCAGTAACATAGTAACTTATATGACCTTTAGTGTGGCTGGAGATAGCAATTAGCAATAGTTATTAAAGAGAGAGAGAGAATTGCAAAGAGCTCATATGGTGGGCAGCACAAGCAAAATGGTATTTGACCACCATTAAAAGAGGCATGAGATTTTATTTTTTTTAATGGAGCATAATATCAATTTACATGCATTTCAAAAGAACTCACAAAATAAAGAAAGCAAGATAGTAAACAACATCGGCAGAAGACAATGTGGCATAATAGATTGAAGTTTGGAAGTCTCAAAACTCTTACCAAGGTGTGTGAAGAGATAATATGTTGATGTTAGCTCCAAGAGATATCTTGTCACCATTTTCAACCTTATCAGTGCAACCCTGCACATTATCAGTTGAACCACCATAAACTTTTATTTCAGGTACCAACTGCTTTAGTTTATCATTGCCACCAGCATGATCCCTATCATATATAAGCATCAATCAGCAACCAGTAAATGCAGATAAACTAGGATAACAACCTTGACAAAAATCATGTAATTGCAGAATAGTGCAAGCAAACAAGAATTACTGACCATGAAATTGCAAAACCAAGCCACCAAACATAATCGAGGAAAATTGTAAATCATAATCAAATTGTAATATAGTATAAAATGATATAACAAAATGACAACTATTAATAAATGCAAACTGTCAAGCAATAATTACTACATCAGAGTAATACAATGAACTAAACTTCAAATCCATGCATACTCAACCATGTCTGTATCACCTGACTTCAGAGAGGAAGTTTGTCACGTTTTTTTTCATAGAGATTCAGCGAGTCTAAGCCTTGCGATTTAAAATATTTGAATTTGTATGAGTAAGGGAGATGGGGTGGAGACTGAGCATTCAAAGGTATAGGTTATGAACAGTTATTATAGTTCTTTTAGCTCCTTCACACATCAATTTTTTTATTTTATTCTTTATTTTTCACAAGCCCATGTGTTAATGTGTGAATGAGCAGAAGTCATGGCTTAAGAGATCTTCAGTATCACAACTTTTAAATCTGTCTCTTGGACATCAATACTCATCAACCTCCTCCAGTGGATCTTTTCCCAGAAAATAAATGCTTGATAGTACCAAAATTTCAAAGAAACATTTGGAATCTGACTTGTCAAAGCCTAATCAGTAATCATCCTAAATGGATGCAATGTCTAAATTTACTATGGCAACTTAATGCAAACAAATAAGTTCTATTAAAAATAGTAATAAAATTAAACTCTCAGGCAATGATTATCATAAAAGAAAAAGAATATTAAACTTAGGATGATTATATGTCTTACAGTAATTTATCAACTTCACAGCATAACCATAAGTGGACCTCCGTTTATGCAAATTTCAAAAGTATATGCTAAAACACTTTCAATGTGACAGATTATGAATTAAAAGCTCAACAACGTAACAATAGATTGCAAAAACATTGAAGAAAGATAAATGAAGATAAACACAAAACCTGAAAATCAACAATGACAACAAATTAAAAGAGTTGGAAACTTAATGGAAAATGAGCGGAGATAACGAACCAGTGGTGGTGAGTGGTGAGGACAAGTTTTAGGTCAACGCCGTTCTCCTGAGCTACTCGGGAGACCTTGTGCGGCTCGACCGGGTCCACCACAGCGGCTTCCTTGGTGGACTCATCGATAATCCTGTAAACAGTAAACACAATTGCCAAACGGCGAAAACAGTTAGAGCGGAACCCTTAAAGTTGGAAAGCAAATGAACGTTTCGAGAGTTGAGGTGGTAGTACATATAGGAATAGTTGTCTTCCAAGCATGGAATGTGCAGGATCTTCATCTCCGGCGGCCGGCGATTCCGATAACTTTAACCTGTTGCTTATCGCTCTATTCTCGTATGTACTAGGTAGTATACTGTACTTAATCTACTATTCTCTGGAAATCTCCATGGGCACAAATAGAATTAACCAGAAGCTGAAGCCTCGTTCCAGCAAAATGGCAAGTTTGTTATAAGATTTAGAGTTAATACCCAATATAGTCCTGGATTATATGATTTTATTTAATTTAATTTTAATGATTTTTTGTGTTTAATTTAGTTTTCAATTTTGATAATTTTACATAATTTAGTCATTTATTAAAAATACTATACAAATTAGAAATAGAGTTCTAATGGTAATTTCTCCATCTTTCATCCCATTTAACATGATTCCTTCTTCTTCAATAAGATCCACGCAAAAATACAAATCTTCGTATCTAAATATTTATTTATTTAAGGTTGAAGTTAACTTGAGTACGAAGATTTACATTTCTGCAATGATCTTAATAAAAGGAAAAATAAAGAATCATACCAAATTGGATGAAGGAAGAGAAATTACTATTATAACACTATTTCTAACCGTCTACTAACATAATTTTTAATAAAGACTAAATTATGTAAAATTATCAAAATTAATGACTAAATTAAACACAAAAAGTCATTTAGAATTAAATTGAATAAAACCATTATAGTTGATGATTATATTGAATATTAACTCTAAGATTTTTTTTCAAAAAAAAAAAAAACTCTAAGATCTTTTCTATATATATGACTTTAATTAATATATATGCGCAACATATTCTTACGGTAGATAAGATAATGGTGTCTCTTTTAACTTGGTCAAACGTCTTAGGCCAACTAATATAGTAATATACTTTATTGAATGATACGTTTTATCATCTAAATGCATAATTTAATATCTTTCTTAGTATATAAATCATATTTTTAAGAAAAATAATGACACTTAAACAATATTGATAATCTTTTATAATTATCTTGACTAAATTTTATTAACATCAATACATCAAAAACTTGACAGAAAATGATCATTGATAATCTTTTATAATTATCTTGGCTAAATTTTATTAACATCAATACATCAAAAACTTGACAGAGAATGATCAATCCATCTAAAACATGATCATACTAAATTATATAATAATCATAGTATCAAGAATCATGTTTTGTTCTTTATACAAATACACAACTTACGTCTCTATTTAATGTCTTATATTCAAATTATTTGTTTACATGCTTTTATCAAATTAATAACAAAACTCTTACACTCAATCATTGATACCAACATAAGATATATTTTTACTAATACTTAGCCATCTAGACAATAAATTGTAGCTCTTTAATATTATTCAAATTTATACTTTTGTATTATATATAAGAATACTTTATCAGACAGATAAATAAACCGTTTAATGCGCATCATTATTACACAAAATTATCTTATGCTTAATTTTAATCTATGTTCTTATTATATATGTGTAGTCTTGACTATAATTCGTATTACATAGTCTACTAATATTAATACACGACAACATATTTCAACAAAATTTATTGAAACCTTGTTAGGTGCTTCCTTACATTATTGGTTTAACACAATGAAGGAAAACCTTAAACCTATGCGGCTATGCTGCTAATTATATTGTCTCGCAAGATCACTTTCTTCCATCTCTCATCATATATCTAACTCAGATTTTTATCCTTGAGTTGCCTTAGCTTCTTTAGAGCTTCCACCGGGGACTTGGACTCCAGCTTATCCTATAATCAACAACAATATGGTATGCAATATTATTACTTCAAATCACTAAAATTCTTTAAAATTTAAGTTTTAATTTACCAAAAATTCACAATCATTACACTACATCGCCAGAAATCAAACTTATAACCTTATAGCTATCAAGCCAATTACTCAACCAACTCAGTTGGACTGCTCCAAATTTAAAATGTAAGCTAAATATTTAGACGGTTATTTGTCAATCAGTCACAGTAAAAACAGTATTAACTCTTTGTACTTTACTAAGTTGAGAAAGTAACTATGAACATATCAAAATCTCATCTCATAACAAAAGATACCTGAATCTTTGGTAAATCAACCCTGAGGAATGGATTGGTCTCCAGTTCATCCTCAATGGTGGAAGGGATAGTAGGAAGGTTAAACTTCCTCTGCTGCCGAGCCCATTCCAACTTCTCCTTCACCCTCACATTGTCCGGTTCAATTGTCGAACCAAATTCGAGGTTCTTCACAGTATACTATTGTCACATCCCGTCAAATACAAATAATTAGATATCAGTAAACAAAATTAATGCCCGAATTCAAAAATTGAACCAAACTCGAGATTCTTCACAGTATACTATCAAATCCCGCTAAATACAGACCTCATGGGCACAGTAAACCAGAGTCAGCTTTGGCAGAGCAGCCAATGTCTTGCATAATGACTCATACATCTGTTCGGCTGTGCCTTCGAAGAACTTGCCACAACCGCCAGCAAACTGCACATCAAATTGTGTATATATAGAAGGTTACGAGGTTATCTAAAACCATAACCTCGTAAATTTAAAACCATAAATTCGGGTAGACGAATCTTACCAGGGTGTCCCCGGTGAAAACAGCAGGTTGGCCTCCCTCTTTGCTACTCACAAAATAACTTATATGACCATTAGTGTGGCTGCACATTAAACAAAGGGTTACTTATAAGTTATAAGAAAATCAATAACTTCAAATATGAATTTAGCTAACACCCTATTGATCGAACCAGTCAAACTAGTATTTCTAATAAGATTTATTTCTTTTGTGCAATTTCTCAATCTCGTCCTAGATCAATCCAAACGAGTCAGACTAATATGGTCCATTTTGACAGCTCTATGAAACATAAATATATTTGTATATACCAAGGGGTGAGCAAACATGTGATTGTGGTATATGCCCCAAGAGCAATGGTGTCGCCGTCTTGGACTCCATGGGTGCACCCTTCCACGTCGTCAAGTGCTCCGCCGTAGACCCTCACTCCGGGCACCATTTCCTTCATCTTCTCATTTCCGCCGGCATGATAGCTACCCATATTATTACATATTCAGTTAGTATACAAGACAGATAAAATGAGACAGATGTAACAACCAGTAATAATATATATATTGTTGAAGTTATAAACAAACTGATGGTGGTGGGTGGTGAGGACGATCTTAATCTCAGCGGCGTTGGCGTCGGCGGCCTGGAGGACTTTCTCGGTGTCCGCCGGGTCCACAGCTGCAGCTTCTCTAGTGGACTCGTCTATAATCCTGCAAAGTATATATATACAGTGGGATAGACTGATTCTTGAATAGCATGCTGTTATAGAATAGGATAGGGATAGGATATTATTACAGGTAGGAATAGCGGTCGTCTTCGAAGCACTGAACGGGAACAATCTTCATCGGAGTTAGTTTCTGGTATGGTATGGCTTTTTCCTGGTTTAATTCAAGTGACAATAATCATGCAGTTTTTGTTACTCGCAGGTTGTATATGTTTATGACATTATATATTGCAGTGTAGAATTTTGGCGTAATATCAAGAAAACAATCAAGTAAAAGTTGGCGAGTTGGTCGGTGCGGCGGCACCGCTGCAGACTGCGACGACGAGGCCCAAATTGTGCTACGTGGCCGGCCTACATTTCGACACCCATTGCGCTTCAATCCCTACTTTTGGCAAATTATGCTGTGCATCCGTATGCATCAAGCATGGTGCATACGGATGCAAAAACGACGTCGTTTTTATAAAAAGCGCGTCTCCCCTTAAAAACAAAAAAAGGTTCGAAACTATAATTTCATAATCGATGAACTATAATTCCATAATTGATGAACTATAATTCCATAATCTAATCTATGAACTAAAATTTTCAGAATGAATGAACTAAAATTCCAGAATCTATAACTAAAATTTCAGAATCGATGAACTATAATTCCAGAATCGATGAACTATAGTTCCATAATCGATGAACTATAATTCCATAATCCATGAACTAAAATTTCATAATGAATGAACAAAATAATGTTGTTACTAGGAATCGAACCTGAATTTTTTTTTTTAAAGGGAGACGCGCGTTTTTAATAAAACGACGTCGTTTTTGCATCTGTATGCACCATGCATGGTGCATACAGATGCACAGCATAACTATTCCCTACTTTTAGAACATTCAAAATAGCATAAAAGGGATAATTTTAGCTTAAATTAATCAGTTACAAGGTTTCAAATGTAATTCCTTATTAGAACGGTCTATTAATTAATATTTTAAATTACAAGGACATATTAATCTTTTTCATACACTTTTAATTATACATGATATTATAAGTATCATATTGATCAATACCTTAAAATATAGATCAAAAATTAAATTTTACTTGTGGTAAGAATAATCTCTTAAAGTGAAAATTTTTTTAAAACAAATATCTAATTTTTATGTGTCAACTGACTGTGATTTACATTCTCTAGATGTTCTGCTGAGCCGAAACGTAAGATCCTTAGAAAATAGGATAATGTTATAATAATAATAATAATAATAATAATAATGCTAATAAAAAAACCTCAAAAGAAGAAAACAAAAACAAAAAAAAAAAAAAAAAAAAAAGTGAGAAGAAAGTAAACTCGGAAAACGACAAAGATGAGGCAAATTGCGTTCGGGCTTCGGGGAAATTAAGGGAATCCGGGTCGGTCAATCGGGTCGAGCTTCAGCAACAGATCGCAATATAGCGTGCTTTTGACTTCATCACTGCTAGAGAAGAAGGGAAAGAAACGGAAGAGAAATTCTGAGCGAAGAATAATTGCTTAGATTTTTTTTCTTTTTTCTTTTTTGGAGTTTGTGGCAACGTGAATCTAAATCTCTGCAACGTTTTCGGAGCAGCGAAGATGTCGAAAACATCGTCATCAACCGCATCAAAGCTGATCATCAGAAACCTCTATCACTACATTTCATCAGCCCAGAATGCCGCTTCGAGTGGAGGAGCATCGCATTTCTTCACTCGCAATCCAGGAATTCCCCAAACCCCAATCCCATCGCCATGGCTGTCGCAGAGAACTCATTTTTCATCATCCCCATTTCCGAAGCATCTCCAAAGCCCTACCCGGAAGCTTAACCCAGACGGTAAATTGGCTATTGATTTCTTGTCCAGGAGGAATTTGTTAGGGTTTAGGTGGTTTTCGATGAAGGGTTCCGAGCTGGGTGCGAAGATGAGTGGCGTGCTTGGGAGGAATGGGGTGAAAATTCCGGTGGGAGCTTTGAAGAATACGGTTTCGCGGTACAAGGAAGCTGTGGGTTTACAGATTGAGGCATTCTGGAAGAGGAATTCTTTAGTGTTGTATGGTGCAGTTGGGGTTATGGTTTGCATTTTGCTTTGGAAGCTTTTGTTTGGGATTGCCAACACATTCATTGGTCTTTCTGAAGGCATGGCTAAGTATGGCTTCCTTGCTCTTTCCACTGCCATTGTCGCATTTGCTGTGAGTGCTTCTTCATAAGTTGCTCTAGTTCTTGTTAGCTATTACTGCAGTTGATTTATCACGTCTATTGTGTAATTTGGTTTGTGATTGAGCATATCTGGTTGAATTTGCTACTGTTTTGCCTTAATGTGAACACTCTCAGTCTCTTGCTACCATTTGAATCGATTGTTCACTGTGAACTCAAAAACACAAATTGTACATAAAAATTGGTTCTTTCGTAGTAGGTAATAGCTGGAATGATAATATTTGTTGTAATGTTAAGGACCAATTGGATTAGACCACAAATATGGTATGAGAAAAGTAATGGGTAGGTGTGTGTTGATGATTAATAGTGAAACTTTTGGATGCTTTAGATGTTTGCATTCAACGTGTTTTAGCATTTTCTTATTTCAAGTTGATAACATGATATTCAAGTGCACTTCAGCTTGAGATGAATTGAAAACTAAATTAGCTCTCTCCCTGCAATGTAATGAAGATCAGTGCTTAGTGGAATGGATCCATTGACTACTATACCAAAAGTACCAACTTCATTAATAACTCACACTCTGTTTGTGCTTCAGTAGGTTGAGAAAGTATGTATGGACAGATACTACATTGTAATAGAGTCAATAGCATTAAAAAAAAAAAAACATTTTATGTTGATATCTCTTTCTTGGGGGTGCCTTGGGGCGGGGTTTGTATGAATATGGCAATTTTTGCTTGCTTTGCTAAATAATGATATTCTCATTCCTTCTTTGTTTTTCTATGATAAGGGCTTGTATGTACGAACACGATTCACGATCAATCCAGATAAAGTTTATAGAATGGCCATGAGAAGACTCAATACGTCAGCTGGAATTCTTGAGGTTATGGGTGCTCCTTTGTCAGGGACAGACCTGAGAGCATATGTGATGTCAGGGGGTGGTGTTACACTGAAGAACTTCAAGCCGCGGTTTAGAAGTAAAAGATGTTTTCTAATTTTTCCTATACGGGGCTCTGAGAGGAAAGGCTTAGTAAGCGTTGAAGTCAAAAACAAGAAAGGCCAGGTTTTCTTCTATCTTCAAAGATTTTAGATTACACTGTATGCTTCACATATCCCAAAAAAAAAAAAAAAAATCTATGACAATAAGAAATAGTATTATTCATTTAATATTTTGGTTCCTTCTGTTCTTATATGGTATTTGCTGCCCGTGTTTTCTGCAGTATGATATGAAGCTATTGGCTGTAGACATACCAATGGTTAGCGGACCTGACCAGCGCCTTTATCTGATTGGCGATGAAGAAGAATACAGGGTAGGTGGTGGTCTGATTTCTGAACTAAGAGATCCCGTTGTTAAAGCAATGGCAGCGAGCAAGGAGTTTGAAGATCTTGATCAGTTGGAGGATGAAGAGGACGAGGAAAGGAAACGGCAAGAAGCTGAAAGAAGGCATCGAGAAGAAATTGAAAAAATAGAAAAAAGAGATTCATGATGGATTGCATATTGTGTTCCCGACACTTTGTTTCACAAGGAGATCTATCTCTATAACATGAGCATAGGCCATGAAAGTCCAAAAACATTGACATAAAAAGTATTTCTGGTTATTACCTTTTTCTTTCTTGACCTTTTGAAGGCGATATTACCTTTCTGCATGCAAGATTGCAAGTGCTATGCCAATATGGAACAATAGGCCTGTGCTCCCAAGAGTTCTTTCTGGCCCTGTTTGGTATCATAGTTAGCTTATCAGTCAATTTTGGCTTATTTAACCACTATTAGTTGTTTGACTCGATTAAACAATTAATATGAATGTTTGATTAATAAGCTTTTTGTAACAGCTTATTGTTTCAAAATGTTAAAATTCAAAAAGATGTTCAAATTAACTTTTTTATAAAGTCATTTTTACATATAATCAGTTATAAGCTAATAATTAATTTATCAAACACTTTTTACAATATCAACTAGTCATTATGTTGATTAACGGGATGATAAAGTTGTGTTGTCTCGATTATATATATGAGTATATATATAAAAGGCTAGTTTTCTTAGCTTGACAAAGTCTTTTGTTTAAAGAATATTTTGAGATAATGTAATATTTTTTTTAGAATCTCACTTGCATTTTGTAGGGTGAATGTGATTCCCGTGAAAAATATTATAAAATAAACTAAAAACAAAGTTTGAGAATTTCGCATGATTTGCAATAATCTTACATTCCTTTGAATCAAATGTGAGGATTTGATATTACCAGATTCACATTCCTTCCTAAAGTTATGTGAAATAATCTGTAGTTTGAACCAGACACCCGCTTAAGGTTTTTGTTTAAACATATATTATAATAATAATCTGTAGTTTGAACCAGACACCCGCTTAAGGTTTTTGTTTAAACATATATTATAATAATAATCTGTAGTTTGAACCAGACACCCGCTTAAGGTTTTTGTTTAAACATATATTATAATAATAAGCTAACATATCAGTGTTTCTATTCAACATTTAATTCACTGCAAGACTTTAAAAATTGTTTTACTTCCCCACATACATGACATGATACCAATTCAAAGGAACAAAAAAGAAGATAATGATTACAGTAACTAAGTAAACTAACAAAACAGACATTTTCCCTGCAAGGGCAACTGCACAAGAAACTGGAAACAAGAAAGGAAAATTCATCACATCTCAATACTCACAGGCTTTGAAACTCCCAGATCCTCTTCCAAGTTGGAGGTTTGAAATGGTGCTGAGTTATTTTAGTTCCAGTTCTTCAAGATTATTAAGTTCTTCATTGTTAGGCAACTATACCTTGTATCCTCCAATGAATTAATGAATCACCCTATGCTTCGCGGATAGGTAGTGAAGTTCACTAAAAAGACGAAGAAGACAGAATGGAGGGAGTGAACACCAGCTTAGATATAGTCTGCTATGCACCTGAAATTGCCTTGTATCCTTCTTTCTCTAGAAGTTTAGCTATGGATATATCCCCTGTCTTCACGATTCTACCATCCTCCTGAGACAGGAAAAGCAGTGTTAAAAGAGAAGAAACTGAGCAAATAATGTGTTACAGCTTAGAAAAACTCGAATTTCTCTTCTGTTTCTCCACCCCTAGAAAAAAGAGTTATTATTTACCATGATGTGGATAAAGTTTGGCTTAATAAACTCCAAGAGTCGTAGATAATGAGTAATCATCAAAACAGATTTTGTGGGGGATAATAGCCCATTCACTGCTTTTGCCACATCTCGAAGTGCATCAACATCTAAGCCCGAATCAATTTCATCTAACATAGCCAACTCAGCTCCGAGGACCTGCAACCAAACAGTGTTTAGAATACCTTTGTATTCATGACATTGTTGAG
Organism: Ipomoea nil; assembly: GCF_001879475.1. Classification (NCBI taxonomy): domain Eukaryota; kingdom Viridiplantae; phylum Streptophyta; class Magnoliopsida; order Solanales; family Convolvulaceae; genus Ipomoea; species Ipomoea nil. The sequence goes on along the minus strand of NW_017617835.1, from coordinate 5,656,230 downwards.
TGCCACACAATTGTTATAGGTGCTTAGAAAGGTTATTATTATTTGGATATAAACCCAAGCAGAAATCAACTAAGAATAAAAACACAACAGAGTTCATTGATGCCTTTATTTCATTTTTGCATTTAAAGCATAGGGATGCAAAACAATGGTAATACCGCTAGTTGTAAAATCTCATTTCGCTTCTTTTCTCCACCACTGAACCCTTCGTTCACATTTCTGTTCAAGAAGTCTACCTTCATGTTCACAAGTTCAAGTTTTGGGGCGATGTATCCATAAAACTGCACATTCAAGCGAATGAGTTTCAAGTTTAGAAAATAAGACCAGACGAACTCATAAATCATAATGAAATATACACCCAAAGAACAATGTATTAATTCACAAGGGAATCACTTTGCTAGTCATCTCTACATACCTCAATTGGTCCAAGTTCTGGCTGTCCAAGTTTCCTTCTCTTAGCATTATATGCCATGTTCAGGAAATCAATATTGCTCACACCAGGAATCTCAACTGGGGACTGGAAGCTCAAGAAAAGCCCAGCGAGAGACCTTTCCTCCGGTTCCATCTCAAGCAAATTCTCGCCTTTAAATGTCACACTGCCTCCTGTAATTTCATAATCGGGATGCCCAACGAGGACCTAAACCAACTGAGTTAATACAAGGGCTTTGGTAAAAACTGCATACTCATTCAGCTAGTAAAGTTCCAATTTCCATGCAAACCAGGACAAATTGGGAGAACATTATCTATAGATTCTATACAACTATATTTATAATAGAAGCTTAGAATAAAAAAACAAAATTGAATTGAACCAAAGATTAACATATGAAGAAGACCCAAAAAAGAGAAGCAGGAGAAACAAGCACTGACCTTTGCAAATGTGCTCTTTCCAGAACCATTCTTCCCCATTACAGCATGTACCTAAGTGATAAACCCCAATACAGCAACATTAGAACTAAAACATCCCTAAATAGCACCAAGACAATCTTTCTAGCTTGTAAAGTTATAACCTTTAAACTGAAAATTGTATACAATTTCCGCTTCCTTTGCTTTTCTATATCAAACTGAACAAAATTATGCTAATTTCAATACTGAAAGACAGGTGAAAGAGAGTACCTCTCCCTCGCGAACCGTGAGGTTAACCCCTTTGAGAATCGGCTGTTTAGACTCGGAGATGACGGCGGAGAGGTCTTTGACTTCGAGCAACAGATTCGAGTAGCCATCGTCGCGGTCGGCGGAGGAATACGCAGGAGATTCGACGGCGACGGTGGATTTAACTACCAGGAAGCGCCGGCGAGCTGGGGGTAAACGACAGCGTTGAGGACGGATAGCAGATACGGTAAATAACCGCGAATGTGAGGTGGAGAATTTGAGAGAAGAAAGCTGGTGAGTAACGAGAGCCATGGCGAAGTGGAAAACCGAATTACCTACCGGATCGGCGACAAGTGGACGAAGAAGAAGAAGAAGGAGAAGAAACCGAAGGGCCGACAATCTCAATCGAAGCCCAACAGCTCAATAGTTTAGTGCTAGCCCAGATACTGGGCTTAAATACAAATGAGAGCAAAAAAAAGGCCCAAATTGTTGCTCCGCAAGCATGATCCACACAAGTTGTATGGACCATAATTTGTATATTGTAAAATAATGTACATTTAGTACACAAATAATATACGTTTAGTACAAAAATAATGTACATTACAAGCCTGCACAGACAGCTCTATTAATTTCTGAGTGGTAGATTGCAGTCATTGAAACTTAGTTCTATGTAGATAATCAAAATATAATCTTGATTACTTTTGAGGTTTTAGTGTTCTTGCTTAGTATAACACTTTGGAATTGAAATTGAAATTCATTCCTTTGTCTTAATAAAATATGTAAAGGGGAATTGTACTAGCGTATATATATGGGTGGAAAAAATTCAATCGTACTGTGCATCAGGGCGCACATTACGCTTCCCAAAACGATGTCATTTTCAGTTAATTTCAAGTATAAAATTATGTACATTCTATTATATAATTATATACATTCGAAACATGAGAATTTTCAGTTATAAAACTCTGTGTTTCCAGGTATAAAATTTTGTGAATTCTATTATATATATATATATATATATATATATATATATATATATATATATATATATGTGATATTTAGAAATTAATGATTAATGATATACGGAGTATATAAATAGTTATATCTGCATATCCTTTTTAGCAGATCATCTGTTGAAAAGCTTTGAGGAAGAAATACCCCAAAGCTTTTCGATTCCTCACTCATTTACCCCACGTCATACGCCAGTCCTCTCTCATCTTCATCATATCATATTCTCGCCGGAATATGTCTGTAGATCTAGACCTCCGGCGAGACCTTGAAGAAACCCAACTGCCAAGACTCAAGATTAGCCCCCCAGATGTCAATGGCTATACTGAAACCCACGAAATTCAGGGCTCTACAAGTAGGGTAGATCAAGAAGAGGAAGAAGAAGGAAGAAGAGTGCCGGACGCCGAGATCTCCCCGGAATTCCATACCGGCGGCGCTGGAATGCCCGCCGGCGCCCAGGAAGCCGCGGAGGCGGGAGCTGAAGTTTTTTGAGATGGTGGCCGGAGAGGACTTCAGTGCAAACGCCGGCAGGAATATCAGAAGGTGCCTTGTGTAAATAACCAAGGTAAAAAAAGAAAATTCCACGTCGCCAGAACATATAATTCGTGTCGTTGATATTGGTGTGTAGGGAGAAAGATTATGGAGATCTAACGATACCAGATGAGAGGGATGATTCAAAATGTATATTGAATATATGATATGAAAGTACAATAATATAAAAAAACGTAACTACTATACATATCTAACATAACTTACTCCTACATTAATAGGTGATTAGCTATAATCACTATTTTCAAAAAAAAAAAAAGAAGAAGAAGAAGCTATAATCACTCTAATCACTACCATATATATTTACTAGCCATATAGATCTAATATATTGCAATTAAACAGTAATAAATAGTTTTCAAAAAAAAAAAAAAAAAACTAACAAATAACAATTAAACACTAAGAAATAAACAACAATTAAGATGGAAAGTTTTATCATAAAACTATATATTTTTTTTTGGTGGAATAAGACTCGTACCCTATCAGGGCGTTTGGTTGGAGGGGTGGAATTATGTGGGAAAGGAATTGTAATTCCATGGGAGTTGAATTACTGGGAATAAAGTGGCAATTTAAATTCCAGTGTTTGGTTGACAGGAATAAAATTACTGAGAATTTCAATTCCAATGTTTGGTATACATAGGAATTGAAAGGGAACAAGTAGTATAAAGTCAAAAATGTCCATTATTGTTGTTAGACATTAATTTTAGGTTAAAAAAGGAAGGGGTAATTTTGACTCATCACCATCTTTTTTTCTCAGGAATTAAAATACCAAGGGGGGACATGGGATTTTAATTCCATGAAAATGGGGGAATTGCAATTCCATGGAATTGCAATTCCCTCCAATCAAACTGCGGAATTTAATGACCTTTGGAATTAAGTGGGAAGGAAATTTAAAATCCCTCCAACCAAACGCCCCATAGGAAAAGAGGAATACAACTACCAAACTCTCACGAAACTTGTCCCAAAGGAATTAAGCTTAGCGGTGGACCATCAAGCCATGTTGTCCTCCAAGCCGCCGTTTACCCCAGGTTCGCCAGATGGTCAGCACATTTATTTCCCTTGAATACATTTACTAATGAGATTTAAATACATGTTATGAATAAATTAAAATTAATTTATTTTAATAATAAATACATAATATTATTCTACAATTAAATTACTAATCATTATTCGTTTTAAAGTAAATAATTATTATTATTAGAGGATATATCGAAGTTGAATTATTTATTTTTATTACCAAAGACCTTGTGGTCTACTGGACCGATTGTTCTCTTACGTGGAAAGTGATAACTTCAAACCTCATTTGAGGCAAGTAGTGTGTATATGTAGGGTATATCCCCTTTCATATAATAAAGAGAATTATTTATTTTTATTGTTTTTACCAAAATAACTAAATAATTATTAGAGGGTAGAAGTTTTATAGAACATTCCAGTAAAAAAATATATGCATATATACTCCAATTCAAAGAACAATTCTTGGAGTAAATGGGAGAGAATTGAGGGGAGTGAATTGAGTAAATTGAGTAAATGGGAGAGGATTGAGGGTAATATACCTGTATATATACATACAGAGGGACTGCATGTAACAATCCACCCTCTTACTTTTCATTTTCCTACCACCTTGCAGCACCTCTTTAGTAACTTCTTTTGTTAATGGTGATTTCCAAGCTTGCAAACTATAATCTTTTTGCCCAAGATTTGATTGTTCTGCTGCCCTTTGTAAGCCTCTGATCTCTCTCTCTCTCTCAATATCTTGTTTTGTTTGGAATTGGTTGTCAATGGCTGGGATTTTCCTTGCTTTTTATTTCCTTAAATTTTGGTGTTTTTTTAAAAGGTGGCCTGGGCGGAGAGCTAGAGTGATAGACATTAGCAGCATAAAATTAGGCAATGATGTTTTGTTTTTCTTGGTTATTATATGATTAAGAAAAAAAGAGCAACCTGGGAAATTTCTAAAATGTCTCATATATTGAAAATTTGAAAAAAAAAATACGAATTTCTCTTATTTGTTTCATGTAATTTATTGAGAGCTAATCTTGAGTCTTGGTAGTTGGGTTTCTTGAATGTCTTGCCGGAGGTCTAGATTTGTAAACATATTCCGGCGAGGATATGATTTAATGAAGATGAGAGAGGACGGAGAAAAAATCTAGGGGTGGAGACAGGAGACTAGAAAGATGGTAAAAGCTAGGAATTTGGACTGACGTTTATATATATGGGTGGAAAAAATTATCGAAATAATTGTTTTATATATCTTCTTAATTTTTTTCACCCATATATATATATACATATATATATATATATGTATATATATATATATATATATATATATATATATATATATATATGCCACTCCAAATCCCCTTTTACCATATCTCTAGTCTCCTGTCTCCACCCCTTAAGCTTTTTTCTCCGTCCTCTTTCATCTTCATCATATATCATATCCTCGCCGTAATATGTCTGCTGATCTAGACCTTCAAGAAACTCAACTGCCAAACTCAAGATTAGCCCCCCAGATGTCAATGGCTCTACTGAAACCCACGGAATTCAAGGCTCTACAAGTAAGATAGATCAAGAAGAGGAGGAAGAAGAAGAGTGTCGGACGCCGAGATCGCCCTGTAATTCCATACCGACATCCCTGTTATGCCCGCTGGCGCCCAAGAAGCCGCGGCAGTAGGCGCCGGCGTGCAAGCAGAAGCTGAGCAAGGTGAAGTTTTTTGAGAGGGTGGCCGGAGAGGAGATTGAATTGTTCAGGGCAGGAATATTAGAAGGTGCCAAATAATGAAACTTCAAATTATTAAAGATTTCTTTGTAAAGTACATTTTGAGATATACATGTTTAGAAATTAACTTATAGATTTATAAGTTTGATGCAACTAGTCCGTGCTAACTTATAGATCTAACATATTGCAATTAAACACTAAAAAATAGTTTTCAAAAAAAAAAAAAAAAAAAAAAAACCACTAACAAATAACAATTAAACACTAAGAAATAAACACAACAATAATTGAGATGGAAAGTTTTATCATAAAACTATAATTTTTTTTTGGTGGAATAACACTCATACCTTATAGGAAAAGATGAATAAAACTACCAAACTCTCACGGAACTTGCCCCAAAGGAATTAAGCTTAGCGGCGGAGCATCGAGCCACTTTGTCCCCCAAGTCGGCATTTGCCCCAAGTTTGCTAGATGGTCAGCACATTTATTTCACTCGAATATAAACAACAAATCTACACAAAATATAAACCATATATATCTAAATACATTTTAAATATTACTCTAACAATGTATATACATGTACCATACGTGTTGGAAGAATAAAAAAGCAACTATATATGTACTTTGGTGGTATGTACTGAGTATTTTGATTTTCTTCTATACAACTTAATTATGGTTTTGAATGAACTATTGCATGAAATACCCATGAAGAAGAAGAAGAAGAAGAAAAACAATGGGCCGACAATCTCAATCGAGCCCAATAGTTCAATGCTATCCCAGATATTGGGCTTATAAATACAAATAAGAACAAAAGAAGGCCCAAATTGTTGCTCATGGGCTAAGCTACGGCAAATTATGCTGTGCATCCGTATGCACCAAGCATGGTGCATACGGATGCAAAAACGACGTCGTTTTTATAAAACGCGCGTCTCCCCTTAAAAAAAAAAAAAAGTTCGAAACTATAATTCCATAATCGATGAACTATAATTCCATAATCGATGAACTATAATTTCATAATTGATGAACTATAATTCCATAATCTAATCTATGAACTAAAATTTTCAGAATGAATGAACTAAAATTCTAGAATCTATGAACTCAAATTTCAGAATCGATGAACTATAATTTCAGAATCGATGAACTATAGTTCCATAATCGATGAACTATAATTCCATAATCCATGAACTAAAATTCCATAATGAATGAACAAAATAATGTTGTTACTAGGAATCGAACCTGAATTTTTTTTTTTAAAGGGTAACTATTCCTAAGCTACTCTAACATGATTCTTTGTTTGTGTGTGTGTGTGTGTTTTTTTTTTTTTTTTTTTTTTTTTTTTTTTTTTTTTTTTTTTTTATGAAAAGGGAAACCGACCATCACTACTGAATAGGGTGGTATTGGGTAAACCCTATTCATGTGTAAAATATTTTCATAAATAACACATGAGAAATAAATTACACTATGAATATTATGTATTTGATAGGCTCGATCGAAAGGGTGCTGACAAGAACTTAGTACGTGAATCATACTCACCTAGTTAACCACCCTTTCCAAGGCACAACTAAGAGGACGGAGCATGATTTTTGTATTTTGATGATTTTGATCAACACTCTCTTGATTGAGCATGTCACACATATATGGTACGATTTTCCTAATACAATTTATCTCCTTCGTAGTTTGCGGACTATTACACGATCTATCATAACATGCAATTTTTTTTTTTTTTTTGTTTTTTCATCAATAAGCGTGTTTAATAAACTATTTTTGACCTACATAATATAATGTAACTTAGGGTTTCCTCCTAGCTAGCTATTATGATAGAAATTAAATATGTAAATCTAGTTTAATTTGATGTGCATTTACATCAAAACCTAATAATGTAATAAGCTATGATTATAATTGGATCCCACCATGTGAGTTGATGATTTGCATTGAAATATAATAGGTGTGGGCTTTAATTTTTGACCTAATGCATGGGGAGCCAGGAGTGACAAGTCAATAAAGCACAAATTGAATCATTCATATCCTAAACTTGCATATATGCTTTTAATGCATTTTAAGCAAAGTTAAAAGATCTGTTTTATGACTCTATCAAAGTTTGGTTCATGAAATATATATATATATATATATATATATATATATATATATATATATATATATATATATAAATATAAATATAAATAGAGTAATTTGTTCATAAATATGTTCATTCTATCACTTGTAATGTAAAAATAAAAATAAAAATTATAAGAATATTAATCTAGGCTTATTGGTTTTATTATCGATTTAAGACAGTTAGTTATGGACAACTTAGACTGATTTGTCTACTTGTGCTATATATTTTGTTAGTTCAAGCCTCAGTGGAGGTGTTATTAGCTCTTTGTGTTTCAGTAGGTTGAGAAAGTATATGAACAGATACTACAATGTAATAGAGCTAATAGCATTCAAAAAAAAAAAAAATTGAACTCGATAAGAATTTTAATTGAATCCAATTGTTAAATCTAACGGCTCAATGTTTTAGGGTTACGGTAATAAATTTAGCTTAATAAAAAACCGTTCTAATTAACTCAAAATCGATAAGCCCAAGATGACCATAGCAAGTTAGCTCGAAAGTGTATAGGTTAAGTTAGCCTAATTAAGATCCATATGAATAAGGTATTAGCTAATTATTTTATGTTTTGGAAAATAAAATTCAAATCATCAAATGGGATAATGATTTCATGGATGAAAAGGAGGGGCAAAACAACAGTACCATGTTTGATGATAATTATTTGGTATTGCTGCAAATGCTGAAAAGAAGTTTCATGAACTGTCATTGAAAAAAAAAAGTAATAATAATTATAATTTTATATTTTGACATAAATTATCAAAAAAGAAATAAAAAATTGATAGATAATTATCACTATATATAATGCTTAAAATTTTAAATTTTATTAAACACTTGCATATAAAATTTTAGATACAAGTTATTATATATTAAAATTTAACCAATTATTCCTAATTCAGAAGATTTTTAATTTATCTTTCATGTCATGATGACTTAGTGAATGGGGTTACTTACACGAGACCTGTTTCAATGCGGTTTATAAGTTCTCCAAATATTTATCCACTGATATCCATCACACTAAATTATCGACTTATTTTGAAGTAATCAATTAATAAGTAAAAATTTAACTATAATTAATGTTATATCGGGCCGAAACGTGAGGGGCCCTTGGAGTGGTAACAATACAATGTATCCATTTTCCTTGTTGACGGCATAACACGACAATGTCTGAGGATGTACAATCCATTTCCTTGTTGGTTAGCACCTAATCCGATTAGGTAACTCAAAAGACAAAAAAACGCAGTAAATGCGAATCCGCCCCAAAAAACAAATCCAACGTTAACCTTCATTAATGAACCCGGACAACGATCTTAAAAACCAACGAAAATGGCCGTTACAACAAACGCAGTTACCCTCTCTCTCTCTCACACTACCCTGCAACTCCATCATCTTCTTCACTGCGATATCAGTTCATTCTTCTTGCAGTATTTTCGTGGGGGGCCACCAAGACTCATTCTTTTGATCTTTTCTGCGACCAATCAATCATCTATTTCGACCTTAAATTTTGTTCTGCGTGTCAAATCTAAGTAGAAAACAACAAAAATTAGGCCTGTCTTGCTTGCTGGTTACATAAATGTCGTTTTAAAAAGCCATCAATGTCGGAGCCGACATAGCCGCTGAATAATTGAAACCCAGAAAGCTGAAATTTGCACTGGTTCGCTATGGACTATTATGGGTGTTGGGTTCTCACGGGTTTGATAGGTAAATTCCCATAAATGGCACCTCAAGAAAACAACAGCATTTGGTAGAGAGTGCCGTTATGCTCTAACAGCTATTTTTGAAAATATTTCCGTATTCTTTGCTTCTGTTCCGGTCTTAACAACACCTCATTTGTTATATACGTTTTTCAGTTTCGTTTCTGCACACTCATCACTCATCAGATCAGATAGATAGATAAATACATATATACAGAGGGACTGTAACAATCCACCATCTCACTTTTTCATTTTTCCTACCACCTTGCAGCACCTCTTTAGTATCTTCTCTTGTTAATGGTGATTTCCAAGCTTGCAAACTATAATCTTTTTGCCCAAGATTTGATTTTTCTGCTGCCCTTTGTAAGCCTCTCTCTCTCTCTCTCTCTCTCTCTCAATATCTAGTTTTGTTTGGACTTGGTTGTCAATGGGTGGGATTTTCCTTAAATTTTGGTGATTTTTTTAAGGTGGTCTGGCTGGATGAGCTAGAGTGGTAGACATTAGCAGCATAAAATTAGGCATGATGTTTTGTTTTTCTTGGTCATATGATTATGAAAAAAGGAGCAACCTGGCGAAATTGGTCACACGTTGGCTTGGTAACAAGAAGGTTCCAATTTCGACTCTCTCTGAAAGAAACCCCCCCCCAAAAAAAAAAGAGGAGTTTTACTGGTGTTTAGTGTGTAGAATTGGAGACACCTGTGCTAATTTGTCCAACTTTTTTTCATAGAATTCTATCCTAATCAATGGACAAAGGAACAATTCAACTTTTGCTTTTGCTTTTTCTATGACTTTCTTTTCTTCTCTTTTCTGGTCTGGATTCTTTATAATGAACTTTTGCTTTTTCCCCTGTATGAATCACCTTCTTTTTCTGCCTCTTACTGTGCACACCTTCTTCTTCAAGATTTGATAATGCCCTGAAACTTTTAATGTGCTGGAAAAAAGAAGTTGCACTATCATTTTATATAGCAAAATATCATTTAGAAATCCTGCTTTTCCACCTTTAAAAAGCCATTGAAGAACACAGTTGCATTTTAGCTTTCTCTGCTTAATTAATTCAGTAAACCTTCAACTTTTGGTGGCCATGAAACAATGTAGTTTCAATTATTTGGCTCTCAACTTTCTATATTTTATAAGGGTGGAGGGATAAGTGGGCATATGTTTCATGGCTGTTCCTCACTTCCTTGGTGATTGCTTAAAGTCAATGCTTTCTTGCCTTGTGAAGTGTGATAATACCATTAATGGATTGAATACTGGAAAATGTCTCAGATCTCAATGAACAATACTATATTTAAGACTCTTGGAAAGTTAAAATTTAGAGCTTTTTTCTATAAACCAAATGGTAGCAATAGTATTAAACATTACAAGCCCGCACTGGCAGCTCTATTGGTTTCTGGGTGGTAGATTGCAGTCATTGAAACTTGGTTCTAGATAGTCAAAATATAGTCTTGATTACTTTTGAGGTTTTAGTGTTCTTGCTTTAAGTATAACACTTTGGAATTGAAATTGAATTTCATTCCTTTGTCTTAATAAAATATGTAAAGTTAGAAAAGAACGACTTTTTTGGCAAAAGAACTATAGGCCTTAATTATTGCATAAATATTCTCACTGCACTCTTCCAGCATGTTGTGGCTCCAGTTTCAATCATTCTGCAAGATGGCTCCTGCATCCTAGTCTGTTGAGCTTAGTTCTGAGTTATCAATCTGAGGTTTATGTCTGCGATGTCTTGTTATAAAACGCCTTTTGGAACAGACAATTTGAATTTCAGATTGGTTTATGTTATTTCTTTTGTCTATGTTGTCTATTGCCTGACACATTATGCGATTCTTAATGCTTCTATTCAAGCTGATTACCTGTTTCATGTTCTTGGTCTGTCAAACAGGGTGGTTCCTCCTAGAAGAAGAATCAGATTGTCGTCTGTTTGGTGAAATTTTTGACTGATTCAGGAGAGTGGCACACTTTTGCGGGGATAAAAAACACAATGAGACTTAAATTCTTATCAGCAGTTCTTGCTTTTGTTGTCTTCCTGCTATCGATTCTTCCTGGGATTTTTGCTGATCTTGAATCTGATAGACAGGCCTTACTAGAGTTTGCTGCATCTGTACCTCATGTCCGGAAGCTCAACTGGAATTCTACTCGCCCGATCTGCAGTTCTTGGGCTGGGATCAAATGCGGTGAAAATGGAAGGAGGGTGATAGGAATTCATCTCCCGGGTGTCGGTTTCTTTGGCCCTATCCCAGCCAAAAGTATAGGGAAGATGGATGCTCTTAGGGTTCTTAGCCTAAGAAGCAACCATTTCAATGGAACTCTACCTTCTGATATCTTTGCCATTCCTTCTCTTCAATCTATCTACCTTCAAGATAACAACTTTACTGGTGAAATTCCTGGTTCCCTCTCGCCTCTGCTTGGTGTAATAGATCTATCCGGTAATGCTTTTACTGGAGAAATTCCAGCCGGGATCAAGAATTTGACGCGTTTATCAGTGCTGAAGCTACAATATAATTCGTTATCTGGAACTGTCCCTGATCTTGAAACTTCAAGGCTAAAGGTTTTGAATTTGAGCTATAACATGCTGAATGGCTCGATCCCGAATTCCCTCCATAAGTTTCCAGTTTCTTCGTTTGTGGGTAATTCTCATCTTTGCGGGAAACCTCTGAGTGAATGCTCCACGATTTCTCCATCACCATCATCGTCTCCTGCATTTTCCAAGAAGAAACTCAGTGCTGGAACTGTCATTGCTATTGCCATAGGGGCTTCCTTGTTGCTGGCTTTCCTGGCACTGCTAATCTGCTTCTGCTGTTTCAAGAAGAAAGTCTCGGATGGCGGTGAAGTTAAGGAGAAGGTTGCTAACGGGGGAAGGAGCGAGAAGCCTGAGGATTTTGGAAGCGGGGTTCAAGATTCTGAGAAGAACAAGCTGGTGTTCTTTGAAGGGTGCTCGTACGGCTTTGATCTCGAGGATCTGCTAAGGGCTTCTGCTGAAGTTCTTGGGAAAGGGAGCTATGGAACTGCATACAAGGCCGCCTTGGATGAGATGGCAATGGTGGTGGTGAAACGCCTGAGAGAAGTCGGAGCAGGAAAACGAGAGTTTGAACAACACATGGAGCTTATGGGAAGAATCGCTCGACACCCAAACATAGTGCCACTAAGAGCTTATTACTATTCCAAGGATGAGAAGCTTCTTGTTTATGAATACATGCCTGTTGGCAGCTTATTTGAAGCCCTCCATGGTAATATTTTACATTTATCAGCTTATCAAAACGCTAATTTTACCAAACACTTTTAAGCATAATCAGCTAGTTAACAGCTCTTCAGTTTTCAGCTTATACCTTATACCTTTTCAGCTAGGTTTGCCAGACATAGCCGAAACATCCTTAAACTGGCAATGTCTCTTCTGTTTTCATTCTTGTGTGATCTTACTATAACAGGCAACAGAGGCGTTGATCGAAGCCCGCTAGACTGGGATTCGAGATTGAAGATCTCGATAGGAGCAGCAAAGGGAATAGCGCATATCCACTCTGAAGGTGGCATTAGATTTACTCATGGCAATATAAAATCCTCGAATGTACTTCTTACAACGAGCCTCGAAGGTTGTGTTTCCGACTTTGGCTTGAGCCCTCTGATGAACTACATCGCGATCAAATACAGGGGTGCGGGCTACCGGGCTCCTGAAGTGATTGAAACACGAAAAGTCACACAGAAGTCCGATGTGTACAGCTTCGGGGTGCTGCTCCTCGAGATGCTCACTGGCAAATCCCCTCTGCCAACGGGGCATGACGATGTCGTTGATTTGCCTAGGTGGGTCCGGTCCGTGGTCCGGGAGGAGTGGACAGCTGAGGTTTTCGACGTAGAGCTGATAAAGTACCAGAACATAGAAGAAGAGATGGTGCAGATGCTTCAAATCGCTCTTTCGTGTGTGGCTAAAGTGCAGGATGCTCGGCCTTCCATGGAAGAAGTGGTTAGGATGATCGAGGATATCCGGCAGCCCGATGAAGACACCCGACCCTCATCCGAGGACAGGTCTCGAGACTCGAACGAACGCACCCCAGAGTGCAACTATCCATAACTATAGTAGGGGATGCAAATTACTTAATTGCCTGTAATTCTTGATCAAGCAGAAACATGAATGCTAATGCTAAAAATATACTTTTTTTTATATCCATAAAAAACATTTCTTGTTACATTAAAGCAGAGAATCATGATAAGTGAAATCCCTGAAGGGGTTTTCACCACCAGAATTTGGACTAGCAGCAGGAGAATCCACCAACAGAGCCATGCTCGTCCACCGCTCATCGAAATTCGCAGTGCAGCGTTTCCCCGCAACCTCGGGGCGAAAACTTGGCTGGATTTCTCGCGCTTCCAGCTTCTTCCAGTTGATCGACCCGAACCACTTGTGCCCTTTTATTTCCCCGCCCCCTCCCGCCCCACTCCCAAGGCGCTTGCTCGGGTCCTTCTGCAGCAGCTGCAGAAATAATAACATAATTCCGCCCGGTTTGCTAGCAGAGATCCAAAACTAAAGAATCTGATAGATTAGATTAGATTAGATTAGATAGATAGATACCCCTTTTAGCAGTGAATGTGCTTCCCTTGATAAATATGCTGGGAGTTTGATCTTGTCTTTTACAATCTTCTGCTGAACTTTATGTCTGTTTCCACCATAAAATGGAGACTGCAAGATTTGCAGACAATACTAGCTTATTATAACAGTTGATTTTAGCCATGAAAAAATTGCAGAAATGGTTAATCAAGAAGAACTAAAGACCTTTCCAGTAAGCATCTCAAACAGAAGAACTCCAACACTCCACCAATCAGCAGCCTTGTCGTAGCCCTTCCCGAGAACGATTTCTGGTGCCATATACTCCAATGTTCCACACATCGAGTTGGATCGCGTGGTCTCATCGAACTCCTTTGCCAGGCCAAAATCAGCCAATACAACCTATATCAACACGGAGAGCAGGTAAATCGAAGAACTCTTATAGAAATGGCACAGATTATGATGAACTTAGCAATTAAGGGAAAGAACACAAAGTGGCATACATGTCCTTCTGCATCCAACAGTACATTTTCTGGTTTGAGATCTCTGTGCATTATCCCGTTTTCATGGAGGTAAGAAACTGCGGAAACAATCTCAGCTGTGTATATTAGGGCTAAATCCTCCCTGAGAAGAATATCGAGTGATAATTAACTCACAAAGAAAGAATATAAAGCTTCAAATTTGACATGAACCTAATGGTATTGGTACCTGAATAAGCCTTGATGGTGGAGTTGAAAGAAAAGGTGTCCCCCATTGACAAAGTCCAAAACAAGGTAGAGTCTATATTTTGTCTGCAACAAATGACAAGTGTTAACATCCCGAGCTATTAACTGAAGGATGTGTTCTGTCTCATCTTAAAACGCTATCCAACCATCGAATTTGATGTTTTTAAGGAATCCACTGCTTACTTGGAAGGAATATCTGAGCTGCACGATGAACGGGTGATCTATTTTTGTCAGAATAGCTCTCTCGGCTATCATATACTCAACATGGTTTTTCTTCAAGATCTTGTCTTTCCTCATAACTTTCATTGCAAAGATCTCCGAGGTTTCAATCTTCTGCACCTGAAAGACTTTCCCAAACGCCCCTTCGCCCACAACTTTCAACACTTCAAACTCCTCGAGCCCGACTTGTTTCGATGAAACAACAGATTCATTGGCAACAACATCCTCAGAACAACATTTCTCAACTTTCCCTTCACCCTCTAACACTGGTTTTTTCTCAGACCCCAAGACTATGGCATCTGGTGGTCCAACAGGAAGCAGATGGGCTGAAACCATTTTGTGCTAAAGATTTCCGGTAAAAGAAGCTTCTCCTCAACTCCCCGAAAACCAAATGGATTAAGGAAAACGCCCGAAGATCCAAAGAATTCAGGGAAATTGCAGACCAGATTGCAGAGAATAGAGGTGTTTTCGTTTCCTGCTTCAGAGGAAACGCAGAATGCAGCAGTGCTTCTTGAAATCATGAAGATCAGACAAAAGGGCTGTGGCTCATTGTACATGGAGAGAAACATTAATAACACTGTCAGTTCATCCCCAAATAACAATAAAAGAAGAAAACACAACAGAATCATTAAATAAGTAAATTAAACAGCCAAGAACACTGAGATAACCATTTCAATCACATCAAACCATGCAGACAATCCATAGAATTCACCTTCATAGTTTAAATTGTTGGATGTCTCATATGAACGGGGAGATGATAGGTGTTGGAACAAATGGAGGAGAGTGACCGAAACATGTACCTTACTTAGGATTGCATATAAATATAATACTTATAACCTATGCTCATCCCGTAAATCTTGTCTTATTTACTTTCTGGAACTACAGATCAATTCTTTCACTTTTAACCAAAGCTGAGAATTTCTTCCAAGAAAACGGGAGAGGGATTTTCAACACGAAACAAATCCAATCGCTAAAGCTTCGAGAAAACAGGAACATATAACGACATTATTCATAACTTCCGTTGAAAATTAAAAGGAATAAAAACGAAAGCCATTCATACATGTATATATTAGAAGAAAAGCGTAGAACTTTACCGCGAAGAGGATGAAGGGTGGCGGATCGGAGCGGTGAGGAGAGAAGTTTGGTTTGAGGAAGACAACGGGCGACGGAGGAGGCGTTGCGTGGCCGTTTATAACTGAAAGAACCGCCAATTTAAACTGCTGAGAGAAATCCTGTTACGTGTCGTGTTGGGATTTGATAAGTTGGGGCGGAGTGGACCGGTGTTTTGTCCCCTTTGTAAGGGCAATGTATTGACGGAAACGCCCCTTGGTTCATGAACCGAATAAAAGATGGATAAATCTAGTGTGAAACTGTCTTACGTGTGATGTATAATACTTTTTTATGCGCTCATAAAAAATATTTCTTCGTATATTTTAACTAAAATATACTCCGTATTACACTTCTCACATTGAGGCCATATCACACAAACTTACTCATAAGAGTATATACCAATTTTGGTCACACGAGTATAATTTTATAACAATTTTGACTCACATGTTTATTTTTTATCAATTTTCATATACGACCATTGTTTTAGTACAAATTTTCATCCATGACTATTGTTTGTGTCAAAATTCATCACGCCAGTCACCCCTCCGTTTAAGACATGTCAAAATCTAAAATTTGTAAGGGTATTTTCGTCCTTTTTAACTTAAGATCCCAAATTGAGCATGAATAATGAGATTTAAGTCCTAAAATCGATCTCAATTCACAGTTCACCTCTTCATCCTACCTTAATTTGAGGAGGAGAACTATGAATTGAGATCGATCTTAGTGCTTAAATCATTTTATTCATGTTCAAAATGGAATCTTAATTTGAAAGTGACGAAAATACACTTAATAATTTCATATTTCGACATATCTTAAAGTGGGGGTGACCGGTGTAATGAATTTTGACACTAAAATAATAGTCATGCATG
Source organism: Ipomoea nil (assembly GCF_001879475.1). Lineage (NCBI taxonomy): Eukaryota > Viridiplantae > Streptophyta > Magnoliopsida > Solanales > Convolvulaceae > Ipomoea > Ipomoea nil. The sequence goes on along the minus strand of NW_017617835.1, from coordinate 5,639,628 downwards.
AAAATTGGTAGGAATTAAACATGTGGACCAAAGCTGTCATTTTGTTAATACTCGTGTGATCAAAATTGATATATTTATGATATGCATGCATAGATTTTCATATATTCTTCCCTCTCTTTTTTTTTCTTTCTTTAAAAAAAAAAAAAAAAAAAACTAATTTTAATATATACTGACTTAAAAAAAATAAAAAAATCAACGAGATGGATAAGCCAAGAAAAGTATTTCTCAATAATACTTGTATCTTTTGAGCATTAAGCTCATCAAAAAAAAAAAATTATATATATAACAAATCCACAACTATCGTCTATTCGCTATGAATGTATATTCCCTGATAGCCAGAAGACTAATCTTCCATTTTAACGGAACGAACGTCCAACCTCATACTTAAGAGACAAGATGTTGAATCATCACGCCAACCATGTTGATTATCACTCTATTATTCTTGTAACAAGCTAAGTTTACCCCAAGTCGTCTACGAAGGAATTGAACTTATTATCGGTGATCGATCATCAACCATCGCCTCCAACTCAATTTATAGACGAAGAATATTAATAACATCCATTTGTATACTATATATATATATATATATAACTCTTTGAAAATTAATTTTATTATGCAATAACATCATAATAATTGTTCATCAAAGAATTATAACTGCAAAATTTTAAGTTTGATCACTACGAGAGCTTTCTATTGCCTTATTATTGGTTTCGGCCAGTCAATATATAATTATAGACAACCTAGACGGGTGGCAACAAAAGTCACAAGACATGGTTCAATCTAAACACACACTTAGATAACAACTATAGACTTTTCTGATGATGTTGCTTTAACCAACAAACCAAAGAGTGCAAATGGGGCGGAGAAGAAAGGGCTATGGTCGCTATCCAAAGTGTACACGCTGGCTGGCGGCCACTTGTTGATCATTGCATCTTGCTGCTCCGGCTTAACCACATTGTCGTACCTCGTTCTAATGTAAATCCGAGGAACATGTTCTACACCCTCAGATTCCATGAACTCTGCACTCGCCAACGCTTTGATCGGTCCGGGTCTTAGTAACATTCCCGCCAACGTTGAATCCTACAACGTAACATGTGTCACACACTATAAGTACAATTATAAATTTCGAGATTTAATTTCACTACTCTCATCAAATATTACTACTGAGTCGTATGCAACATAAAATTACCTCGAGTGGACTCATTTGGTACAGAATTTTACGTTGTAATGTTTTAGTGACGAGTATACTGGTCGGAGGCCCATCTTGGCCCATCCCGAAACCGATGTCATACACTTCATTGATTTCTCCAAAATCCGATAAATCCGGAATTCCCTGCATGTTATGTTATGACAAGCTTTAGAACATTAAACTAGAAATTCGATCAAAAATAAAATAAAATAAAATTGTAACTATTATTGACTTCTTGTCAAAAAATAATTAATAATACTAACCATCAAACAAAATCGTTTGGCACACCTTAAGAAGTGGCCCTGGCTAGCCTTAATGAAAGACAGCTGGGCAGCAAATTAACATTTTCTTTAATTTGATTGTTAACACGAGGATTGAGGATAATGACGATTGAGAAGACGCATGTTTGATTACCACAAAAAAAAAAAAAACCAAACCTTTGACTGTGACATCCTACTGAACCAAACCCCACTTATCCATTATTTCTCAACACACACACACCCCCAAAAAAAACAAAAAAATGCCAGAAAAAGTAAGATTTACGTAGATAAAATAAAATTCTTGTACGAGAAGATCATAAATTTAATTTTTGTTTTTTTAATATGATTTACCTATCTTGCCTGGTTTGTAAACTATTATACAGAAAGAAGATTTACTCTATACATATCTTTAAATAGTGATTGCGAATTTTCTTCATAACTTAAAAAAGACCCACAGACACATATTTCCTATGCATACCCAAAACGAGGAAGAAAACAAGTGCTACCAACCCCCCCCCCCCTCCCCCCCTCCCCCAGTTAAAGTTTCCTTCTTTTTTTTTTTTTTTTTTTTTTTTTGTTGGATAAATTAAACATCACATGATAATGGAGGAAACATTGCAGAAGGTACAATATCGACAAAAACTAGACTCACATCTTTGATGTCTTGTTCAGAGGTGAAGCCAGTTTTGAGCATTGTTGCTGCGATGTAGATTGCTAGGCTGATCTTCTGGGGAAACTTGTGAGTCGCATCTGTAACGCTCAGCCCTCCTGCGCTATGCCCTACCAATATCACCTACACATCCAAAAAAAAAAAAAAAAAAAAAAAAACATCACTTATGTTTACATCATGAGTATACATGTACGAGTAGTATATATGTCTCTCTATATGTATAGTTATAGATACGCAAACTCTCGAGCGTTTATATTAAGTGTAACCTTTTGAGTTATATCGGGTACTATATGTACAAAAATTGATAGTTCTTTCAAGTTTGACTGTCGGTGGTAGCTGTATATTGACTTTTTTTTTAGACCGATTAGCTATAAACAACTTAGATCAATTTATTTTATTGTGATTTTTTTCCCGTAATCAAAGTTAATAGTACTTTTGAAACAAAAGTTGTTTTGTTTCAAAAAAAGTTGACAGCACTAAATACATTTCAAAAGCCTTCATAGTTATATAATGTGTAAAAGACAGTGATGTGCTTTTTATGTATGTACTTCTAGCATAAACCCTTTGTATTGCATATGTCGCATCTACATTATGTGATTGTTTGGACATTATTTACAATGATGTATAGTGTGATAATTGTTATAAATATTATTATTATGGCCATTATCATGAAGAGTTATATATATATATATATATATATATATATATATATATATATATATATATACACACTGAAGGCTTAATATAAGGATGATGATGATTGAGTACGTTCTAGAGTTTTACATTTGTGTTCTTCTCTACTCTCTACCTCTTTACATTTCATTATCTATCATACAAATTAAATCTACTGACATATTTACCGTACAAGGATCATAGGAGTATTGGGCCAATCAGAGAGCTGAATTTAAAAATGACACTTGATTTAATTTTTTATTGTGTGCATGTTTGACAATATAAGTCAATCGAATTAAGATGAAAATATGCATGGTTCTTTATGTGGTTGAAAAGGATTAGATTAACAAAACATTATAATCAACGGATGAGGTGGAAAGAGGAGAGATTATGTGAATATGTACTTTTAACATGAACCCTTCATACTTACCGGGATTGTCATCATAATATTTATGAAGTTATATAGTATGATAGTAATTATTGTGACACTTTTCCTTTTTAATTGACACATGTCTGACAACACAACCAAATTTAAATATAGATATAGTTGTTTGTGAATTGAAAATAAAGGATCATATTGGACTAACAAAATAGGATAACGATGAGGTGGAAAGATGAGAGATTGTGTGTATACACACTCTAACATGAACCCTTCATACTTTACGTGATTGTCATCGTGATATTTATGACTGTATAGTATGATAGTAATTATTGCGACACTTTAATTTTTCTTTTTGATTGACACGTGTCTGACAACACAATCAAATTTAAACATAAATATAGTTGTTTGTGAATTGAAAAGGTCATATTGGACTAACAAAATAGGATAACAATGAGGTGGAAAGATGAGAGATTGTGTGTATACACACTCTAACATGAAACCTTCATACTTTATGTGACGACTGTCACTATAACATTTAATTTACAACACCCAGTAATATTACCGTAATTTTTGTTTGTGTAAAACAAAAATCCTAAAATAACAATTGATTTCTTGTTTGATTGATGCGTTTGATAATACAAGACAATCAAACATAGACAACATAAATACGATTATCTATGTGAATCAAAAAGGATAAAACTAACAAAACATGATAATCAAGGACCGGATGAAAAGAGGGGAGTGTGTGTGTGTATATACGTGCACTTAAAACCTGAACCCTTCATACATTATGTGATTGTTGAGCATTTATAGTGACATATAATATAAAAACTAAAAAGGATTATAATTATCGATTTCTCTAGTCACTTAAAAAAGTAAAAAATGATTGTTTATGTGAATTTATAAAGATCGAACTAACAAAACACGATAATCAAAGGATAGAGTTGGAAGATATAGACCTGTTGATTTGGTGGCAAGGAAGCCAGGAAATCGAGGAGGGGTTTGTTGTAATCGTCGAAAGTGAGGATGTCGTTAGCGTCGGAGGGGTCAACGCCGGCGCTGCTGAGGTCAATACAGGAGACTTTGTAGCCGGAATTCTCCATGAGACACCGGAGCTTGTACCAGCACCAAGCTCCTCCGCCAAGTCCATGAACCAGAACGAAGTGTGGCGGCGGCGGCGGCGCCACCACCTCCTCCCTAATCTTCTCCTCCGCCGTCTTCTTCGTTTCAAAGGACTCTCCCCCCATTATTATTGCCCTCTCTTCCCTTTCTCTGTGTCTCTATCTCTCTGCCCACTGCCCTGCTAGCTAGCTTTGTCAATATATAGTTGGGATAGTCTAAAATGTCATTATGTAATGATGATGTATGCTTGCAGCCCAGTAGTTTTAGGAATTATATACATTAGGTGGGACGCCATCCAATATAGCTGGTTGGTAAAATGCCAACTTGGCTTATTATTCATTTATTCAACGTTTTTTTTTTAAAGTGTTACTCGAAAGTATACTTAATCTGCAGATTGAATCAAACTAAGAACGTCAATAGATAACTCTCACTGGTGTTTAAACTCGAAACTTAACTTGTGAATCTATTAAGTCAACAGTTTAACCAACTTAGCTATGATTGTCCTCAACATGCTCACTGTTATTCATGTATAATTCCAAGGGTTTAAACTCGAAACTTAACTTATGGATCTATTAAATCAACAGTTCGACCAACTTGACTAGGATTGTCCTCGACATTCAATATGCTCACTCTTATTCATGTATAATTCATTATACGAGATGGAGACCAAGAATGAGAGAGTTAGTCTAGAGATTTAAGATTGCTCCATACTCAAACCAATGATGGAACCCTTGAATTTTGGTTAAGAATTGATGAGTCTTTTCACTCAACCACACATCCAGACTCCAGGTTTTATTCCTGTTCATTACTTCATTATGCAAAAGAAGAAATGTGATAGATAAATAAATTATTATATCAAAATGGTAGAATTATAGTACCTTTGAGTATAGTAGTGACACGTACAAAATTAAAAGACTAATTAATTGTGTGCAAGATTTAAATACTATATTTTAAAAAAAATTGCATTTGACTTTTGAAAATGAAATTAAAAAATCGACCGACCATCCCATTTATATACGGAGTATATTAATTGAAATTAGACGTATTTGAGTTCAATTGACGATATTTGCTGGGAAAAAAAATATCAAGAAAAAAAAAGTCAAGAACAAAATTAATGTTTCATTCCAAATTTACACACTATGTTGGTCAAATTTACCGCATAGAGTTTTCATAGTGCGATTTATATCTTCCATATGATATGCGAGTTATTACGTAAAAGTAAGGTTTATTATTCATTGCACACTATTTTTAGTAGGCACTCGTATAATATGTGCTCGTCAAATTTGAGTAGATTAGAGGTGCAAATTGTTAGAACCTGGTATCATAAAAAGAAATTGAGAACTAGAAAAATAAAGGGAATGATTGATCACAAACTTTAGGTGTGTATAGACACACTATCATAAAAGTTTTTAATTTTCCTTAGCAAGCGGTAAGGGTAAACAAATTAGAACTTTTGAAATGCAATAATAATGTCAAACTTTTTATGTTGCTTTTCTAAAAAGTCTACTTATATAGTAACTTGAAATTTTTTACTATAAAATAAACTCTTTCGTAAATATTGCAGTTACTTAGTCAAAAGAAAAAAAAATACACTCACAACCAGTGTAGGTTGACAACTATTAAAAGACTATTTTATACTCATCAATAGACATCCTATCACTTCTTCAATTCTCTTAAATACCATATTAATGAAGACGTTTATTAGAAGTTTTGTGCAACTTTCACAATCATTATTCCCATAAATAATTACTATACAATAATTTAAATTTAATATTTAAATTATTCACATATTAAATTGATCAAGAATTCATTATATTAATAAGGGAAAATGACACTTTTTCCCCCTATGTTGTTTACTAATAGCACATTTTCCCCCTGTGTTGTTTATGTAATCGCTTTATCCCCCTCAATTGTTTTTGAAGTGGCTATTTTCCCCCATCTCCGTTAAATAAGTGTTAGGGATGTTAAATATGAGGGTAAAAATGACATTTCACTTATTATTATTATTATTATTGTTGTTGTTGTTGTTGTTGTTGTTGTTGTTATTATTATTATTATTATTATTATTAGTAATGCATTTGGTTTGCAATATAACTGTGCATTTTAGACGTGAAGTACTGCAGTATATTAGGGCGTTGGGTGGGACTTATTATTATTATTATTATTATTATTATTATTATTATTATTATTATTATTAGCAATGAATTTGGTTTGCAAACTGCTGTATATTAAGGCGTTGGGTGGGGTCGTTCATTAATAATAATAATAATAATAATAATAATAATAATAATAATAATAATAATAATAATAATAATAATAATAATAATAATAATAATAATAATAATAATAATAATAATAATAATAATAATAATAATAATAAGTGAAATGTCATTTTTACCCTCATATTTAACAGCCCTAACACTTACTTAACGGAGAGGGGGGAAAATAGCCACTTCAAAAACAATTGAGGGGGATAAAGTGATTACATAAACAACACAAGGGGAAAATGTGCTATTAGTAAATAACACAGGGGAAAAAAGTGTCATTTTCCCTATTAATAAATATAATATTTACAGTTTCTGAAAAAAATATTACGATAAGCTATTACTTTCATGCATGAAGATTTTTCCAAATTCTTCTGGACCTTCATTCGAAGAGTAAACCGTACCCAAGAAGTCATCCGAAGAGAAAACCACCGAGAAGTTGATTTGGACTTATCAAAAATTGACCTTTCGGTCCAACTCTTCCAAATAATGAAAATTTTTCCAAATTCTTCCAGAACATATTACGATGTCCTATTACTCCCAAGAAAATTTCTCAACATTCTTGATCAACAAATCATACAAATTTCTACCAAACATAAATAATATTTTGGTGTTGTGGGATTGAAAATATTATTTACTATATACATATCCAACACAAAAGAGCCAAGCTTGAACCTAGGTAGACTTGATTTCGAGTTTGAAATATATAGTTATAGTGACTTAAACTTGACTATATATGCTAATTAAAATTTTAGGCTTTGAGTTTACCTTGCTAATATTTATAAGCCTTGATTTCAATTCGATTAACTCGATTTGAATTATATATATACATGCATATTACTTGCAAACAACTCAACGAATGTCTTAAGCTTATGCTTGGCTTGATCACTAAACGAGCCACTTAAATTTGAATTTGATCGAACTTGAATTAAATTTTAACCGAATATTTGGCGAGTAACTCGCAAGCTACTCGACTAGTTTGTGCTCCTAAATTTAATGTTAAAACACACGTTGTTGGCGCATAAGCCAGTGAAGGGCCAAGTCTAACAATTGGTAGTTAGGGAGAATTATTGGGCGGAGACCGATGAAGCTAAGGGCTAAGACCAGTAATTGGTGATTAAAGATGTTGGACAGAAACTGGTGAAGGGCTACGTCTAGTACCTAGTTCGCGAATAAATTACGTCTAAAAAAAAAAAGTACTTAAAACTTTTGACCTAGTAATCGTTTATCCTAACACAATTAATAACAAATTAGTACCATAACATTGTTATTAAATAAAGATGCACGTAATCTGCATTAGATTATCTTAGAGAACGGAGATTCATCTACATGCATTAACAAGAATGAATTTGGACATGCGTGTTAGCTTTGATTCTTAGTATCAATCGAGTTTGTCAAACAGTTAATTTAATAATTAAAATTTTTTAAATTTATTTATGTGAAAATAATGTATTAACTTTTTTATTTAAACTGGTTAACTATAGACAACATTTGTTAATTTACCTTTGAAGAATTTTCAGGTAACATTTACTAACTTTTCTCTAAACAAAGAAAGTTAAGGTTTAGGATTATTATATATAAATTTACAAAAAACTGAAAATAAAATCGAGGTGTCGGCTTTTTGACATTGATTTTCTTATTATTTGTGTATAAATTAAGGTTTCTTTATTCTCGACTGCATTCCTTTTGACATTGATTTTCTTATTATTCCTGTGATTAATTAAGGTTTATTTATCCTCGATTGCATTGCATTTCTGAACATGTATCCTATAACCTAGTCTTTTGCAGATACTAATTAGCTCTTTGTTAGTTGAACAACATATTCAGAGGAATCTGGGCAAGCTTTCCTTCCCAAATATATAATATATGCCTGCAGCTTTATAACATGCTAGCTAATTTTACCATATGTAGTGTTTTTTGTCACGAATTGTATAGCTCCACGTGAGTCCGTATTATGATTTAAAAAAAAAAAAATTATTCAGCTTAAAAAGGAACTACGATCGAGTGAATATAACATAATTCTTATATTAAAATATTTCGAATTTGATTCTTATGAACACTCTTTTGGTCAAACATGTCGTACAAGACCTTAATGTTGCATTTGTTTTTGTTTGTGGATTAAATGACGAATCGTTATGACAACTTCAATCTTGATTTTATAATTTCGAATCCCCAAAGTGGTATATGACCTTTGGTTGTGGCTAATGTTATTGGGAATGTTAAACTAATTAACCAAGTGTTTACTATTACATAAAAAAAAAACTATAGGTACTATTAAAGACATTAAATTATTATACTTGTTTTGTCGCCACCGTCGTGTTTTTAATATACATTGGGCGACAAGATGCTATATTTGATCCTTTAGGCATTCATCTAGCACATACCACTTCGTCTCATGCAATTCTTTGTAAATATTAGTTATTTAAGAAACCGTCTCATATTTTATAAATTATCAAAATCTCTAGCAATCATCCATATAGATGACAATGAGACGAGTAAAATTGAGTGCTCACCGCATATGAACTCTAATATAATGGCTAGACAGAGTTTAATATATAAGTTGATTTTAAATTCAAATATATTAAATAAACAGGTGTTCACCCCATTACTATTCTTTTAATTTATAGAAAAACCAACTATCTCTATCTGAAAGCCTGTCTTGTAATATTAGACAGTAAAAGATCACAAGGAGATAATTTGATATATAAGTTATTTACTAATGTAAGTTAAGAAGACTAACAAATAATCGTCATAAAAAATCAAACTTAATCTCTTATATTGTGATTATTAAACCAATATAATCAACTTAGTTTTGATTGTTCCGTTATCATCCTAATCAGCATCACATGGGATATAGTGATCCACAAGATGTAGTCCCCTTCCACGAAAATTTGAGAACGGTGGGAATAGGGAGAGAAAAAGGGTAAAGTGAAAAAGGTTATTGGAAGTGAGTTTTTTACATGGGAAGTTGAGCCCTCAATCATATGATAAGAAGCATGCAAAATTTCTACATTATTTGACAGCTATGTATATAGCCATATAGGTGATGTGCCTTATTTTAAGTTGTACTTCCAAATTAAAGTGATTGGTGATGATAATGAAATGACTAAAATACATGTTTCAAGATTTAGTATAATTTTAATTTAGATGTATATTGTACCAAAATAGATAATATGTATGTACTCAATTGAATAATGTTGACAAGAATCAGACAGATGATCATTTAGACTGTATCTCTTCTGAGATAGTATAACTTTATATTAGATATATATATAATTATATATTATATACGAGTAACATTTAGATAATCCTGACCTTAGATATATATGGTAGAACAGTTTAAATTGACCTTAAACACCAGAAAAACCACTATATATGTGTGTTGGGTCAACTTATAAGACATGAACATTACCTTCATCACAACATCTCATTCAAGGGTAGTGATTTAACACAAACATACCTTACAATACTATTTACTTCAAAACATCCCCCTAAGATGCAATCAAATTTTGTATAAATTTTCCTTCACTTTTACGATTTTTCAACTTATATTTATATTTATTCGCCGTCTTCACTTGGCTTATTATATTCAAATTACAATAAATAGCTTATTTTAATTTTATTTATGAATTGACATAATAATATAATTATGAATTATTGAATATTTTTTATGCAGACCTGGCTGGCCTAGAAATCTAGAATTGTCTCCTGTGATTGAGAACCGGAGGAGTAATATATGCGCCAACTCCCATTTGAAAATGTCCATCTCACATAGTGCATGACAGTACATTCTTGATTGCAACATCTTATCGTGATCAATGAATATCGAATTTGTGCTCCATCAAAAAATAAATAAAAATCAATCAACTTCTAATAATGCTTATCAACTAATTGTGTGGTGGACAATATAATAGTTTTGCATAACCTTGATTTATGGAAAAATCAACGCAATCACTATCAAAATGTGCATTATGTGTGAAATTCATCTTGTGACCATAGTCGTTTAAGCAGATAATGCCTATTGACATCTTATGTATCAGTGTATGGACATTGACTTTTTGTGTTTTAGTAGGTTGAGAAAGTATGTATGAACAAATATTACATACAGTTACGACAACACTATTTATATGTAACCCTATACTTACCATACGTTTACAATATTACTCAGACAAAGTATGTCCCCTTTCTCACATATATCATATATAAAAGTTCCCACCTTCTCACAGTAAAAAATGTTGACAGTTAATTTTCTTTTTTTTTTTAATGAAATATTTGACCCCTTTGAATGAAGATAACATATGCATATTTACTGTACAATAATTACCCCACCCCTCCCAAAGATCAAAACGAAAAAACAAAAGATGTATGATGTGAGGTTGCTTGTAGTAATGGAACCCAGCCATAAAGACCAAAAGCTAAAAAGAGTCCAATTATTTAGCAATAATGCTTTTCAGACCAGATAAGATATGTAATCTCATAACCATGCATGCTGATGTATGAAGGTTTTTTTTTTTTTTTTTTTTTTTTTTTTTTTGGTGAAAAAATAATGTTGTACCTTATAAAGTTGTCTTGCTTTTGAAGCTAAATGTTTCGAGGGAAAGTCTAGAAAGGAATGAGTGGGTGAAATATAATTTTATATAGTTCAATTTTGCTTACACACACTATTTTAGTTGAGTTCGTTAGTGTGATTTGTCTCTGTCTCATGTATAATTTGTGAACTATTAATTAAATTGAAGCCTGCTGCACATCATTGAGTAGCAGTGCTGATTTCTCTATCTCTCAAAAAACTGTATTGAGAAAAAATGTGCAATTTAAACTGATCGTTATGTTATATATGCAATTTGGGATGTCTAATCAGCCTATAGTCAACAATTGTAATTGCAAAAAAAAAAAAAAAAAAAAAAAAAAAAAAAAAAAAAAAAAAGGTCATCAATTAGGTTACTTCTATTGAGAAAGGTTTTGTTGACTTGACCCTCTTATCTTATTATGTAATTAATTTGGTAGCACAAAGTTCACATCTTAGTCGATGTTACGTTATTTAATTAGGCACCTTTATTTTTGGTTTTGTTGACTTGACCCTCTTATCTCAAAGGTGACAAAGCACCCCTAACGAATAAATAATTAACGTAATCTCATTTACACTTATAATGGTCATTTATTAATGAATATACGCTCCTAGGACAATAAATATTATGGAGTAGATAATATAATGATTAATTAAGTTTGATTGTTCTATATTATTATGATTACATAAGTTTAAACTCAAACTTAAAGTCCACTCAGTGTTCTTGTCTTAGAGATCGAGGAAGGTAAATTGCGAGATATCAATAATATTTTGCAAATCACGAACTAATTATGAATGTCAATTTTAGTATGAAATTAATAGGCTAGGCTGGCATAAAACTAACAAATTTACATACTGAATATTCACGATTTTACATATTAAATGGATATTTAGTATCTAAATTGCGTATTTTGAATTCAAACTCATACATAATGAGTCAACAACGCCTCCACTGAGACCCGATCTCATGACATCTCATATGGGAAATGTCACTACATGCCATCTGAGCACAAAATACCTAGCGGGGTCCATGGTATAATTGTTGATAAATGAGTAAGCAGGCACTTGAACTTTCCTCCGGTCCTTATCTCAAAAGGTTTAATGTTACAACGTGCCAAAAGGCCAAAGGTAATGGGCTTTCTGAAAAGCAAGCTAAGCATCCCATTTCTGACAACAAAAACATGTGCTTCCTATATTCTGATAGATCATCTCATTCCATTTTTGTTTGGGCGGCCAGGAAAACCGTAACCATGAACCATCCCGCACTTGTATAAAAGTTGTTACCTATCAATCGCATAGAATAGATAAATTACACTAAAAAGAAATTAATACGAGGAGTTTGATTGAAAGAAATGAGTATTAACATTTAGATTATGATATATTACAAAATTACCTATGTATCGTACCACAAGAGTGTCATCCCCACACTCCACTCAGCAAACCTGACTCAGGTTCAAACTACAAAGACAAGTGTTGAAGCTTTGTTACATACCGAAGCGATGATTATAATATTTATAACATGGGAAGACTACATACCAATCAAATGATGACTTTAGTCTAGCAAGCATATGTGTTTGAGAGTTGTGACACTATTGGGTGGAGTATCGACTATGTTGCATGTGGCAAAATTGACAAGACAATTCATGGAGAGTTTGTCACTGGCAATGGTGATGGGTTGTAATTGTAGATTCTATGCTGGGAATATTCACTGCTGGAAATCTCGCTGTTTCCGTCCAACATTTCCGTCCAACCGTAAGTTGGTCGGTATTTTAATAAAAATTTCAACTTCTTGTCGCTAAAAATGGATGGACGAAAAGTTGGTCAGACTTTCCGTCCAACGTGCGAGTGTTGGACAGAATTTCCGTCTAACGGAGGAGTGTTGGACGAAATTTCCGTCCAACCTGTGGTGTTGGTTGGTAAACCTGAATTGACTGATGGGTAGAAATTAAAAATAGTAGGTATTTTAATTTCCGTCCAATAACAATGTTGGACGGAAATTTAAATATTTTAGCTAAAAAAGTAAAGAAATACTGGAATAGTGAACACTAAATAGAGAAGCGGGAATATAAAACTTTGGAAGGGAAAAAAGAAATTTGGCAAAAGAGAACTTAGCAAAGATTTCCCGCTTCCATCATCTCTATTACGCAATAGTCTCCAGCAAAATTAGGGCTTCTTCCTCTCCAACCAATCGCCTCCATCGTTGGTTCCAGCAAAAATTTCTCGCTTCCAATCGCAAAATCAAAATAAACATACGTTCAGAGCAGAGACTTTTCGCATTTCCCCCCTGCCTTAGCCATTCACGCAAAATCAACGCAAGTCCGCCGCCCTTCCTCAGCCGCGACTACAGCCGATGGGACCTAAGACTATTCCGACGACACCGCCACCTCGCCATTCATTCCATTTCTGACGTCTCCTTTCGGCCCTGCCTTCTCCATTTTCGCCGCCCTTCCTCCTTTGACGACTACAGCCGACAGCGCCTGAGACCATTCCGACGACAATGCCCCCTTGCCATTCACTCCATTTACGAAGACGCCTGAGACCACAGCCGTTCTTCCTCCGTCGGAGCTCCCTCACTCGCCACCGCCACGACCCCGGAGCTGCCGATTCCTCCCAGCGACAGGTAAGTCTATTTATTTATTTTATATTTAATTTGTTTCAAGTTTTTTTAATTTATTTCAGATATTAGTCTCTATTGTCGATTCCTCCCCGCAACGCCTGGTGCAATGTGGATTGTCTGGTGGTAGTTTTGATAAGAGAGGTATCTTATTGGATGTCTTTGTCAATTTGAGTAGTATGAATTATTATCTAATCTATGTTGGATGTCAATTTAAACTTCAATTCTAGCCAGTTAAACTTGAGTAGTCTGAATTATTATAACTAAAGCAGTGTTTTATGTTTTATGCATAACTAAACATAAACCATGGTAGAACTGTGTGTGTGAACAAAATAGTAACTAAAGCAGCAATTGTGCATTTTGTTTCTGCTGCATATATTCAAGATATCACACTCCTTGTAGGTAACCTAGACTGCTAGGTGGTGCAGTATGTATATATAAAATGTAGGAAGATTATAATTTTTTTAGTTAGTGATTGATTGGGATATCAGAACCATGTGGTGTTGTTGGTAGGTGAGAGCAATCAACTTTCTTTCTTAACATATTTAGATTTGAGAAGTCCCAGGATGTAGTGTGTTACTTCTTTAATCATTCAAATTCACAGATTTTTATTTTCTTTTACTTCAATTCAAAAATTGAAATTTTGAGATAGCATTATGGATACTTTTAAGTGTGTTAAACTTAGCAGTTTTAAAAAGAAAAGTATAGAGTATAAAGTTCTGTTCGAAGCATGTCTTGTAAACTACCACTCTCCTCCATTTTGCATGAGCTTTATCTTACAAGGCAGTGATTAGGTTGTTCCCATATACATGTTTAGTTGCATTAGAGTATTGTGCACTAGTGTGTCTCCCTGTTTCCCTGATTCTTACTCATCTTTTAAAAGCTTTTGTTGGTAAAGTACCTCACTACTGTTGTATGCAGGCTTGTTTCCGCTGCCACAGAGATTATGCATATTACAAAAGTCTTCAGAGGGCTTCACTTATTACTCAATGTATGCAGGCTTCGCTCTCTGAAATTTAGTTCAATAATTTTATACTTAGACAGTTAGTGTGTTGGGTCATGAATGAGATATAGCAAATATATTGCAAACAAGGTCAATAATCATTAATATGCAGTACTGAGTGAGTCTCTTTAATAGTATATTCTAGTGCTTTGATATTCATACTGTTGAACTATCTTTAAAGTCAATATGTGAGAAGTGAGTGGTCTAGCTGTACTGAGTGAGTCTCTTTAATAGTATATTCTAGTGCTTTGATATTCATACTGTTGAACTATCTTTAAAGTCAATGTGTGAGAAGTGAGTGGTCTAGCTGTACTTGTGAATGGCATCAAGGATTTGGTCATTGAAGATGTTATCTCAACAAGAATAGGAGATGGAGTTGTGAAGCTTGATTCTGTTTTGAGAAAGCTAGGGATGACTGCTTGATTCTGTTTCTTGCTCAGGCACTGAGATTCATCGAGACAACAAGAGCTAGGATTGAGAAAGCTAGGGATGACTGCTTGACTTTTGATCATTAGCAACTCTTAGAGCTCCTCTTGGCGAGAACACGGTATGAATTTGAGTTCTATTTTTAAAATTAGGATGAAGATTTACTGATGTACACACTTGGCAAATGATTTATTGTACATCTAATAATTGCTCATCACTATATTTTAAACTTAAAAAGTCAGTTCTGATGTTTATTATTTGGCTTAATACACTCAATATATGTGCATTTGACTATGTGATATTCCATTTGTCTTAATACACTCAACACATGTGATTAACTAGAAATAGTGGTGGAGAAGTGTAGAAAGTTTTGCAGAACTTACATTCATCTATATCATCAAGAAAGTAAGGTCATTTTTGCTGGAAATCACTTTAGAAATGCATGAGTAAAATGTTTATTTGATCAAAGCCACCATCTTAAATTAGTTGCATTTGCAGGTATACCCATCATCTACACTTGATCAAAGATTGAAGTAGAAGGCTGTGAATATTGCATTGATCAAAGCCATAGAAGAAGTGTCGAATTTGAAGGCTTATTTAGGTGCATCAAGCATACTTAAGGAGTATATATTTTCATGACTTTTTTTTGGTGTATGGTATTAATAGTCTATTGTTGGAAGTACTATGAACATGACTATTTTTGTTGTAAATATTTTTGATGTTTAATATATTTTTAATTTGAAATTTAGTGCACGTGTTCATTAATTTGTTACATTGATGACATATAATTTATTAACAATACGTATAAATAAAATTATGGTAATATAAAAATAATATAAACATTCCATATGATTTAGAATTTTCCTACCAACAGTTGGAAGGAAATAACAAAATATAATATGTGAGTTTTCCGTCCAACATTGGTTGGAATTTCCGACCAACGCACGTAGTTGGACGGAATTTCTTACCAACATATGTAGTTGGACGGAAATCCTCTCGTTTTTAAGAATGGTGGGTTATTGTTCGAAATTTCCGTCCAATTTTATATGTTGGACGAAATTTCCGACCAAAAAGTAGAGTTGGACGAAATTTCCGACAAGCGTTTTTCCGAACGTTCAATTTGGTCGGTATGTTGGACGGAAACCTCGTTTCCGACCAATATATCGCGTTTTCCGTCCAACATTCGTTGGACGGAAAACGCGAGATTTCCAGCAGTGATTATGAGGTGGGGCTGTTCGAACTATAGATCTCAAGTTAATCCATTGGTTTGAACTTTGAAGTGACCAAACAAAAGTATTGGTCCTAGGCGGCTAGGCTAGGGATGCTACACTACAAAGTTTCACTAGCTTGCAATGTCATTTAGGTTGAACTTTTAGATAAGGTTGGAATTTGTTTAGCTTCGAGCCCACGTCTTTTTTTTTTTTTTTTTTTTTTGTGTCACAGAGGCTCGAACGTACAACTTACGCAATAACTTAGTGTCATTAGACCACAAAGTCTTTAGTCACGTGAAGTTCAAATGTAATTTTTTGTGCATAAAGAACTTAACCCAACTTCAGACCAATTTGGTGGAGGTCATCCTCAAATTGTTTGCAACTATAAGAGAGTTTTTAAGTATACTTGCTTGGAGCGTTATAATGTGCAACCGTATGCACCATGCATGGTGCACATGGTTGCAAAAATGACGTAGTTTGGACGTTTAACTTAAAAAAAAAAAGAAAACCTGTTTCGATTGCCGTAAACGGCGTTGTGTCGTGCATAATTTAAACTATACATTCATAACTTTATAACTATACATTCAGAATTGCATAACTACACATCCATAACTTCATAACTATACATTCAGAATTGCATGCATAACTACACATCCATTAACTTCATGACTATACATTCAGAATTACATAACTACACATCCACAACTTCATAAATATACATTCAAAATTTCATAACTACACATCCATAACTTCATAACTATACATTCAAAATTTCATAACTACACATCCATAACTTCATAACTATACATTCAAAATTTCATAACTACACATCCATAACTTCATAACTATACATTCAGAATTGCATTACTACACATTCATAACTTCATAACTATACATTCAGAATGTGAAATTATAAAATTATGAACATATGTTTATGTAACTAACGACATTCAAAAATGATTTTTTAAAAAAAGTAAAATGACGCCGTTTTTGTAACCGCATGGTGCACACGGATGCACAACATGCATAATTTGCCTGCTTGCTTAAACCATATAAAATTGGCAAATTATATTGTGGATCATAATCCATATTGTAACATGGGTCATGAATAAATATACATTTTAATATATTAAATTATACTGAAAGTTCATTATTTGATAGTATACTAGATAATGTATATTCAATACTCAAATAATGTACATTTAAAACATGAACCTTTAATTAGTGTATTAAAATGTACTTTTCTAGTATAATAAAAATATATCTTATGTCAATAGTTCACCTTATAAGGTGAACAATGGTCCATGATATAATGGTTGATGGTGACAATTTATATCATGGACTAGGGTTCACATGATGTTATGGACCTGAATTGAAACGATGAGGTATACAATTCATACTTGTAAGGTACGCAATTTCATAACATGAAATACAAAAAATCACGATACAAGACACATAGCATTATAGACCCTAGATTGAAACAATGAGATACAGAATTCATACATGTAAGGTACCAAATTTCATAACACAAAGACACATACACATGTTATATATTTACTTATTTTTTTAAATATGATTTAAGTACATAATTTGTATTTATAGGCGAAGTATTGCACAACACAAAACACATAAATTATATTTATGCACAAAAAGTCTTAACACAAAACAAATACACATGAACTAACGTCTACAGTGTAATATGAATCCTGGTTCTTGGTATAACGATTGTGACATGGCACGTATGGTAAATGGATCCGGTTCCGGATCACAACCGAATTTAATCCATATGCAGCCTATCCGGATTTAATGGGGAGGCCCAACTATTCGAACAAATTCACCAATCCGGCCCAAATAATTCAACGGTGGGACCCATATAAATTTGAAAAACAAAGGCGGGAACAGGTCAACAGGCTGCCCCAAAACGGCAAAGTTTCCCGCTCCGAGTCCCGAGTCGCTGTCCACCTGTCACGTATTGGTTAAGCTATTGAGCCCACTAAGTCAGCGTTGTTTCCCCCCTTTTCTACTTGTCTTTTTTTAAATCCCATTTTTATTCGCTCACTCCCATTTCCCACTTTCTTGGATTCCACCGCCGAAACTGTATTTGCGGCTCTCTCTGAAATTCGAATCTCTAGGTGCCTTCTCCTGCTCCCCCTCTCCCTCTCGCGATTCCTCCCGGTTTTGATTTTGTTTTTCCGCTTCGTTTCTGTGATTTACTCCGTTGTGTTGCAGGTTATCGTGAAATGTATCTAATTTTTGTTGCTCTATATGCTTCATTTTTGTCATTCTATTCGCCTGTGCTGATATGCTGCCAGTAATCATGAATCGATGTGTTTTGTTCTGTTATGATCTGTTAGTTTATGTCATCGGTAATCGTGAATTGCAACTTATTCTTACGTTTTTTTGCTTGTTTATTTGATTTGCGTGGTTTATGTTGCTGGTAATCATGAACTGCAACTTAGTTTGTGCAATTTTGCTTGATTTTCTTCGCGTATGCAGGTATGCTGCCATTAATCATGAATCGATGTGTTTTGTTCTGTTATGATCTGTTAGCTTATGTCATCGGTATCGTGAATTGCAACATATTTTTACGTTTTTTTGCTTGTTTATTGATTTGCGTGGTTTATGTTGCTGGTAATCATGAACTGTAACTTAGTTTGTCCAATTTTGCTTGATTTTCTTCGCCTATGCAGGTATGCTGCCAGTAATCATGAATCAGTTATTTTGTTTAATGTTTAAAAAAAATAATAATAATCGTGAATTACAACATATTCTAACTGGCCTTGCTTAGTTTTGTGATTTGCTTTATTTATGTTGCTGGTAATCGTGAAATGTAGCTTGTGTTGTGTGATTTTGCTTCTTGTGCTGCCTCTAATGATTAAATTACTTCTTATTTTTCTGTAGTTTGCTTGAGTTTTGTGGTTTTTGTTGTCAACATTGTTAGGAGTCCTGAACTATCACCTTGTTTTGTTTTTGTAGATATTATTTTTGAGAATCTTCGTTTAGGATGCTAAGCTTAGGAAATTCAACTCTGTAAGGGAGTGGTCTGTATTAGTACAAATCTCTAGACTATGATATAAGCAATATCTGATAAGCATGAAAATGCTTGCTAAAAGGAAGAGCTCTTCTGCAAAACTGACAATTATTTGTGTTTATATATTGCCGGTATATAAGTTATTTGTTCTCATTCTGAATGTGATAATTGGTCTCAAAGAACTTTTTGCTTTAATCGAAATGATGATGAGTATTGTTTCTTTTGCAAATATGATATCTCAAACATTTCAGTTGGAGTGGTGGACATTGTCTGCTTTGTAAAACAGTTCAAACTTCTTGTGGCTTGAACATTATGAAGCCCTAAAATTATAGTTTATTTGTTCCTTTCCCTTCAATTTTTGAATTCCTGGATATGTGGTGACATAAAAGCACCAAAAAGTTAGCATTATTCGTTATTGCCCGTAGTTGGTTGATGAAGCGCATTTGTATTTCTGTTTGGATTTTGTGTTTTTAGAGAAATATAAAGAATATGTTATAATTTTGTGTTTGTTTGGACTGTCAGGCATTTTAGAGTAAGAAAAAGATGCCAGACTCTGATCTTGAAATGGAGAAGGAAAATCTTTCCGTTCTTGTTCCACATGGATTGAACTCTGATGGAAAGATTCGTACATTGGAAAAAGAGCTGGAAATGACTAGAGAAAAACTTATTGCGTCAGAGCAAGAGAGTACAAAATTAAAGGGTAATCTCTCTGAAGTGATTTTGAAAAATGCTGATCAATTGAAGCATCTGCTTAGTCAAGATGCTGAGCAGAGAGTTGAACTAGCAAATAATGCTTCCAAAATTAGTTTCTTGGTGAATCAGCTAGAAATGGCTAAAGAGAAACTTCAAAGTTCAGAAGAAGCGAATACCAAGTTGAACTTTGATCTCTCAAAAATTGTTTCTGAAAGCACTCAATTAAGTGATCAGTTGGAAGCAAGTCGTAGTGATGTACGTGTGTTGGAAGCTCAACTTGATTCTGGAAAAAAGCATGCCTTGGAACTGGAGGACATGTACAAATCCAAGCTTTTAGATCAGGAAAGTGAGATCAAGAGAATCAATTCAGAATATGATGGTGCAAAGGAGCACTTTCTTTTGGAGAAAGAACAGCTCCAATCTGTTATATCTAGTTTGTATGTGCAGCTGGCCTTACAAAAGAAAATGCAGGAAGCACTGGAGATGCGAAACAAAGCATTAGTGGATGTCTTCATACAAATCAAAGGACTAGAGGATCACTTTAAGTCTGAGTTGCATTTCAAAGAGACGCTCATTGGCGAGGCCAATAAAGAATTTGCTGGCTTCAAATTGAAGATTGACACCCTAATGACCGAAAAAGATGAGAACATTGCTACACTACAGACGTTGAAAGCAGTACTCTCCTCCCGAGATGATCAAATTCAGCAGCTGGAGGATAATGTGAAGCAGCTGCATTCCAAATGTTTAGATCTAAGTGCAGGATCTGAGAGTGCAGAGAAATTAATAAATGAATTGCAACAGAGAGTGGTGCACTTGGAGAAAGAAGTGGGTATGCAGAATGCAGTAATCTCTGATAGGGCAGAGGAGAAAAGGGAGGCTATAAGGCAACTATGCTTCTCACTGGAGCATTACAGAAATGAATATCAACAGCTGCGTGAGGCATACATTGAGAAAAAAAAAAAGAGGCTAACCATTTTTGCTTAATAAGGTTTCCGTAAGTATGCCCTTCTTATGTTTGTGTTACCAGCTTTGGATATATGGTATTTGTGTTCTTTCTCGTTTATCTCAGATGATTTAGTCTCAAAATTTGATGTACCTCAAAACTCAATGGTTATCATCCATTTATGCTGAATTGTTTGAGATTCCCTCTACTGTCTTGTTTGAATTATAAAATGTCTAGCAGTGGTTTTTAACTTTTAAGTTGCTATGACTGCTATCCTTTTGTTTGTCTTGATTCACACTTAGTCAAACCCTGCTTCCCCCCTTCAAATTTGAATTTTTTTTGAATGCTATCTGTTCATATACTTTCTCAACATACTGAAACACAAAGAACCAATAACACCTCCACTGAGGCTCAAACTCACAACCTTCCAAATGGAAGTTCAACTCGTGTACCATTAGACCACATAGTCTTGGTGAATTTATTACACTCTATTTTTAATGGAATTTGGAAGGGATCTATGATTGCATATTACACTAGCTTCTAGCGTCAGTACTCATTATTCAGTCATTCTGCTAATCCTTTTCCATAGAACCTTCCATACGTAGCCTAACAATTTGACTTGTTTATAAAGACTTTATTACATTCCATTGATTTCATGTTTCATTGTATGCGTACATTACTTGATATGATTAAATTTTGAATACATAAAAGTGCTTTGACTTTTTAGTTCCTGAATGATTCTTAATGCTTGTTTTTATTGAGGTCTAAGCCAATAAAATATGTATAAGAATCTCAACAATACTTACCCATACAATATTAAAAAGAAAAGAGATAGAGCAGGTGAAGCAAACATGGAGCACTAACTTTAAAGAAGATTATAACCTATCCTATATATCTGTTTGATATTTAGACTACTAAAGTGCTGCTTGATTTGAATTGAATTCTGTTGTGCATAATTCCGTCTCTTTGTGGACGAATTGGCAGGCAGTGAATTCACGAGAACGTGGGCAAAGCCAACACCATGCTGTGGAGGATAAGTGGAGACCGCCTGCAGCGAACAGGTTGAAATTGAACACAGATGCAGCGTTGAATAAAGATCAAAATAAAACGGGGATCGGGTGGATACTACGGGATGACATGGGATCTTTCCTAGCGGCGAAGAATGTTTGCATGCCGGGGCTGTACTCTGTGGCGGAGGCGGAGATGATATGCATCCGGGAAGCTCTTTCATGGCTAAAGAACACCGGGATGGGGAATGTGAATGTGGAGATGGATTCACATTTGTTATTATGCTTTACATTCATGTTCTTTTGTTAGTACATTTGGTTTTCTAGTAGATGATGTAAAGGAACTTGCCTCAATCATAAAAGGGGTGAGCTCTGGTTTTGTCAAGCGATATGTGAATCGTGCGGCTCATGTGTTGGCGGACGCGGCTGCTTCTACAACAGGTTGCAGGGAGTGGTATAATACACCTCCAAACTTTCTTACTACGATTCTTTTGGCGGATTTAATGAATTAAGACGTTTTCGCCAAACAAAAAAATAAAATCTTATGTTAATAGTTCACTTTACAAGGTGAACCATGGTCCATGATATAATGGTTGATGGTGGCAATTTATATCAAGGACTTTGGTCCACATGATGTTATGTCGTTATGGACCATGAATTGAAACGATGAGGTACACAATTCATACTTGTAAGATACGCAATTTCATAATATAAAATACAAAAAATCACAGTACAAGACACATAGCATTATTAATCCTAGATTGAAACAACGAGGTACAAAATTCATACTTGTAAAGTACAAAATTTCATAACACAAAGATACATACACATGTTATATATTTACTTATTTTTTAAATATGATTTAACTATATAATTTGTGTTTATTGCACAATACAAAACACATAAATCATAATCCTGGTTCATGGTATAAGGATTGTGACATGGCACATATGGTAAACGGATCCGGGTCCAAATCACAACTGAATTTAATCAATATGCAGCCTATCCGGATTTAATGGGCAAATTATGTTGTGCTTCCCACTGCAAAAACGACATCGTTTTGCATCAAAACACGCGTCCTACTTAAAAAAAAAAATCAGTTTCGATTCCCAGCAACAACATTATGTTATTCATTTTTTAGTTCATTCATTCTAGTGTCCATGCCAATACTATCGAGTTGCCCCAAGCAGTCCAGCCGCAATCGGACGTGCAGTCGCAGCAGTCTGCCGTCGCTGCTCACACACCATGGGTTGCACCATTGTCGCTGCCGCCAGCTGCAATTACTGCCCAAGTCGAGCTGCCAACGATTACACACGCCAGAAGATGTTCTGTCGATGCAGCCTACCATCACACAGACAATACAGCTTCAGTAGGGGCGTTGCTCACAAATGCAGACGGAAGCTTTCTCTCAACTTACAGTGCGCCCTTACCATATTGTTTTTCCGCACTCATGGCTGAGGCTTATGCGTGTAAGGAAGCACTCTCGTGGTTACGTATGCGAGGGGAGTTAACAGTTATCTTTTTACAAATTGTCAGATATTACAGATGTACTAAACCGCTACAAGTGCCCTGCTCGGTTCTTACATCGGCTACGCTATTGATGGATGTAGAGCTTATATGTCTTCCTATACAACATGTTCAGTTGATTTTATTTCTAGATTGCAGAATTACTTAGCGCATACTTTAGCTTCTACAACTTTCAATTATGATACAGCTATGTACTGGGATGATGTCCCACCTGACTCTATTTCAGTTTATCTATGAATACAACCCATTGGTTGACCTTCAAAAAAATTTTGAATTTTTGGTTATGAAATTTTAGATGTATAGTTATGCAATTTTAGAAGTGTAGTTATGGATGTGTAGTTATGCAATTTTGGATTTATAGTTATGAAGTTATGGATGTGTTGTGATGCAATTCTGGATGCATAGTTATGAAGTTATATGTGTAGTTATTCAATTCTGGATTTATTGTTATGAAATTATGGATGTGTAGTTATATAATTCTGAATGAATAATTATAGAATTATAGATGCGATGGAATCATAGATGTGTAGTTATGTAATTATGATTTATTTTATTTTATTTTATTTTTTTTGAGTTAGATGTCCCTACGACGTTGTTTTTGCATTGCATGTGCAGACGTTATGCCATGGAACCGTGTTCACCATTCATGGTGAACACGGTTCTAACGGTGTTAGTACACCGTTATCTTTTTTTTTTTTTTTTTTTTTTTTTTTTTTTTTTTTTTTTTTTATAATTGCGTGACTTTTCTTCTTTATTTTCACATTTTGCGGTTTCACTTTAATTTGAGGTGAACAAAAATTTCGGACATTCATAAATTATGAATTCATGCCTGCACATTCACTTTGGAACCATGCCTATACATTCCCGTCCGAAATCACGGACATTCATAAATTATGAATCCATGGCTGTACATTCACTTTGGAACCATGAGATTATGAATTTTCTGTTATAAGATTATGAATTTTCTGTTATGAGATTATGAATTTTCAGTTATGAGATTATGAATTTTCTATTATGCGATTATGAATTTTCTGTTATGAGATTATGAATTTTCATTACATTCATAATTTCGTACATTCATAAATTATGAATTCATGCCTGCACATCCACTTTGGAACCATGCCTACACATTCACTTTGGAACCATGAGATTATGAATTTTCTGTTATAAGATTATGAATTTTCTGTTATGAGATTATGAATTTTCAGTTGTGAGATTATGAATTTTCTGTTATGCGATTATGAATTTTCTGTTATGAGATTATGAATTTTCATAAAATTCATAATCTCATAACAGAAAATTCATAATTTGATCAAACGACGCGCCGTTAACTCCACATCCGCGATTTTTTTTTTTTTGGCCTAAAAACGACGTCGTAATTTGTGCATACGGATGCTCCGATTTAATGGGGAGGCCCAACTATTCGAACAAGGCAAATTATATTATGCACCGCGCGTCTTTTTTTTTAAATGAAAATTAACAGTGTTTATTTCCGCCGTTTCGCACCCTTTTGCAAAAAGTAACTCTGTTATTCAGTGTCATTTTGTATACACTGCAGTTTCAGTTGAACACAACTACAGTTTCATTTCGATATAACTATAGTTTCATTCGATATTTATAGACTCAAATATGTGAAAATGTTATTTAATTTTATTTTATATACACTATAGTTTCATTAAAACACAACTACATGATTATTTTGATATAATTAGAGCTTCATTGTACAATACACACTCAAATATGTGAAATGTTATTCAGTTTCAGTTTATATACACTGCAGTTTCATTTCACTATAACTATAATATCATTTTGATATAACTGCAGTGTCGGTTTGAATATATTGTAGTGTCAATTGGTGTTTAATACACCAAACAAACGGACTCCGTTAACTCTAACGGCCGGCCGTTTCTTTACTTAAAGAAACGACGTCGTTTTTGACCGCGGTGCACATCCACCGCGGTCTATAATATAACGACTGACTAGATTCACCAATCCGTCCCAAATAATTCAACGGTGGGACCCATATAAATTTGAAAAACAAAGGCGGGAACAGGCTGCCCCTAAACGGCAAAGTTTCCCGCTCCGAGTCCCGAGTTGCTGTCCACCTGTCACGTATTGGTTGAGCTATTGAGCCCACACAGTCAGCGTTGTTCCCCCTCTTTTCTACTTGTCTTTTTTAAATCCCATTTTTATTCGCTCTCTCCCATTTTCCACTTTCTTGGATTCCACCGCCGAAACTGTATTTGCGGTTCTCTCTGAAATTCGAATCTCTAGGTGCCTTCTCCTGCTCCCCCTCTCCCTCTCGCGATTCCTCCCGGTTTTGATTTTGTTTTTCCGCTTCGTTTCTGTGATTTACTCCGTTGTGTTGCAGGTTATCGTGAAATGTATCTAATTTTTGTTGCTCTATATGCTTCATTTTTGTCATTCTATTCGCCTGTGCTGATATGCTGCCAGTAATCATGAATCGATGTGTATTGTTCTGTTATGATCTGTTAGTTTATGTCATCGGTAATCTTGAATTGCAACTTATTCCTACGATTTTTTGCTTGTTTATTTGATTTGCGTGGTTTATGTTGCTGGTAATCATGAACTGCTACTTAGTTTGTGCAATTTTGCTTGATTTTCTTCGCCTATGCAGGTATGCTGCCAGTAATTATGAATCGATGTGTTTTGTTCTGTTATGATCTGTTAGTTTGTGTCATCGGTAATCGTGAATTGCAACTTATTCTTACGATTTTTTGCTTGTTTATTTGATTTGTGTGGTTTATGTTGCTGGTAATCATGAACTGCAACTTAGTTTGTGCAATTTTGCTTGATTTTCTTCGCCTATGCAGGTATGCTGCCAGTAATCTTGAATCAGTTATTTTGTTTAATGTTTAAAAAAAAATAAAATTAATCGTGAATTACAACATATTCTAACTGGCCTTGCTTAGTTTTGTGATTTGCTTTGTTTATGTTGCTGGTAATCGTGAAATGTAGCTTGTGTTGTGTGATTTTGCTTTCTTGTGCTGCCTCTAATGATTAAATTACTTCTTATTTTTCTGTAGTTTGCTTGAGTTTTGTGGTTTTTGTTGTCAACATTGTTAGGAGTCCTGAACTATCACCTTGTTTTGTTTTTGTAGATATTATTTTTGAGAATCTTCGATTAGGATGCTAAGCTTAGGAAATTCAACTCTGTAAGGGAGTGGTCTGTATTAGTACAAATCTCTAGACTATGATATAAGCAATATCTGATGTGCATTATGGTGAGATCTGGTATTACACTGACTTTTAAGCATGAAAATGCTTGCTCAAAGGAAGAGCTCTACTGCAAAACTGACAATTATTTGTGTTTATATCTTGCCGGTATATCAGTTATTTGTTCTCATTCTGAATGTGATAATTGGTCCCAAAGAAATTTTTGCTTTAATTGAAATGATGATGAGTATTGTTTCTTTTGCAAATATGATGTCTCAAACATGTTCAGTTGTCGCTAAAGGTGGAGTGGTGGACATTGTCTGCTTTGTAAAATAGTTCAAACTTCTTGTGGCTTGAACATTATGAAGCCCTAAAATTATAGTTTATTTGTTGCTTTCCCTTCAATTTTTGAATTCCTGGATATGTGGTGACATAAAAGCACCAAAAAGTTAGCATTATTTGTTATTGCCCGTAGTTGGTTGCTGAAGTGCATTTGTATTTCTGTTTGGATTTTGTGTTTTTAGAGAAATATAAAGAATGTGTTATAATTTTGTGTTTGTTTGGACTGTCAGGCATTTTAGAGTAAGATAAAGATGCCAGACTCTGATCTTGAAATGGAGAAGGAAAATCTTTCCGTTCTTGTTCCACATGGATTGAACTCTGATGGAAAGATTCGTACATTGGAAAAAGAGCTGGAAATGACTAGAGAAAAACTTATTGCGTCAGAGCAAGAGAGTACAAAATTAAAGGGTAATCTCTCTGAAGTGATTTTGAAAAATGCTGATCAATTGAAGCATCTGCTTTGTCAAGATGCTGAGCAGAGAGTTGAACTAGCAAATAATGCTTCCAAAATTAGTTTCTTGGTGAATCAGCTAGAAATGGCTAAAGAGAAACTTCAAAGATCAGAAGAAGCGAATACCAAGTTGAACTTTGATCTCTCAAAAATTGTTTCTGAATGCACTCAATTAAGTGATCAGTTGGAAGCAAGTTGTAGTGATGTACGTGTGTTGGAAGCTCAACTTGATTCTGGAAAAAAGCATGCCTTGGAACTGGAGGACATGTACAAATCCAAGCTCTTAGATCAGGAAAGTGAGATCAAGAGAATCAATTCAGAATATGATGGTGCAAAGGAGCACTTTCTTTTGGAGAAAGAACAGCTCCAATCTGTTATATCTAGTTTGTATGTGCAGCTGGCCTTACAAGAGGAAATGCAGGAAACACTGGAGATGCGAAACAAAGCATTAGTGGATGATATCATACAATGCAAAGGACAAAAGGAACACTTTAAGTCTGAGTCGCATTCCAAAGATAAGTTCATCCACGAGGCCAATAAAGAATATGCTGGCTTCAAATTGAAGATTGACGTCCTAATGACCGAAAAAGATGAGAACATTGCTGCACTACAGACGTTGAAAGCAGTACTGTCCTCCCGAGATGATCAAATTCAGCAACTGGAGGATAATGTGAAGCAGCTGCATTCCAAATGTTTAGATCTAAGTGCAGGATCTGAGAGTGCAGAGAAATTAATAAATGAACTGCAACAGAGAGTGGTGCACTTGGAGAAAGAAGTGGGTATGCAGAATGCAGTAATCTCTGATAGGGCAGAGGAGAAAAGGGAGGCTATAAGGCAACTATGCTTCTCACTGGAGCATTACAGAAATGAATATCAACAGCTGCGTGAGGCATACATTGAGAAAAAAAAAAAAGAGGCTAACCATTTTTGCTTAATAAGGTTTCCGTAAGTATGCCCTTCTTATGTTTGTGTTACCAGCTTTGGATATATGGCATTTGTGTTCTTTCTCGTTTATCTCAGATGATTTAGTCTCAAAATTTGATGTACCTCAAAACTCAATGGTTATCATCCATTTATGCTGAATTGTTTGAGATTCCCTCTACTGTCTTGTTTGAATTATAAAATGTCTAGCAGTGGTTTTAACTTTTAAGTTGCTATTACTGCTATCCTTTTGTTTGTCTTGATTCACACTTAGTCAAACCCTGCTTTCACTCTCCCACCTTCAAATTTGAATTTATTACACTATTTTTAATGGAATTTGGAAGGGATCTATGATTGCATTACACTAGCTTCTAGCGTCAGTACTCATTATTCAGTCATTCTGCTAATCCTTTTCCATATAACCTTCCATACGTAGCCTAACAATTTGACTTGTTTATAAAGACTTTATTACATTCCATTGATTTCTTGTTTCATTGTATGCGTACATTACTTGATATGATTAAATTTTGAATACATAAAAGTGCTTTGACTTTTAAGTTCCTGAATGATTCTTAATGCTTGTTTTTGTTGGTGTCTAAGGCAATAAGATATGTATGAGAATCTCAACAATACTTGCCCATACAATATTAAAATGAAAAGAGATAGAGCAGGTGAAGCAAAGGTGGAGCACTAACTTTAAAGAAGATTATAACCTATCCTATGTATCTGTTTGATATTTAGACTACTAAAGTGCTGCTTTTCTAATTAATATATTGTCTTTAAAGTCAATGAAGTTGGTATATAGTATTCCCATTTTGATATTCTATGCTATTTATTTTCATGCCATTTTTTAAAATTAGTTTCTTTTGGGATTTTAATTTAGTACTATAATATATATATTTATTCATTATTTGTAATAATTAATTTTGGAAAAGAAATATACTAATACTGGATTAAAGTTTGGAACAGTATGGGCCAAAGTAATTTTAGATGGATTATATTCGTGTGAAACTGTCTTATCCATCTTTATTTGTGAGATGAATATGATATTTATATTGAAAAATGTAATATTAATTAAGAATAGAGTGTTTTACTTATGTCGAATAAATGTAATATGCTTATATTTTGATATACATTTATTATTTTTCATTAAAAATAAATGTTGTCAAGTGTTTATTAAAGACAAATATAACAAAAATATAATATTTTTAAATTAAAATGTATAAATATTATATTTTTCTTTATAAATAATAAAATTATATTTTATTTTGATTCCATTCGTCTTATAGATAAGGAATCGATTCACTGTTTCAAGCAAGTTTTTGTAATTACATATTGAGCAAGTTTTTGTAATTACATATTGCTAAAAGGAAAAAAAAAAAAAAAAAAAAAAAAAACAACTGTTCTCATCATTTCATTATGACAACCAATGACAGCATGCTGCCATCATCACCTCTTGCCACGTGGTGCCTTTGCTTTAGATGACTGACATCCCAATCTGCAGCTGGCCCACCAAGTTTTTAGCGGTCGGCTACTCGGTTCGCATGCTGAGCCGCATTTACTCCACCTCACCGCCTCTTTAATTTCGCCCACTGTCCAATCCTAATTGAAGAGCTCGCTGAGCCGGTAACCGCTTTTGGGTCCACCATCCTTCAAAAATCGCAAAGAATTTTTTTTTTTTTTTCTGAGTATATAAAAAAATGCTAAAGAGACTTGCTGTGGTGGCGGCACGTTGCGTAGTCTCCGGTCAACGACCGTCGTTTCACGCCGAGTTTTTCACATGCCACTCGGCATTGACTTCGTCCGAGTAATTTTATATTTATATTTTCTTGATTTTATTTAAATATTATATTATTATTGGCAGTAAAAAGAAAAAGTAATATACTCCGTAACAACTTTTACTAGTATGGAGGAGTCAACAGAAGAAAATGACAATGTTGCCTTTTTTAAAAATTTATGGCAAAAACAATCTAAAGGCCTAAAAATGTAAAATTATAAAATTATTTGGATTCAAAGTTATCCTAATACAAGTAGTTTATGAGTGAATCGGCTAATTTGTTAATAAAAATAATATACACGAATAAATATTTATTAGGAGTAATATGTTGCATTATTCTTCCTTAA
Organism: Ipomoea nil; assembly: GCF_001879475.1. NCBI lineage: Eukaryota > Viridiplantae > Streptophyta > Magnoliopsida > Solanales > Convolvulaceae > Ipomoea > Ipomoea nil. The sequence goes on along the minus strand of NW_017617835.1, from coordinate 5,609,035 downwards.
TTATGGATGGAGGATATCAAATATTCAAAGTCAACCATAAAATAGTTTGGTGTATTACAAGTTGGGTAATTATCCATTAATGTCATTTGCTTTAAATTTTAGATGCAAATAACATGATCTAATAAAACAATACTTATTAATATTCTTTTTTTTTAAACAAACAAAATGATGATAAAAAAAAGTTACATAAATTGATTTAATAATGTATTTTTTGGTAACATAATTAGTTTATCAGTCAATTTTGACCTATTTGACCATTATTAACTATTTGACTTTGACTTGATTAAACAATCAATATGAATGTTTGATTAATTAATATTTTATAACAACTCATTGCTTTAAAATGTTAAAGTTAAAAAGGTTGTTCAAAATATTTGTTTGATACGCTTTTTAATAAAATAATTTTGAATGTAATTAACTATCAACTAGTTTATTAAACACTTTTCTACAATCAGTTAAACCTATCAACTAGTCAAACATTAACTCAATCAGCTAGATATTTACCAATAAGTATATATGCAAATTTAAAAATCGGACAAAATAAGTAGATACTACTATATTATTCATCAGTAATTAGAGAAAAATATCTAGTGCCAAGCACCTTGTGCACAAATGGCACTCGGATTAAACTCTCATATGGGAGATTGTGAGTTCAAGTCTCGATGCGTTATTGGCTATTCGTGCTTCAGTAGATTGAAAAAGTAATTACGAACAAATACTATATTGTAATAGAGTCAGTAGCATTTTAAAAAAGATAAAAATACCTAGTAATTAATTTATTTATAGACTAACTATTAACTTATCCCCGAGTAACAGGGAAAGCATTTAGTAACCTGCTGTCTTGCTGGCAAATGTTTCATGTTTCTTCTGTTCACACTTCACAACAAAGAAAACCAAAGGTGAGGAAGAAGAAGGAATGGAAAGAATACTAGTCTACACTATTTTCTTGCGTATAAATCTAGAGATATAGAGAGAGAGGGGAAGATTTTAGAGAGAGAAAGGGCGAGGGACAACGACTCAGAGGTTGGAATTTCTGGGTTGACAAGCTTCTATTACACGGTATAGAAGACTCACTCTGTTTTACTTTTAGAGAGAGAGAGGTGTAGAAGAAGCTGGAGATGGAGAAAGAGAGACAGAGACTTGTCGTTAATGAAAATATTTTCAAGAAATTCTCCCACCCAATTTCTTGTTAGGTTCGTTTTCTTCTTCCCCTTGACTCATTTCATCTCATTCTGGTCTCTCTCCAAGAATATAACGCATTACATTCATGTATGTGCTCAAGTTTTGAAGCATTCTTATGTTTGGTACTTATGCTCATGGTAAAGTTTTGATCTTTTTGCCACTTTCTAGCTCTACAAGGTTTGCTTTTGGCTAAAAACTGAAAATTTCGAACTGGGTTCTAATTTGATTTCATGGGAATTTCGTAGATTTTAATGAACCTGTAGGTAGAGCTTCACCTTCATTTTGGTCTTTGTTTATGGTACTTGTTCTGCTGTGAGAAAGGTAGGTTGCGGCTTATCTGATCTTACATATTCTTGAATTTGGTGGGCTTCATTTCTATAGTTTTGTTGAAGGTGATATGTTCTTGTCAAATTATGCTTCAACCTGAATCAAGTTGTTGCTTAAGGAAAATCCCAATTGTTTAATGTTACTCTTGCTAGAGTGTCCTTTTTATGACCTCAATTTTGAGTTTATCTGTGGAACCATGTTCTCTTGCTCTAGTGTTTTTTTTTCCTGTTATATAATGACAAGATTTGGATTTATCTGGGAAGTGGAAAGATAAAGGGTTTCACTATTCATTTACTCATTTGGAGTATTACATATGTAACATGTTTAAGCATCTTTTGTTCCTCATATATTGTTAAAATGTGAGAACAGATCAGAACAAAGGTTGTCTGCTGCTAAATTTATCCTTTTCCATGAGATATAATCAGAACTGTGTGCAAAACACAACATTATATACTGTACAGTCCTTAAATCCTTCAAAGTGTAACGAATGTTTTTATGCGTTTTACCAGATTTTAGTGGCTGGTTTTGGTTTACTGATATAGCTAGCTCAATAGCTGGACTGGAACGGGAACATGGCTAACGTAGTGAAGTCTCAAGTTCGGCTTGTTAGGTGTCCTAAATGCCGAAAAGTCCTTGAAGAGCCAACAGAATCGATCGTCTATAAATGTGGAGGATGCGACACAGTTCTTCAAGGTAATCATAAATCGTTCTTGATTTTCCTTTTCCCCCTTCTTGGAAGTCTTTTACATTTCTGCTTGCAAATATGATTATGTTCTTGTTGTAATCGTTTATCGTATTGCTTCTGAATGTAGCAAAGAAAAGGAAAAACAACACTAGCACTGAGCTGAGTGTTCTTGAAACTCATCCTCGGGATTCAAAGGAAAAGGGAATTAGCAGCTTACATCAGAAAGACTCCTCGATTTCCTCTGTGGATACTTTGCAGAGTGAGAGCTGCAAGATTCGGTATGAAATTGGGGAGTGCAGTAAGGTGCGGAGTGGACAGGAAAAATCGCCTCGACTTAGTAGTAGCTTTCACGAGATTGATGGAAAGTCCTCGAGTGCTAGAGAGCCTATCGAGCAGCACGAAGATGAGTGCCCCATTGATAGGAACTTCTCGGGTGAACTTTCTGAGTCGAATGAGCTCAAACATCACGGGACTGAAGTTTCATCTGCTCCCCGAGAAGCTGGAGAACAGATGGAATGCATCAGAAGGTGTGAGTATGAAAGCGAAGCTTGTGAAATGGAGAGCCCCGAGTATACTAACTCTCTTGCTGGAAGTTCTCCATTTAGTGAAGAAGCCAATGCTGATTCGGGTAAAAGCCATTCTCTCTCGCAAGAAAGCAACGATCCAAACGATTTTGCAGGCCACACTCTGGAATACATTGAACACGCAAAGAGTTCTGGAGAAATTATTTCGCCCGAGAGTCAAGAAATTCAAAAGCCATCACCGGTACAGACTGAAGTGGATCAAAGCCCCTTGCACGAGGGCATCCAACAGCCAGAACAATCTGACAAAGAAATTGCTCGAAGTTTTGACCGTATAAGCTCTGTGGATACTCTAGACAATTTACCCCTCGATCCTCAACCGACAGTAACACACCGAGATATGCCCAAGTCTCCCACTACCAGAAGCTATTACGCTTATGATGGCAGTGCATCTTCTTGTGATGGGGATAGCAAGTTTTCGCAACAAGTTGGAAGGAAGTTCGAGAGTGCAAAACTCAAAATTCCTGACGAATTTCGATCAGATGATGAGTGTAACGAGGATAGCATGCTGAGCAGGAAGCCGAGGACTCACCATCCAGCCAAGAATTGCTCCCAGATGTTACCACGAAGGATGCATCGAGCTAATCAAGATAAGTGGGCTGAATCTAGAAGATGTGATCAAACCTTTGGACATCGGAGGCAATTGATGACGGATGAGTGTGTTAGTACATTCCCAGTTGTTTCAACAGGCTCCCACACGAGTCATGGTCACGGGAGCCCTTCAACATTATGGCAAAACAATTTTCGTCATCATTCCAGCTTTTATCCATCGAATATGCCCACGTATGCAGACCGGGAAAAAATGGAACTTTTGAGAATGGTCCATGATCTCGAAAACCAGCTCCAAGAAACACGTCTGTCAAAAGGAAAGGCTAATAGAAGGTTTCGTGCAGGAGATATGAGGCCCGACGATATGCATGCCCCGTTGTACTCTGATCAGTTCCAACCAGATGCTGATCCAAGCCACCGTCGATGTCCTATAAGATGCAGCCAAGGGCAAGGATTTTCATCTAAAATCTCGAGAATACCTTTCTCCGGAGAGGCTGTTCATTATAGACACCGAGGCGATTGTATGTGCCTGCACTGCTCCCCCCAGGTCTGGCATTGCTCGTCACAACTTCCTTTGGGTTCCATTTGCTGCAACAAAAGTCACCTGGCAGCCTGCACTAACCATAACTATGTCAATGCCACCCATTCTAGCTCGAGTTCGCAAAGTCCCCAGCATTACACGAACTCCAAGTATTATTCCAAGTGGGGACATGAACCGAAATCGTCGAGTGATCAGAGGCAGAAAGATCACGAGGTGAGGAAGTTGCATTTAGGGGAAAGGTATGGTAAAATGCGACATGTCCTCCCATTTGAAGGCGGGGCGCCAATAGTTGCTTGCGATCACTGCTCGGAGCTATTACAACTGCCTGCAGATTTCGGTGTCATCAAGAGGAGAAGCTATCAGCTAGTAAGGTGTAATGCATGCTTGAAGGTTCTCAAGTTTGATCTTCGAAACAGAACAGATATTAGCAATGATCGTTTATCAGAGAACAGTGACTCGGTTTATGATATGGGCGAGCAGGCTGCTGCTACTTTAGCCCCTCCGCCCAGTGAATCCAGTGATCTCAACGAGAGGAATCCAGCTCCCCAACGCTGCCTGCACGCTGAATCTCTGTCATATTCTGACGATTTGGGGCCGTCTTTCTGCAGGAGTTGCTCAACTGAAGTGGAGCCTTCATCTGTCCCTCATGGAAGAACCACCTTCAATAGGAAGGTCTCATCTGCTAGCTCCATGGAAGACCGGAAAATGAAGTCTGTGATGAGAGAATCCCGAAGCAAACCAGTGAATTCGTGCTGGGAACACGCTGAATCAGCTGCAGGGCCTTCCAATTGGGGAATTTCATCATCAGAAATCGAGGAAGTTCACGAACACCCAAATGCAGGCTCCCCGCTTCATCGCCTCATGGGATACTCCACAATAAGTCAAGTGCTCAGATAGCTAAACTGATACATATGAAACACAGACTGGATTCTGGACCAGAACCATGGATCTTGAAACCAAGAAATTCAATGCTGATATGAGTTACAAACAGTGTTCTTTCAGATTTTTAGATTTCTTTTTTTCTGCTCTCCATTTCTCTACAGATTAAACAGGAAAAGCTGCATTGCAGTAGTGTAAAGGCAAATGGTTTCACTTGTCTTGCACTGAAATTTTCAATATGGTTTATTTGTATTTGTAATTATCTTTACTGTGTGTATATATAACAACATTTGAAATATGTTGTCATCTTAGTCAACTCCATGCTTGGTATAGTGACTTCAATCCTTTGAATATTTATTTATTTTTGCTAAGGTCCCCCGTTACATTTACCATCCTCTCGAGTTAAATTCAGGGACAAAAAGGTAATTTCACATTGCAACATTCAGCTTTTAATCAATATTTTTTTACACTTTTCGGCGATTTTTCCTACATTTTTCGGTAATAATCACCAATGACTGAATGGTCACCGATCGCGTTTGTAGGAGGCGACCAACTGGTCTGCCTGAGAAGGCGACCAAGTTGGTCACGTTCTCCTTTACTGGAGAAGGCGACCAATTGGTCGCCTGAGGTAGATCAGTTGGTCGCTTCTTCCACACGCGCGCTGATTGCCTGTGATTATTGCTGGAAAGTGTAAGAAAGGTCGCCGGAATCTTAGGTAACCTGTAATTTACAGGTTACCAATTCTCCAACCGCCGGAGAAGACAAGGGAAGGCGACCACTTGTTCGCCTTCTCAGGCGAAGGAGAAGGTAGATCAATTGGTGGCCGCCCCAAACGCGCATTGGTCGTCTGGAAAGTGTAAGAAAAGTCGCCGGAACCCCAGGTAACCTGTAATTACAGGTTACCTATTCTCCAACCGCCGGAGAAGACAAGGGAAGGCGACCACTCAACCTCCAACCGCCGGAGAAGACAAGGGAAGGCGACCACTCTCAGGTGAAGGAGAAGGTAGATCAGTTGGTCGCCTCCTCCAAACGCGCGCGGGTCGCCAGTGATTATTGCTGAAAAGTGTAAGAAAGGTCGTCGGAACTCTAGGTAACCTGTAATTACACGTTACCAAACAATTTTGGGCTTAAATGTTTCAAAATATGTTTATAAGCCCATTTGACTTTTTTTTTTTTTTTTTTTTTTTTAAATAGTTGTAAATATCTTTATCAAAAGACAGTCAAACCCTTAAGGGGGCGTTTGGTTCAGGTTATATAACATAACCAAGGGAATGTGACATTCCAAAACTCACATTCTTATGTTTGGTTCACATTATCTCAGGGAATCTAACATTCCCCAGGAATGTCACATTCCCTCCACATAGGATTTTGAAGGGAATGTGATTCCCTTCAATTTCTAAGGTTATGTAAGATAACCTTGGTTATGTTAGTTTATCTCTCTCTCTCTCTCTCACACACACACACACACACATAATTATTTTTGTAATTATATATTTTTTATTTTTATTATGTTAGGTTAGCATATAAAATAATTTTGTTTCTCAAGTTCAATATTTTAGTTAATATTTTAAAATCATGTAATTATATATGATACCGTTATCTTATTTATTTATTTTAATTTTTAAATTTATTAAAATATATGAAAATATGTTAAGAATATTATAGTGTGTGAATAAAGATAACCCTAAACCAAACATGATTATATTACATACCCCAATTTTAACCAAACACAGGAATCTAACATTCCCAGTAATCTAACATTCCCAGCAATCTAACATTCCCTAGGTAATCTGACATTCCGTGAACCAAACGACCCCTTAACGAACAGTGTATTTACAAATCCAAACCGATTCAAAAATGGAGGTAACACTGAGAGACAGTCGGTTCAGGGATTACCTTAAATTTCAGAGACACTCGTCGGAGAAGACGACGTTGGTCGTGACTCGTGAGGTCTTCGAGGATTTGTGCCGTCACAAAATTAGCCTTACGTGGCCTGACACGGAAGCAAACCGTCTTAGGTTTCGCACTTCGTTTGCAGTGGAAGCTCAATTCGGCGCGCAATATAAATTTCCTTCCTTTCTAGGGATTCAGGTGGGTCAATGAGCTCCGCTATGAAGTTTCTGAATTTCCTTTCACACATTTATGGGTGTAATTATGGTAGTAGAGCTTTGAAATTTATCAGTTTTCGACAATTCAGTTGATTATGGTTATCGTATTCTATATTTATTGCATTTTACATACGGAGGACTAGAATTTGGTTTTGTGTGTAGTGATGGGTCGAAAGAAGCAACTTCGGCCGCATCGTTCTGTCGGAATTCGCGGAAAGCAAGCCCCCGGCGCGGAATTATGTGATAATAATGATGCTAGAGCAGAAAAAGACAAGCTTGTAGAAGTTGATGAACCCTTTTTCATTGAAGTTGATCGGTCTACCTGGTTGTCTGATGAACATATGGATATTTCAGAGATTGTTTTGTCGGATTTGAGCATAAAAGAGGAGTTTTATGGTTATAGATTGAGTGATGAGCTTTATGGGGATTCGAGATATTTACTGAGGTTTAGATTGGATGGAGTAAGCCAGCATCTTAGTAGAATCAAGTTAGGGCATTGGCCTGTTTTATCTGCTAGTAGTATAGTTGTGGAACTTGTTGCAAAGCATGTGAAAGAGGGTGGTGAAGAACATCTTGTAATGGTTTCGGGAAATCTAGATGGACCTGATGAAGGGGTCTCTGGGCTTGTTCACTTAGCTAGTTTGAAGTTCTTGACATTGAGGCCAGCAATGGCAGTTACCTTCCTTGAAGGTTTATTGTCTTTTAGGATTAGGGTGGAGATTTTAAGAGCTGCATTTGAAGCATGTGAAACTCTTCTTGATAATACAAGACAGCTTTGGAAGAAGAGTATGATAAGCGTCATGGCATGGCTGCGCCCAGAAGTTACAACTTCAGAGGCTAGATATGGATATAACGTGATAGGGGACAAAGATACTGGTTTGGGCACAGATGAGAATTCATCTGCTTCAAGAAAATGTGCTAAGCTTGATGTTGTTAGTTTCTATGAGGCCATTAAGCCATCAAAGTGAGTAATGATACAACTCATCTCTTTTTGTGAACAAAATTGTTATTGCTGTTCCATTCTTCATTATTTTCTTAATATCTGTTCTACATTATGCAGGGAAGACCCTATGTTGGATGACCCTCTACCTAATTTGGTTCCTGAGCTTAGACCATATCAGCGCCGTGCAGTTTATTGGATGGTACAGCGGGAGAAAGGCGCATCTGAACATTCTGAACCTAGCCAAATAAATCTGTTGATTTCCCCTCTATGCATGCCATTGAGTTTAATTGACAAATCTGCTGCTGTATACTACAATCCATTTAGGTATGTTGTCCTCACATTACAAATTCATATGACTATGGCAGTTGGCTTGGCATGACAGTTACCATTCTCGATGCATCTAATACAGATTACTTGGCGCAGCTAATTACATTATCATACTTTCATTCCGTGCCTTATTTTGGACCTAAGCATCCATTTATTCTCAAGTTTTACGCTAGAAAAACCAGCAGATGTATGTATTTGATGTTCTGTAAAATTTTTCTGTGATCTCTCTCTTCAACAAACCATGTCTCCTTTATATCTCTTTCCCATAGAAAAGAGAAGGATGCCTCTAACAATCTTTCGTTCTTTCTTTCTTTCTTCTTCTTCTTCTTCTTTTTTTTTTTTTTTTTTTTTTTTTTTTTTTTTTTTTTGTATGTGATTTTCAGTGGAAATGTATCCCTTCATCCAGACAGTTCCTTCTGCTACGTTTCTGGCGGAATTCTAGCTGGTAAGTCAAATCATTGAATTCTCTTTGGCTGTCATAAGTGGCTAAAATGAAGTTTGATACATGTAAGGAGCACAATACATTTATTCCCATGATATTTGCATGTAAATTTTTTTTTTTAAACAATAAAATTTTCCTGTGACTGACTGTAATTTAGGTATTGATCATCCCAGAAAAATTTTTAGTCTTGCCAAATAGGTCTGCTGTCATTGTTTCAACAATGATCAATCAAGTTTTATGGTTCAAAGCTTTCCTGAGCTAATAATGGTTTTCTTTGCTTGTGGTGTTATTTTCCATAACAAATTGCAGATGAGATGGGCTTGGGGAAAACTGTTGAGCTGCTTGCATGTGTCTTTGCTCACCAGGTGACTTCATCAGCAATTGGCAGTTTGTCCAATTCAACACAGCTTGAGCAGGACCAGAGAAAAAACCTTAAAAGATTGAAGCGAGAAAGGGTTGAATGTATATGTGGTTCTGTGACTGAAAGCATCAGGTATAAGGGATTGTGGGTACAGTGTGATGTTTGTGATGCTTGGCAACATGCAGATTGCGTTGGCTATTCACCAAAAAAGCATAAAAGAATGAAAACTTCTGAGAAAGAAATGCACAGACAGGATTCATCAGGAAAATTGAAGAATTGTGCAAAAAGAAAAGGCAATGAAGAAATAGTTGAGATGGATGGGGTTCATATCTGCAGGGCATGCTCAGAACTAATCCAAGCCACTGAAGCACCCGTTGCATCAGGTGCAACTCTTATAGTGTGCCCTACTCCTATATTGCCCCAGTGGCATGCTGAAATTATTCGGTATTCTTGCTCTTCCTTTTTTTTTTTTTTTTTTTTCTTTTTAATACTTCATCACCTGATGGAAGCGTATTCTCAACTATTTCTTCCGCTGTGATGTTTTTCTGGCTTAGTGCTGTTATGATACATCTTTCTGGTATTATTTTTAGGCTATCCCGTACTTAACTGTTAATTTATGCAACCATATAAAGCCATGTCTATTGAGTGCTTACTTGTCTAGAGTTGTCTGCATCAGACTATCTTCTTTTTGCCTTTATATCTCTTATAATCTAAGATTGGGCCAGGGTCTCTCAATTGGGCTATAATACATGGGCCAAACCACACTAAAAGATTGAACCAGTGCGGGACTCTTAACACTCCCCCTCAAGTGGACAAACAACCAGGCCATCTTAACAAAGCTTGGACGCTACCAATACCCATAACTGGGTGAACACAAAGTGGACTGAACAGGCTCTGATACCAGTCACTCAATTGGGCTATAATGCACATGGGCCAAACTACACTGAAAGATTGAATCTAACCTATTAGCTAGTCTAACCCATGGCCTTATAAACCATATGTTATCTCTTATTTTTATCAATGTGGGACTCTTAACAATATCTTTTTCATTTTTATATGCAGCCATACAAAACCTGGTTCACTGAGGACATGCATTTATGAAGGTGTTAGAAACAATACTTTATCAGAGACACCTTTGATGGATATAAATGAGCTTCTCAGTTCTGACATTGTCTTGACAACATATGATGTGCTCAAAGAGGACTTGTCACATGATTCTGACAGACATGATGGTGATCGTCGCTTCTTGAGATTTGAGAAAAGGTATCCTTTAACCCTAGTTTCTAGTAATTTTCTTAGTTTTCCTTGTCTCTGGTTGCATGAAAAGGAATCATTTATAAATGGAATTCTGTAAATTTTTCAGTTCCCATGTGGAGCTAAATTGTTCTATTTTCCAGCTTAGAGATTAGTAATGTACTTCTTCAACCAACAACTTATGTGCCTGGTGCAGATATCCAGTTATTCCTACTCTTCTCACTAGAATATTATGGTGGAGGATATGTTTGGATGAAGCTCAAATGGTGGAGAGTAATGCTGCTGCTGCAACTGAAATGGCACTAAGGCTACACACAGTTCATCGGTGGTGTATAACTGGGACACCCATACAAAGGAGACTTGATGATTTGTATGGGCTTTTGAAATTCCTGAAAGCAAGTCCATTTGATGTTTTCAGATGGTGGACTGATGTAATTTGTGATCCATACGAGGTTTGTCAGTGTCTACATTCTTAGAATGTAACTAAATATTTTGCTATGTTAGAGCTGGAAAGTTCATCATTTATTGCAGATACATTGACAAATGCCCTCACCATTTTTTGGATATCTTATATATAATTATACTCCGTATCTTTTAGCTGTCTTCTAACTTTCTATCTGCCTCATTACTATTAGAAGCATGCTATTGTGTTATTCAACTTCTTGTCTATCTGGAAGATTTGTTTGATTATCATTGGAAAGCTTCAACATTTTAGAGCTTTTATTACATTTCTGCATTTTAAAAATTTTCATAGCAGCCTCTCTCTTTAACAGTTATTATTCCTCTTTTTTCTTTTTCCCCCTTTTACAGAGGGGAGATGAAGGAGCCATGGCATTCACACACAAATTTTTTAAACCGCTAATGTGGCGGTCATCAAAAGGGCATGTTGCTGAAGAGTTGCAGCTTCCTCCTCAAGAAGAATGTGTCTCTTGGCTTTCTTTGTCACCAATTGAGAAACACTTCTATCAGAGGCAACATGAAACCTGTGTTAATGATGCCCATGAGCTTATTGCAGATCTTAAAGATAATATTCACAAGAAGAAACCACAAGGTTTGTTGATTATTGATGATCATCTATTTTTCTGCATAGGGTTTGAACAAAAACTTTTGTGATTGTTTTAAATCATTCTTAGATTCCAATGACTCTTTATCTGGTGTTGTCATCACCAATATGGATGCTGCGAAGCTGTTCAACTCACTTTTGAAGCTCCGACAAGCCTGCTGTCATCCACAAGTGGGAAGTTCTGGGCTGCGCTCTCTACAACAGTCTCCCATGACCATGGAAGAGGTTCTGTCGGTATGTCCTTCTGTTGGGTCACATAGCTCTGATTTTCTTCAAAAGATAAAGCCTGTTATATGTGTATTTAAAGATGACTTCTTTTATGTAGGTTCTTGTAGGTAAGACCAAGGTAGAAGGAGAAGAAGAGCTCAGGAAACTAGTCGTTGCCTTAAATGCACTTGCTGGTATAGCTATTATTGAGAAAAATATTCCTCAAGCTATATCACTATACAAAGAAGCACTGGCTTTAACTGAAGAGCATTCTGAAGATTTCCGCTTGGACCCTTTGTTAAACATTCACATACATCATAATCTTGCTGAGATACTACCACAAAATTCTGATGGCTTGGAAAAGGTTCAATCTGCTCCTGGAAGCTCTAAAGAGAGTTCCTTCATGACAGAAGGTGTTGATGAAGACATTCAAAATTCATTAAAAAGTGAAACAAGAAGCATGGAGGCAGCAAATTTTACCATTAAGGACTTGTCCAATTCAGTGCTTGACTCAGCAACAAATTATTCTGGAGACGGAAGTTCTGATGTGGAACCTGAGAAGCAATGTCTGAATACATCATGTGAAAATTTAAAGCAAAGGTACTTGTCTGTGTTTAATTCGAAGTTGTACATGGCTCAACAAGAGTTCAGGAAGTCATTTGAGCAGGTACTTCATACCAATATTTTAAGTATTGCCTTGTAAAACCCTTTCTTATGCCATAAGCAATTTTCTTTGATGTTTCCTTTGAAGGTTTGCAATGCATTTAATGATAGAAAAAATCAGCATACAGCTTGGTGGTTAGAATCCCTACACCATATTGAGCAAAACAAGGACTTGTCGAGTGAGTTGATCCGGAAAATAGGAGAAGCTGTTTCTGGGACCCTGAACACTAATAGGGCATCAAGGATTGCCTCCTGGTTAGTGATTGATGTTGTTCTTGTATATTAGTTTTATTGTTTCTTGAGTCAATGGTAATTACTGCCTGATTACCAGATTTTTAGAAATACAAATAGTAGTGCTCTCTTCTTTGGTTGAGATTGAGAGCTACACTTCAAATTCTTTTTGGTGCATTGGGTCTGTATTTTAATTATTTGTTAACATTGATTGTTCTATGAATTTTTTTAGTATCTCCTCAATATATTTTATGACATCCTAAAATAAAAGGATAATTTTCAGAACACTTCTCACATGGCATATAAGACTCTGCCATGGGTCTAAAGCAACCACCATGGATTACTTCTGTGCCAAGTTGACATAAGGGCCAATTTCCTAAAACAGAAATTGACTTAAGGCATAAATCAAAGAATTGTTGCTTAAGTTTCTTGTATTCTTTGGTGCAGCTTCCGCAGCATAACTGCTCTGAAGTATTTTATTCAGACTGGTTTAGATTCATTGGAAGGTTCTAGGAAAACTTTACTTGATAGACTTTTGGAAATTGACCAAACAATGGGCAATCCCAGGAAGGAGGACATAGAACGTGTGAGATACTGTCCAAAATGTTATGCTAATACTGAAGGTCCTATGTGTGTTCACTGTGAACTTGACGACTTATTTCAGGTGTTATTTTCAAACTGGTTTTCCATTTAGCTTTGTTTTTGTATCTAATGCTTGCAGAATGTACCTTAATATTCTCTTTGTATGTGATTACCCTTTTCTAGGCATATGAGGCCAGCCTTTTTCGTCTTAATAAAGGAAAATATGGAGAGGCAATTACATCTGCTGAGGAGGCTGTTAACCTGCAGAAGAAGATGTCTGCGCTAAATCGTTTTTATTCGACATTGTCTCAACCTAACAAGAAGCCAACTTCATTGACACTTGAATATGAAGATAATGGAAGTAAGAGGGACACAGGAGAGAGAGTGATGGTGAGTAGTTATTGTTTATGCTTAATAACTTGTTTCCTCTTGCTACTTTTATTTATTTATTTATCAGAGTCAACTAGATCTTCTACACCTAGCAGTTCCTTTGTTGATTGTGGCATTCAAGATTAACTGAACTTTTTCTGCTCTTTGACTAAATTTTTGAAATTCTGTATGAGCTAGTGGCCAGCTTTTTCATCCGTTTTCCTTTATTGGTTTTATTTTTCTATATCCTGAACAGAAATTAACGTGAGGAAAGGTTAAGTTATTCGTTTTTACCTTAGCAAGACATTGTCTGTCAGAGATTAAAGGTTGTATAAGGCTATAAGCTGCTCGGGTTCCTTTAAAATCTGGGATGCAAGACTCATAATGCCATATGCCTTTAGAAATTTGGATTTGGTTCCTAGAATATGAATCTTGTCATTATTGATTATTACTTCTTTTATTGGATAGATGTCAATTTGCCCCTAACGTTTTGTCATGCACCAACTGTCGGTAATCTTGGCATGAATAGGTATCAAAATCACCGTCGGACCTGGAGGTGGTGCTGGGCATTATCAAGAGCAACTCAAGAGGTCTGTTAGATAGAGAGGGCTTGTCAGCGGCAACAAAGCAGCTACTTCTCCTTGAGGTGCTCCTGGATGAATACTCTTATATTAGAACAAGGAGAAACCCGTATTTTATTTTTGTATGATTCCTGGTTTTAGTAAGAAAACTCATATTTTTGAAATTGTATGTAGGCAATGCGAAAGGAGTATCCACAAGCAAGGTCTCTTGCAATTGCACAAGCTCAAGTTCTGCGTGCTTATGATGAAATTAGTATGGCAACCTCTCGACTGCGCTTGCGAGAAGATGAGAATGATAAATCGATTGATGCCCTAGACTTGGGAGAATTAGTTGTAGCTAGTGCTGAATTTTCTAGTGAAAAGTTTTTGGCTTTGTCTTCTTTATCCCGAGTAAAAGGGCAACTCCGCTATTTGAAGGTAACAAAACTTAATAGTTTGTTAGCATTCATCTTGAAAATTTGATAATAGGAATACTGCTTTCTTCACCGTTAAATCATTTTTAAACAAAACCTCTTAGAGTTGGCACTTGTGATTAGCTCATTGACTCTCATTCTACTTCTCTTTGTTCTGTTTGTGATCTCTTTTAGGGTCTAGTGCAATCTAAACAAAAACAGCAGGCAGAAAGCACAGATGACACAACTTCAACTCAAGCAATGGTGACATCCAGAACTTCCGAAGAAAATCAAAATGGAAGCTTCACGAAGGCCGAGGAGGATGCATGTCCTATTTGTCATGAGAAACTTAATAGCCAAAAGATGGTTTTCCAATGTGGTCATGTCATTTGTTGTAAATGTAAGTTTTTCTATTATCTTCCACACCCATCTGCATTATTAAGCTCAGCTGATGCATGTTTACACGGGAATATATGTGGAAAAGAGGCAAAAACAAAAAACAAAAAAAAAGATCAGATGCATATTATTGTGTTTCAGAACATGTTACCAATTTTCTTAATTCGACTGGGGTAAGATCAACTTACTTCCATGCACAATATGGGTGAAGGTATTAGTCTAAATGCAAACCTCAAGTAGTGGGGTGATGGTGAAATTAATGTGAATGCTCGACTTTTGTATCTCTACCTTTATCAGATGGTTTATTAATGTATGAAATTAAATAATTAATTGATATTAACATAACTGAGCTGGACGTGCCTTTAATATTCGCAGGTTTGTTTGCTTTGACTGAGCAGAGATCAGGTCACCTGGGAAAACCTGTTACTAGTTGGGTGATGTGCCCAACATGTAGACAACATACTGATTATAGAAATATTGCCTATGCTGTTGATAGGGAGCATAAATCAGACGAAATTCCATTTGACGCCAGTGAGAATTCTGAAGCTTCTATTACCGTTCAAGGATCTTATAGTACGAAGGTATTTTACCATTCCACCTATGATTGTGATAGAAGTGACTTGCCATTCTAAAAAACAGTCAGCCCGACTCCTTACCCTTTGAATTTATATATATATATGTTGTAAGTTAAACTTCTAGACTATGCAAATGCACCTATAGTTGTGATGGATGGTTTTGTAGGTTGAAGCTGTGACAAGAAGAATTTTATGGATCACTTCCAAAAATCTAACCGCGAAGGTCCTTGTTTTTAGCAGTTGGAATGATGTTCTTGATGTCTTGGCACATGCCTTTGCTGCAAACGATATTAGCTACATAAGAATGAAAGGGGGCAGGTAAACATTTTATTAAAACTTATTCAGTGCTTAATTTTGCAATTGTTCTATTGGAAATGAATTCACATTCAAAACATTGTTTGGAAGAGAGAATAAAACGAGTATGTCCACGTGTTCTTGCTGCATCTCACTCACTTATTCAGATTTCATAGACTAATGTTCATAGCGGTGGCCGTGCAGAAAAGCGCACGTTGCCATCAACCATTTCAGAGGGCAAAACAGTAATTCTATAGGACGCGGTAGGAGTGAAGACAGGCAGCCAGATGCCAAACCAGTTCAGGTCTTACTGCTCTTGATTCAACATGGAGCCAATGGCCTCAACCTTCTGGAAGCCGAGCACGTGATTCTTGTTGAGCCATTGCTCAATCCAGGTGCAGAAGCACAAGCCATTAGCAGGGTGCACCGGATAGGACAAGTGAAGAAAACCCTCGTCCATCGTTTTATAGTACGTATCCTCTCCTCAATATACTATACATGCGCGTGAATATAATGTAAACACAATTGCGAAATCAACCCTTTGATGCCCTTGAAATAGGTGAAGGACACAGTTGAAGAGAGCATATTCAAACTGAACAAGAGCAGGACTGCAGATTCATTCGTTAGCGGAAACCGAAAGAACCAAGATCAGCCTGTTTTGACACTCAATGACATTGAATCCTTATTCAGAGTGGACCAAAACCCTTCTGGGAGCTTGATGCATTTGCCACCATCTGTTGCTGCTGCTTTAGCTGCTGAGAGGAGGCTAGCAGAGAACACACCATCAAGCTAAGACCTTTCACTTGCAATATATATATATATATATATATATATATATATATCAAATATTTTCTCAACCTTCCACGGTTCCGCCCTCAATTTCCCACCAGCTTCTATCATTCTTGAAACCTTGTCGCTACCAAGTCAACAGGCCAACTAATTTAACTAGGGTTGGCCCTAACAGTGTAGACTTTTTGTTATAGATTATATCGTCACTAAACTACATTGTACATTTAACTTCTTCTCCACATTCAGGTAAAATAGTACTGTGTTCAGTTTCTTTTCACATTCACAGATTCAGTAGTAGGCTCTTGTAAACCATAGTGTTGTATCATAGCTTCATAGAAATCTCTATTGATAACAATCACAATTGGTGGTTTATCTTTTGTATGATGGGTGCAAAATGTTTTCTTTTAAAGCACTATAGGCATATAATATGATCTACTAATTAACTTACAAATGGAAGATACTTATGGTTGTGTACTTGTGTTTGGTTTGCACATGGGAATCACAATCGGAATCGGAATGAGAATCAAATATTTGGTAATGATAATGGGTTTTGGTGAAAGTATTTTGCATGTTCGGTAATAAGGTAGAATTGAAATGATTACCAATAGTGATGTTTGGTTGTGTATTAACATATTGGGTCTATAATGATTTTGTCTCAAAAATATTTATTTTATCAAAAACTTTTTTAATTATATCTGATATTGTCATATTGATACTGATTGAATGAGGGAAGAAAAATATCTTATAATCCTGATAAACTTTGCTATCTTACCAGGTAAATTGGCATGGGCACAACTGAATGGCACCTTTTATATTATGGCCGTTGATTTCATAATTGATTACGTATATCCGCACGACAGGACAATCGCAGCCGCATGATTAGTCCGACAGGCATGGAGGTAAGTCACGTAAAACAAGCGCGCCGCAATTCTGTTGCTCTATCCACTGTCTTCCATGTGGCACCACATCTATACAACGTGGCGTCTTTGAATTGTGCACCTCCACGTGGATCAAATACATGACGTGGCGCTCAATTCTACTGCCACGTGTCCCCCCCCCCCCCCCACCAATTACCGTGTAGACGCTTCTATATATGTCGTGCCGAAATCTTACTCTTCGTAGGAACCAAATCTATTTATATTCGATTTCTCCAAACAAACCCATATCTTTTCATCTGATTTAAATTTCTGTTAATCTACCACTCAAGAACTAACTGAATTATTTAGTTTAATCTGTTAGCTATGGAGGCTTGTCTATCCTCCTCCATCAAACCCAGAATCAAGATTTCTCCAGTTCCGGCATTGCCCCGCCACGTCCACGGCGGCAGTAGGCGGTTGCAGAGGTCGACGACGGCGGTGAAATGCGGAGGAGGGGGTAGTTCAGTGCCGGAGTTGGAAAGGAAACTGGAGGAAGAATTGGCCGGAATGGGAAGACTGAGAGGGAAGTGCTGTGAGGTGAATGGGGTAGCTGAGCTGTTGGAGTGTCTGGAAAGAGAAGCCATCATGGGAGATGATGAAGGAAGAGCCCCAAATGATTACAATCGAAGGGCCCAGATTTTTGACAAAAGTTCAAGAATTTTCCAGGCTCTCAAGGAAAACAGTAGCACCAGTGATCCCATTCTTGATTCCTCTCCAGATTAGATAGTGTTTGTGTATCATTGTACTAATATAATATAATATAATAATCATGGAATCAAATGAAAGGTGTTATCATGTCAGGGAAGATCCTTTTTTTTTTTCCCTATTCATATCATAATAACTTCAATAAGATTAAAACAAGTTCTATATAAGGGAGAAGAAGTTAAAGGGACCTTGACATCTGGGCAGGGCTGTGCTGCTTGCTCTCTTCCATGATCTTTGCTGGTTTTCGACCCTTGTCTGGACCACCGATAATGCCCCATCTCTCGAACTGCCTTTGACGAGCTCTGGCTCGCTCTTTCTCTTCTTCAGATTTCGACGAGAAACAGTATGGACAGGAGACACCGTACTCCCACTCTGGAGCCTCCATGTCTGCATCGCTCACCGGTTGCTTGCAGCCATAGCAAAGCTTGAATGTGCCTTGGGCCAAACCATGTTCAACTGAAACGCGTTTATCAAACACAAAGCATTCCCCCTCCCAGAGGCTCTCTGTCTCGGGAACTTCCTCGAGATACTTCAAAATCCCTCCTTCCAGATGATAAACCTGGTAATCAAACAATCAAGAACGGGCAGAAAACATAACAGTTTGCATAAAATCTGGGATAACAAATGCTAGTTTAGGCATAACAGAATCTTGGGCAAATTTATAAATGAAAGAGGAAAAGGTTACCTCTTCAAACCCGTTCCTTAGGAGCAAACTTGAAGCTTTCTCACAGCGAATCCCACCCGTGCAGTACATTGCCACTTTGGGCAGTGGTTTCTTTTCCATTTCCGTAACTTGCTTTTCTGAATGCATCTGATTTTCCGACTCTCCAAGTTCAAAGCGATCCTCAACCCAGGTTGGGAAATCCCGGAATGCAGCGGTACATGGATCTACTGCACCTTTGAACTTCCCAATTCTCGTTTCATAGTCATTGCGCACATCAATAACAACCTAATGAGTAATGCAATTAATTCAGTCCAATCCTAAGTCAAGATTCAAGACCAAGAAATGGCAATTGCTAGCTCGAGTGTTAAAATGCTCAGTTGATATAGAATGCAAAAATAGATGTCGATCTCATCCCATTGTAACAGGAAACGATGCAATATGTCTAAAGTTTATTGCTTTGTACCATTAATGCTAGAAATTCAAAGATTGAAATGATGATATATAACATATACGCAAAGCAACTTACAACATCTGGATCACTTATCAACGCATTCCAATCCTTTGGCTTAATGTATTTGCCAACTCTTTCAATTGGCGAGACGGATGGCATGCCAAGCGTGACTATCTGCCAAAAGAACAGTAAAATTGAATCTAAATCGGCATCCCATGCCTGAAGAACAAACTCTAACAACAGAGGAACGGTGTTGCACTCAAAAGCAGTAAATAACAAGTCATTGTTCGAATTTAGTTCGTGTTACCTCTTTCTTCAGCTTAACCCTAACATGATCCCATCGAAACGGAGCATCTTCACCAGCAGCAAGAGGGGAGCTGCTCGTATGTCCTTGATGAATAGCCTCTTCCTCAGGACTCACTGGTGACTCCACCCGTCTAAGTCCCTTTAGGCGGTCATCACGTTGAATGAATGCAAGAACCTCTTCCACTGATTCCCGGGTGCCACATACGCTGCCATTTATTCCTTCTGGTGCAAGAATAATACCACCTGACACGAGCTGAATATGATCAGCTTGGTAAGGTACCAATGGCAGGGAAAAACCACAATTAACTAAAAATTTGCAGTTAAAAGTAAAATGTAAGTACTCAGAAAAACCATATACTAATATTGGTGGTAATTATTGTAAAAAATGCAATTTTTTTTGTTGTCGTGTATGTCCCATATGTACGGGAAGATGATAGGTGTTGGACATATATTACGGGTTAGGGTAACGTTGTACATTACCTTGTTAACTTGTTTAGAGAGGGTTACATTACATATAAATATGATGCATGATCACAATTAATAAAAGAACAGTTTCGCTACCTTAGCCATTATTTTTCAATTCTTGTTCTTGATTATTTTTCTCAACTTTTTTCAGTAAAGGAAGCAACTTTCTCATTTAAGCTTTGAATTATAACTATGAATCACCAACGGGCTGTATTTAACCTTTGAATTATAACTATGAAAGTGATTAAGAAAGCCTTCAAACTTATTAAACTAAGCAAAACACCAATCAAGATCGAAATTGACTATAGAGATAGTTAATGTAGGCATTTCTACAGTGAGAAAGCAATATACCAGTTGCTCACAGAGCTCCTTCAATGGCTTCCTAAGCTCGGCGTGGTCGGGAAAATCCGCAAACTTATAGAAGGAAACAACCACCAGCTTAGGCTCCGTGCTGGTGGAGTCGGACTCTTCATTTCCCAATTCGGCCGCCGGCGGAATGGGAATAGAATTCGTGGCAGGTGTAGAAGCGAAGCATTTGGAGATAGTAGCATTTTGAGCTGCGGTGGAGAGAGCGATTTTGGGATTGGAAAAGAAAGGGAAGCTTAGCGCCGCCGCTGATGGTGGTTCCGAGGTGGATTTCATGGCGGGACGGCGGAGGATAGGGTTAGGGTTTGGGGAAATAGTTGAGGATGTGGACATCATTCTCAGCGCCGCCACTGACGCCGTTCTCCTAAAGGAAGGGATAACCGCTTGCATTGAGACGGTGACGGTCGCTTCCATCTCCATCCATTTCTTGCCTATGATGTTTTATTATTTTTTAATTAATATTCATCTTCTGTAACTGTAATTGAATTTGAATTCTCATCGTTTGAACCTATGATCGAGACAACTATGGTGTTTGATCACAAAGTCTTTGAGAATTTACTAGTACGGTAAAGTAATCTCAGCCCGACAATTATACTGCTTGACTAGTACGGAGAAATAATCTTAGCCTTATTATATGAAGAGAATCATATGAGAACAAACTTTCAGATTATTACCGTGCAATTTTTAACACTATATAATGCACTTCTTAAGATTATTACAAAATGCACATTTTATTGTTAAAAATGCACTCCATAATATTAAAAAGTGGGTATTATAAATTACACTTTATAATACTTGAGTCAATTTTAAAACTCTATTGCAAGTCCAGAGACACATCACATGACAAAAGGTTGAATTTTCAACCTTAAGAGCTTCACATCCCGGTCTGACAGAGCATTTGTGAGAATGTAAATTATGGTGACTCAATGATTCAGTAGACAGGATCAAATGTCGGTGCGCACAAAAGATCTATCCACTTTGACTCATAATTCTCACACTGTCGCTATCGAGGTTCGAATTTTAGTCTTTTCTCTTAAATATTGCATACTGAATCAATTGACGTTTAAATTTAAGACCTCCCTTATCTTTACTTTACAATATATTTTGGGGAGGGGAGAGATCAATAGAAGGTTTCTTGACATTATTAGGTTACAAATTCTAATGTATAAGAATCAATTTTATTTGTGATTTAACTTGTATAAACCGACCATTTGAGATAAGATCTAATATAGAGCATACAAATAGAATCTTCCGTTCGCAATTTTCAAAGGTTAGGTGCCAAAAAGCTACAAATGTGCATCTCTATTGGTTGATCGAAACTCGAAAGTCAATTAATTCGTCCGTTGGGAAGAACATGAATAATTATTGGTTATGGATATAGTGTGATTCGATCAATTGCAAAGATCTTTGCTATTTATTCTTTTAAAAAAATATTATGTGTATTCCTATTTTCACCCCTAACTTGTAATTCCACGCACAAAATCTTAAAGTAGATATTTGTATTGAGACTCACATGAAAAAAGTAATTTATCATATTCCGTCACATCATAGAATAAGATTTGAGAGTACCAGTATTGAATTAGAAATTCTCATCTAGTCATGTTTGTTGATGATTGATTAAGTGCATGGAACTGTAGCATTTTAATAAATTATTGGAATAAGGGTCAAATAGGCCACTCAACTGCACACCAAAGTGTAATTAGGTTATTGAACTCAAAAAGAATGCAATTAAGCCATTGAACAACACAAAAACATGCAATTTAGCCCAAAATGACTTGTTTACCTATAGTAACAAGTTACCAATTTCAAAATTAATTTTTTAAAATAACTTTTAATAAATAATTAATTAAAATATTAAAAAAAAAAAAAAAAAAAAAAAAAAAAAAAAAACAGAAACTTCCGGCCGGAGACGAATCGTCTCCGGCCGGCTTTGTCTCCATGGCCGGAGACGAACCTCCGTCTCCAGCCATGGAGACAAAGACCTTGGTCTCCGGCCATGGAGACGACGTCCTTCGTCTCCATGGCCAGGGAGACGAAGGTCTTTGTCTCCATGGCTGGAGACGGAGGTCCGTCTCCGGCCACGGAGACGTAGCCGGCTGGAAGTTTCTGTTTTTTTTTTTTTTTTTAAATAATAATTTAATTATTTATTTATTAAAAATTATTTTAAAAAATTAATTTTGAAATTGGTAACTTGCTATTCTAGGTAAACAAGTTATTTTGGACTAAATTGCATGTTTTTGTGTTGTTCAATGGCTTAATTGCATTCTGTTTGAGTTCAATGGTCTAATTACACTTTGTTGTGCAGTTGAGTGACCTATTTGACCCTTATTCCTAAATTATTAAATATATGAACATGTCATGTAATAGTATTGAAAAGAGATTGCAGACATGATATTTCTTAATACAGTAATTGCGTTGATTCATCGTCTTTATTTGAGGAAGCAAAATGCCAATAGACAATATTGTTGTGGAAAGACATGACACAAATTCCTATCCTTTTTCTTGACTAAAAATTGAATTCAATTTCTATGTCAATACTATTTAAATATATACTTTTAATACGGAGTATATAATGCGGAGTAATACAAAGCAAAATTTTCCGGTATCCCTTATTAAAATAATAATATAATAAGATGGAGATGTATTGATGTAAGCCACACCTGCCATCACCGTATGAATATAAATCTATATCAAGTTGTTCCGAAATGGGTGGTTGAATGGCTAATTTTTATAGACTTTCTCTCGGTCGACTTGTTTGCGTAGTCTTCTTTGGGTAGATTGTAGGCTATTAGCCAACGCAAACCATTGAATAGTGGCAACGAATTTCTATCCTTACTCAATATATATATATATATATATATATATATATATATATATAGTAAGGTTCAAGTACGTCGATATTCTTTGATGCAGCAGTGCAGCGTCACCAATAGTTCAACAAATATATACCATCAAAGTTAGGAAAATGCACTATAAAAACACACACAAATTAGGTACGCATCACAAAAAATACATTATTAGGTGTGAGTAAAAACATTATACAGTGTTCGGAAATACACCATTGGGTGTTGTGAGTTATATGGTGTATTTTATTTGGGTCTGTTCTGTTTTTTTTTTTTTTGTGTTTTTTTTTTTTTTTGCATTTCATTGTGGTGTGTTTCCCTTACACTGTTGGTGCATGTTGTTAACACTGTTGGTGTATTCTGAAATTTCGCCACACCGTTGCACCTAAGGACATCGCCGCATTTGAATTTTTTTCTATATATATAGAGGGAGATCAAACTATATGAAGAATTAAACAAGTGTTTTATCTTAAATTTTTTAACATGATACATATATACAAAAATAAATTATCAAACTTGTAGACTCTGTTTGGTAGAGCTTATTTATGAGCTTATAGCTTATTTTAAGCTACTAATAAGTTATAAGTTCTGTTTGATAATGTTCCCAAAATAAGCTCGTAGTTTCAAATAAGAGCTTATTTTGGAACGCTACCTTAGGCAGCGTTTCAAAATAAGTTAGGAGCTTCCTAACATTTTTTTCATTTTTATCATTATTATTTTAAAAAAATACCATCATTTACCCTTCCCAATTAAAAACTATTTACTTCTCCTTTATCTACAACTTTCACGACAAATCCTTTATTATTATTATTAAACATTTTTAAAGAAATGACAAATCCTTTATCCGCACCTTTATCGTTTATTATTATTATTATTATTTTAAGATTGATTATCTAATATATATGATGAATAGGATGAAGATGTTATGAGATGCTAGATCGTAATTATACTAATCGTTTTATTTCAAAATGTTAAATTTTGTTGAAAACAAAATGTTAAATTTTAATATGTAAACAAAATACTTTAAATATTTTGAAGATGTCCTTTTTAGTGTTTTTACATTTATTAGCTTATCAAAAAGTTAATTTTACCAAACACTTTCAACCATAACAGCTAGCTTAACAGCTCTTAAATTTTCAACTCCTAGCTTATAGTTTTTCAGCTTTCAGCTCCTAGCTTGTAGTTTTTCAACTAAGTTTGCCAAACAGAGCCGTAGTAAACAAATTTACCGGATTATATATATATATATATATATATATATATATATATATATATATATATATATAAACGGTTAGATTGGATTAAAAATCCAAACAAATATACACACAATAGATATACAATAGATATCTTTATCTGATCTGATGCATACATTGCATCCGGACAAAATTCTATCTACTATCAACACTACAGTCTACAGGTACCACTACCTATATGTGCATGCGTGAGAAATCTGAGGCATATAATTCCATTGATTGGTTAATCAATTTAAAATAGATTCAAATTATTTACTTTATTAGTAGTCGTAGTATGTAAGGAATGAATTTGACGGTCTTATAGGTAAAAACGGTGATGAATCCTTAAATTTGAAATTAAAACTCGTATATCTCTGTGTGTGTGTAACATATGAGTTTGACTACGTAGACGACTATGCCAATCAAGATAACTAGTGGTTTCAAAAAAAAAAAAAAAAAATTACTTCACGATAATCAGAAATTTTTTTATTAAAACCAAAAAAAAAAAAAATTAATATAACCATGATTGTTAAAAAGTAATTTCGGAAACAATGAAGATGTTGTTCTTGTTGAATTTCTTTTAAAAAGAAAAAAACAAATCATTTTCTTTAGCTTCTTTCCCCACATCTTCCAATTTCCCTATCCTTCTCTTTTCTTTTACTTCTGTTCAACCTCACGGTAGTTGAAATTTTTGAAATTTATAGGAATTTTTGTCCTTTTCACGAGTGGTCGGAAATAAGTAAATTTTCAATCATGATTAATATTGCTCTAAAATGACGATTGACTTAAAAAAAAAAAAAGTAAAAAAAATGTGTATTATTGGGCATACGAGGATTTATAGCGGATAGATAATAGATTATATAAATATAAAAAGATAAAGTGACTATCATGTGAGACCGTCTTACGGATTCTTATTCGTGAAACGAGTCGAGTCAAGATGAAAATTAATACTTATATTTAAAAATGTAATATTAATCGGGAATAAAGTGTTTGTTACTTATAAGAAAAAGTGTACCAAGTGCATTTTAATGTTTGAAAAAATTATCAAATACTATCCTATTTCTTCTTTCATTGCTTTATGTCAATTAAATTTTTTTAGATTGATTCTTAATTTTTTTTGTTGAGAACATAAACTTAATTTATCAAAAGTATTAATAAGAATTAAACTAATGACATTTTAGTACTAATTAAAGTCATGCGCCATTGTGTTGTGTTGTATAAAATTAAGAAGAGCTGTGGGGTTTGTTATATATTTATCATGGCCTATTGGCCATACACCAAGGGAAGATTCGAAAATAATGAAAAGGAAATCAAAGACTTTTGAATTGTGTACATTACTACATATTCTATCCTTTCTCCACACGTTTATGTAATGTACTTAAACTCAATCGAGAAAAATTATTTGGGGTGAATATTCTAGAGTATAACTTAAATTACTTGTAAAGAATATGCTTTATAGTTTACAAAAGGTAAAATTCCCTCGCTCCAAGATCCTCACATTCGACCTGACACGATAGTGATTGGGTAAATTACACTGACTCAACATCGTCCCATTAGGTGAGAAGACCAGTGTTAATTAATTTGTGTTTGGTATTTGCAATAAGAGCACCACATTTTTTGGTGTAACTCCCAGTCTCCCACACTGCAACTGTCATGGCTCAATCTCGTGTCATTGTCTACAATCTATTACCTATAAACTAACTGATCGAGTTGTCCGTGCGGACGAAATATGCTTTATTACCCATTGGATGTTGATGAGATGGTGTGTGTGTCTCTTCTAATTTAAGTGAAGGGAGTGTTTTATCACCGTTTTGAGGTCCTACCGAATACCAACATGATTAATTTTGGTGTGTAAGGATTCCAGTCTACCTATTTAACTGATGACACGTGGTCTAGTAGGAACAAAACAAATAAAAAAAAATATGCTTTATTGTAAAAATAGGGGTGGATACTA
Organism: Ipomoea nil; assembly: GCF_001879475.1. Lineage (NCBI taxonomy): Eukaryota > Viridiplantae > Streptophyta > Magnoliopsida > Solanales > Convolvulaceae > Ipomoea > Ipomoea nil. The sequence continues at coordinate 5,582,811 of NW_017617835.1, read as the reverse complement.
TTCAAATTAGTGAGTTCAATCTATTTACAGTTCAAATATGTTAAGGGTCTGTTTGGAAACCAGGAAAATGACTTCTGGAAAATGTTTTCTGGAAAATGAGTCATTTTCCGGAAAACATTTTCCTTTCCGGTGTTTGGTTGCATTCTGGAAAACTGTTTTTGTGTGTTTGGTTCATTTTCTGGAAAATGAGTAGAATTGTATAATTAAACATTTTAATTATTTTATTTAGAATATTACAACATGTATAATAATATATAATAATATAATATTAATTTTAAATATAATAAAAAATAGCTAAGTTTTTCAACAAAAAAAAAAACTAATAATATATCAAAAATATTATGGTGGTGGTGGTGGTGTAGTGGTAGTGGTGTTATTCGTTATATAATAATAATAATGATGATGATGATGATGATGATGATGATGATGATGATGATGATGATGATGATGATGATGATGATGATGATGATGGATGATGATGATGATGATGATGATGATGATGATGATGATGATGATGATGATGATGATGATGATGATGATGATGATGATGATGATGATGATGATGATGATGATGATGATGATGATGATGATGATGATGATGATGATGATGATTGATGATGATGATGATGATGATGATGATGATGATGATGATGATGATGATGATGATGATGATGATGATGATGATGATGATGATGATGATGATGATGATGATGATGATGATGATGATGATGATGATGATGATGATGATGATGATGATGATGATGATGATGATGATGATGATATGATGATGATGATGATGATGATGATGATGATGATGATGATGATGATGATGATGATGATGATGATGATGATGATGATGATGATGATGATGATGATGATGATGATGATGATGATGATGATGATGATGATGATGATGATGATGATGATGATGATGATGATGATGATGATGATGATGATGATGATGATGATGATGATGATGATGATGATGATGATGATGATGATGATGATGATGATGATGATGATGATGATGGATGATGATGATGATGATGATGATGATGAATGATGATGATGATGATGATGATGATGATGATGATGATGATGATGATGATGATGATGATGATGATGATGATGATGATGATGATGATGATGATGATGATGATGAATGATGATGATGATGATGATGATGATGATGATGATGATGATGATGATGATGATGATGATGATGATGATGATGATGATGATGATGATGATGATGATGATGATGATGATGATGATGATGATGATGATGATGATGATGATGATGATGATGATGATGATGATGATGATGATGATGATGATGATGATGATGATGATGATGATGATGATGATGATGATGATGATGATGATGATGATGATGATGATGATGAATATGATGATGATGATGATGATGATGATGATGATGATGATGATGATATGATGATGATGATGATGATGATGATGATGATGATGATGATGATGATGATGATATGATGATGATAGATGATGATAATAATAATAATAATAATAATAATAATAATAATAATAATAATAATAATAATAATAATAATAATAATAATAATAATAATAATTGGTGGTGGTGTGATGGTGGTGGTAGTATGACGATGGTGCGGTGGTGGTGGTGGTGGCGGCGACGGTGGTATGGTGGTGGCGGCGGCGGCGGTGGTATGGTGGTAGTGGTGGCGGCGACGGTGGTTGCGGTGGTATGGTGGTGGTAGTGGTGGTGGTGGTTGCGGTGGTATGGTGGTGGTGGTGGCGGTGGCGGCGGTGGTGTGGTGGTGGTGGCGGTGGTATGGTGGTGGTGGCGGTGGCGGCGGTGGTGTGGTAGTGGTGGCGGTGGTATGGTGGTGGTGGCGGCGGCGGTGGTATGACGGTAGTGGTGGCGGCGACGGTGGTTGCGGTGGTATGGTGGTGGTGGCGGCGGCGGTGGTTGCGGTGGTATGGTAGTGGTGGTGGCGGTGGTGGCGGTGGCGGTGGTGTGGTGGTGGCGGCGGTGGTATGGTGGTGGTGGCGGCGGCGGTGCTATGACGGTAGTGGTGGCGGCGACGGTGGTTGCGGTGGTATGGTGGTGGTGGCGGCGGCGGTGGGTGCGATGGTATGGTGGTGGTGGGGGCGGTGGTATGGTGGTGATGGCGGCGACGGTGGTTGCGGTGGTATGGTGGTAGTGGCGGCGACGGTAGTGGTGGCGACGGTGGTTGCGGTGGTATGGTGGTAGTGGCGGCGACGGTAGTGGTGGCGACGGTGGTTGCGGTGGTATGGTGGTAGTGGTGGCGGCGGCGGTGGTGTGATGGTGGTGGTGTGACAACGGTGGTATGGTGGTGGTGGTGGCGGTGGTATGGTGGAGATGGCGGCGACGGTGGTATGTTGGTAGTGGTGGTGGTGGTGGTATGGTGTTGATGATGTTGGTGTAAAAGTTGGAAAATGACTTCCCCCAAAAAAAAGGGGAAGTCATTTTCCATAAAATTGCCTTCCTTTTCCATTGACTTCCACCCCATTTTCCTTTGACCAGTCATTTTCCAATGTAACCAAACACCAAAACCCCGGAAAATGACTTCCAGAAGTCATTTTCCAGGTTTCCAAACACACCCTAAGTTATGATATACTTGAATATTAATTCGATTTGATTATCACGTGATAAGATTTTATTCAAAAATTCATCTCGAAACATAAATTAACTCCAAAGTTTATTATTTATTATAACTATATATAATTGTCAACTATATAATAAATTTAAATATATATCATCACAATGCTTTTTCCATTTTCCAAACTCTCATGGTTTGTTAGGCTTTGTTTGCAAATTAAAGCTAAATGATGCCTTTCAAAAAAAAAAAAAAAAAAAAAAAGAGTTCAAATTGACCACCGAACGTAACCTGAAAATGTAATTAGGCTACTGAACGAATTGAAAAAAAAATACAATTAGATCATTGAATACGATAAAATTATGCAATTTGTACACACTAACCAGCAATAACAAGTTACTTACAGATAATTAGTTAAAATTTTAAAAAAATTATTTTAAAAAAATAAAAATTAAAAAAACAGGTACCACCAGATCCATGAAGGGATGAAGGCAGCGGCCATGGCTGCCTTCATCCCTCAAAAGGTTTTTTTTTTTTTTTTTTTTTTTTTTTTTTTTAATGTAGGGATAAAGGCAACAGCCATGACTGCCTTCATCCCTTCAAGCTTAAAAAATTATATATGAGGGAATGAAGGCAACGACTATAACTACCTTCATCCATTCAAAGTTATTATTATTATTATTATTATTATTATTATTATTATTATTAAATATCTCTTCAGGCTTTAAAAAAAATATAAAGAAATGAAAGCAACGGCTATGGCAGCCTTCATCCCTTCAATTTATTATTATTATTTTTAAATAAAGGGATGAAGGCAGTAGCCATGGCTACCTTCATCCCTTCATGAATCTAGTGGTACCTTTTATATATATATATATATATATATATATATATATATATATATATATATATATATATATATATATATATAAGTTTTTTTTTTTTTTAAAAATAGCTAATTATCTGTTGGTAACCTGCTATTGCAGGTCACTTAGAACAAATTGTATGATTTTACGATGTTCAATGGTCTAATTGCACCCTTTTTTTTTTTTTTCATTCAATGGGCTAATTGCACATTCAGGGGCCAATTTGAACGTTATTCTAAAAAAAAAAATCTAAATGCTGAAAAATTAATAAATAGCTAGCTAATTGAAATTAACGTGTTTGGTAAAATTAATTGTTGAATTAGTTGATAAGTGCAAAAAGACATAAAATGATAAATTAATATATTAAGATTTTTATTAATAAATGGTAGATGATGTCATTTTTGTAAATTAATAAAGATTTTAAAAAGGAAGAAGTTAAAAAGTCAGATCATAAGTTTATTTTAAGCACCCCATGTTAATAGAATCATGTATTTCACCGACTATTATTGGTAATAATTGTTGGTGGTATGTAATATTGACACTTAAGATGTCAATCTTAGTCCAAAATTGATGTACTAATACAAAAATGATCAAAATATTAAAGTTATGACCATAAATTAAACACAATAAGAAAATCAACTCGATAGCATGAAAACGATAAACTTGATGCCCGCTGAAAGATACTCTTTAATTTGTAGACACCTGTTTAATTGAGCACAACCAATAAATCCGATAACTTGATATTTTAAAATTAAAACAAATAAATTTTATCCCATAATAATTAACGCGATTAATTTGGATATATAAACTCAATTACTCAAGCAAGTTAACTTGAAATCGAGTAGGTTGGCCTAAATAATTAACATAACTCTCTATACTTTCTCAAATATTTTCAATCTAAAAAATTTAATTCCCCACCACCCATTTAGAATGGTAATCAGCAGGTCAACACACTACATAGTAATTGACATTATTATTATTATTAGGAAAATACTATATGTACTCATATCTTCTACTCCCAAGTTTTACTCGCACACTTGAAATTTTGATATAGACACTTTTACAAGCGCCCACATGAAGAAAATAACTTATCAACGCCCGTTACATCATGAAGTAAATTTGAGGGAGTATGATTTGGGAGTACATGTAATAGAACTCTTATTATTATTATTATTATTATTATTATTATTATTATTATTATTATGTTTCTAGAAATAGCTAAACGACAGTACGCTTGCCAGAATTATTATTACGTCAGTTTTGAACGTCATTGGGTTGCGTCACCTACGCCGTGGCCAAATTTAGACCAGTTTATTTATTTATTTCCACAAATGTATGATATTTCTACTGCTTCAATTCCTCTGATTTTCCAGCCATCTGCTTCTCCCTTTCCTCCTCTCATCTTCGCTCCTTCCCCCCTCGATCACCAACTCCATCCGCCTTTATCTCTCCGCCCACCGCCCCGCCGGATCTGAGCTCTCTCATGGCCAAACCCACCATGGAAAACCCTCTCCACACTCACCGGAAAAGAGTGATCTCAGTGCTTCACAAGGGCAAGAAATCGGCGACTCAGCTTCAAACCCTACTCCGCAACTTCTCACTTGGATCCCAAGAAGAATCCCGCCGCCTCTTCCCTGAGCTCACGGAACAAATCATGGGATCTTTCTCCGAGGCTGTCTCCCAGCTTCTTCAGGCTGCTGATTCCGCCGTCTCCGGCGAGAACCCGGCCAAGGCTCGCCGAGGATGTTACAACAGAAGGTTCTATTCTGTCTGTGTTTGTTTTTTTTCTTTCTCTCTCTTGCTTAGATAATCACCATTTTTAATTTATTGGTGTTTCTGGTTTAGCAGAAAGTGTTCAGATACATGGATCAATGTCTCTAACACCAAGGAAGATGGGGGTGCATGGAGGAAATATGGCCAGAAACAGATCCTCAATTCAAAATATCCTAGGTACACTCTACTATAATTCACAATAATAATAATAATAATAATAATAATAATAATAATAATAATAATAATAATAACAACAAATTTTCTCCAATATATTGTCGGACCCCTACTGAGTTGTATATGGTACAACTATATAGTTGTACCAGGTACCATTCATATCATTGATACCAGATAGAATCACAGAAATTCTAATATTATTATTATTTTTATATTTTTTATTAATGTCACACCGGTGTTGAATTATATATGGTACAACTATGTAGAAATATATAATACATGCATGGTTGTATTAAGTACAATTTAATATAATGTTGTTTTGTATGTTAAGAGATTGATATGACAATACAGTGTGTGTGTGTATTATTGTTATTGTATTTTGTGTATTATTATTGATTTATATTCTATATTTTAATTCCATTTTTTTATGTTTATTTATTGGCGTAGGTGTTACTTTAGGTGTACCCACAAGCATAGCCAAGGATGCAAAGCAACAAAACAGGTTCAAAGGATATCTGAGGATGAATACAAGACCATGTACTTTGGTCATCACACTTGCAAAGATTCTTTTAGGGCTCCGGTTCTCGCGATCGAATCTATCTCGAATGATCCTTTTCCTATGACGACTGCGGATTCTACTTACTCGCCGAGCTTTGAATGTATCACGCAAGAAGGCAGTGGCGGCGGTGATCATAGCTATAACGACGGGATTGTGAATCAAGAAGATCATCAAGAATTTAAGGATGAATATTGTATGACTTCGGATAATTTTGATGAGGATGAGAGCTGCTTTGCCAATTTGGACAACCTTTTTCAATCAGAGGAAATGCGAAGACTCTTGGATTATTAGGAAATTAAAATAGTTACTTTAGTTTCCATTAATATGCATGCATATGTATGTAGAGTATGTACTAGGTTGCCTTGCATAAATCTACCACTTCATCTATGGCTTTTCTATTGTGTCTTCGTCAATGCCATAAGACACAATCATGCTCATGTTGGAGTGATTTAATAATAATAAAATATGTAATTATTCTCCGCTCGATCTACTTTTTTATATGGTAAAAACAATTGAAAATATACAAAATTTCTTTGGTCAAAGATTATTAAAATTTTATCTCAATAGATCATATTTTCCTCCTTACCTTGATCATCACATGGTGTCAAGTTGCATATGGACCGTATTCAAACAAAAGTGAGACATAGAAAGATATAGGCCCACTTTGGTAACATAGTAATCAATTTTAGCCTATTTGACCAATATTAGTTGTTTGACTGGGTTAAACAATCAAAATGAGTGTTTGATTAATTAGTTTTTTGTAACAAGTTATTACTCCAAAATGTTAAAATTCAAAAAGCTGCTCAAAGTAGTTTTTTCGATCAGTTTTTTGAAAAAGTCATTTTGCATGTAATCAACTATCAGCTAACAACTAATTTACTAAACATTTTCCTGCTATCAACTAGTCAAACTTACCAAACACCGCCATAATCAATTTCTTTAATTTTCTCTCATAACTTGACTACTGTACTCTCCGAGCTATTGTGTAAGTTTCAGTATTGGTTTTGAGTGCATGAAATTAAAATACATATAGTTGTGTAAATTTTACAAGACACGAAAATTGTTAGTTTTTACAAATCAAAACTTGGATCGATAGTGACAAATTCACCTCTAATACAATAATTATTCTATAACACAATACTTATATTTTACATCACCACAAGTCCCCAACTACAAATAAAAAAATAACGGACACCAACAACCTATAAAACCACACAACAAAAACCACCTTCAATCCCATGAACTTTATATCAACATTAATGGATGTAGGCCATTTACAGGATTATCAAACACAAGTGTAGTAGGTCCCATGCATCCAATTTGCATAGTTATTTTGGCTCTATTTTTCAGGCTACAACAAAACTTGTTAGGCACCGGCAATTAATACTTTGCGGTAGTGGCACAAAGCTGCAACTTGTTTATCGTGCCAGTGTGCGTGGACATACAATAAATAATATAACATACATCATACAAACTATATATGCATAAACAACTAACATAAAAAAAAAAAAAAAAAATTAAAACCATATGAAAAAACTGCTCTCGATACTGTCAACTAAATATTAATATGCAATAGGTCCTATCATAAATGCACAAAATAATATTCATCCACATCCAATTCGTACAGTTATTTCGGCTCTCAATACCGTCAACTAAATATCAACATGCATTAGGTCCTATCATAAATGCACAAAATAATATTCATCCACATCCAATTCGTACAGTTATTTCAGCTCTCAATACTGTCAACTAATATTAACATGCAATAGGTCCTATTATAAATGCACAAAATAATATTCATCCACATCCAATTCAAACGTACAGTTATATTGGGTCTCAATACCGTCAACTAAATATCAATGTAACATACAATAGGTCCTATATATCATAAATGCACAAAATAATATTCATCCACATCCAATTCATATGTACAGTTATTCCAAAACAAAATTAAATTAATACACGTTAGGCACTGGCAATTAATACTTTGGCAATGGCACATAACTGCAACTTGTGTTACCTCACTTACCTGCCATTGTATAGTAGGCAGTAAATTAAATAACATACTTCAAATCTTTTACAATGACTACCTGCCCTATCACTGCAAGTTGCAACCGCCACTCACAACTTGTACACACTTTATTCAAAGTCACAACTTCTGTCTAGCAAGTGGCTAGCCACGTAGCATGTTTTAAATTAAAAAGTGTTGTGTTTTTTTTTTTTTTTTTTCTTTTAACACGTTTTGAATAATTAATCATTGATCTCTTTTGAATAATGGATTATATATTGGTTTTACACCTTTAACTATTTTGGTGTTAAGATGTAGTTTCTTAATTATGTTGTGTACTTGTGTATGTACACATATTATTCCCAAAAGAATGAATCTCCAACTCCAATGACCCCTCACATTTCAGCCCGACAGAGCATTTGGGAGAATGTAAATCATGATATGTCAGCTGAAAACAAATGTTAGACATTTGTTTTCTGCGGAGTCTCCCTCTCAAAGTGGGGTTGTTCACACACTGCCGTTGGTGAGAATACGCTACCACATTTACCTGCAAATTAAGAACTACATATAAAGACCACGAGGTGTCTTGAGCAGGCCCTAAGTGTAAGAAACACGTTTAAGCTCGTACCATACTCCGACCAATCCACATTCACACCGGGTTGGCCCAATTAAGAGACGGGACAAAGTGTTGGCCAGATTAGTTTTCCATACAAGAGAGGGTTCGAACTCCCGACTTCTCTTAAAGGACAAGAATGCGCGATCATTAACGTCAACCAAACTGATTAAAGTGATAAATCAATTTAGATTGTTCATAACAACTGATGAGTGATGACTCAAATCAAGAATAGTAATAAACAAATCCCGCCGCACAATGGACCTATCAAGCTCCATCTCCTCGAGGCAACCTCTCGTCTTCTTCCTCTCATTATTGTACAAGTTTCTCCTCCGTTTCTTCCGATTTGCCTTTTCACATTTCGAAAAGAACTATAATTTATTTTATTATTTAACTCGAGGGAGATCGAAACCGACAGTGGACAACGTCGTAACCTCAAATGGTGGGCGACGCCACACAAGTGGCAAGTGCTAGCTAGGATAGCTGTGCTACGTGTCTCTGCATTATTGGTGAATTATATACATTATTGTACACTTCCATTGAAGGCTAGGAAGGTGGGATACATACTGGAAGACAATAACGACAAACCTTAACTTTATTTTTCTTCACTCTCAAAAATGTTTTGTTTTTTCAATTCCTATTTCCTGTGTTCTTCAATTCAATCCGTCCTCGGTGGAACGTACGCAGTACGCTGGCTTATCTCTTCTGGGACCAGACCACTGAGGATGTATGTTCATCCAATCATCCATCCATCCATCCACTTGGAGAAGATAATCAATATAATGTATAGTATGTCTCTCTTTTCACATTAATTCTTTAGTACTGATTTGAATTCGGTCCGACTTGCATATGTTATCTATTAATTAGTTGAAAAAAGATTGACTCAATTTGACTCTCTAACAATGTGATGTACCCCGTACAAGAATCAATCCTCCGAAGCTGCTATTAGTTGAGAAAGACTTTGATATATATATTCAAAATTTTTTAATATAGTATATCTCAGTCGATTATCTGACCAGCTTGCAGAATTCTTTAATATGACATACCTCGTATGTATAGAGTCCACTCAATAGATTATCCGACCTTGCAGTTGCACAAACAGCTCTTCACTTACCAACTGTATGAAACTATTAGGTTTACTTGACCATAATTGCACATAATATATAAAAGTAATAAGTATATAGTCTAACAATCCATTTAACTTTTTAATTGAGACAGAATATTTTTAAAAACATACTTGAGGTAGAAAGTACATCCCCTTGTTGTCCAGAACTCATCAAAAATAATGAATCTATACACATAATAAGGCAGGTTGAGTTTAACATATAAAAATAATAAATGCATAATCTAACAACAAATTCAATTTTTATTGAGACGAATTGAAACAAATATTTTAATTATTGAAATGTCGTTTTCAATGAATATGTGGAAGCACTGTTCCTGACTGTGATGAAACCATGGTCCATGGGCGACAGATTTCTCGTCACGTCATTAATTAATTCGAACACTGATTAAAAAATAAAATTAAAGAAAAAAAAAAAACGTACGTGATCATTTAATCATGTCGGGTGGGTAATTGGGTAATGTTTGCAGACGATGATAAGGTTCAATGAAAAAAGACAGGTAAAAAGGGTAATACGGAGTAGTAAAGTAATTAATGTAAAGTACTTAAGTGGAATAAAGTTGTTTTCTCGCATGGATGCATACAGCTGTTTTTTTTTTTTTTTTTTACACAAACAAAAGCCTACAACCACTATCTAAAAATATATATTGGGTAAAACTCACTTCGCTAATATATAATAATCCACAACTACACTCGAGAGGTAACCTCACTCATATATAATAAGGTGTGCATAAAGTAAATTTTTTAGTTGTCATCTCCAGTGTAATAAGATGTGCACTGAGTAAATTGTGTCCTGCTCTTGTATAATAGTTTTCAAATCATCTGTAATAAGGTATGCACTGAATAAAGCTAGTATTGCGCCCGCTTTTGTGTAATAGCGCTCAAACCACACAAAAGAGGTAGCAATACTCTTGCATGTGTAATAGCTCGCAAACCACACATGAGAAATAATTTGTATTAGGAAGATCATGTGCATGCAATATATTCAACAAAAAGAGTATACGTTTACAAGAATCAAACTCAAAAGACAATTTAATACAAGAATCATATATTCTAAGTAACTCGACCAATTATTTTGAGATAATGTAATACGTAATAATTTAATACAGCTAAGTGTGAATTGTATGTGAATACTTCTACTCCCAGCTGGCTGTAAGTCTGTACTTGTTTATTTAATAGTTTAGGAAAGAGACAAAAGTGGATAAAGCAAGGTTATGTTTGACGTATTGAATAAGTTATGACTTATTAGTTTCGTATCTTTAGATAAGGTTAGTTTTATATATATATATATATATATATATATATATATATATATATATTACTGACTCTGTTATAATTTAGTATTTCTTCAAGTCATGTCACTTGCCATAACGTCACTAGCAGTTTTTTTGGAATATGCATGGAGCCATGACTTCCTATTTAAGGGAATCACTTCATAACACTTGACCATAAAGTTATTGACAATTTTTTTTTTTAAATTTAATTTCGATAATTGATGTGAATAAATTATTGGAATATGCATGGAGTAGTTATAATGCCAGCTAGAAAATTTGTGATAAGATAATTAGATAAATGATTCACGGAGCGTTTGGTTGGGAGTAAGGAATTAGGGTGGAAAGGAATTGCAATTCGGTGGGAAAAGAATAAGGTGGGAATAAAGTAGGAATTCAAATTACATTGTTTGGTAGGGATGAATATAATTATTGGGTAGGGAATGAAAGAAGTGATATAAAGACTAAAAATGTCATTGTGTAATAATAATAGTAGTAATAATTAAGGGTACTTTTGTCATTTCATCCCTTTTTTCCTTTTCCCACAACCACCGAATTGCAATTCATAGGGGGTGCCCATGAATTGCAATTCAGCAAAAGGAGAGAATTGCAATTCCCTCTAACCAAACGGCGTAATTGTGACTTCCACTGAATTGCAATTCAACTACAGCCAAATTACGCCCAACCAAACAGGCCATCAATGTTAATATGAATTGAGTTTGGTCTTTCAAAAAAACAGTGTAAGGCACGTGTTCAACTTAGACGGTCTTGATCTCTAGTTCAAGGTCAACCTAGTAGCAAGACTCTAGTCAATAGGGCCATGGGTGGAAATCCCTATAGTATTTATCATGTCGAAATTGAGAAAGAGTTATACTACATATACTCATAAATTTTACTCTCTCAAATTTACTTCTTGATGTAGCTGATAATAGTAAGTTGTTTTCTTTATGTGGATCCCTGTAAATGTGTCTATATTAAAATTTTAAAAATGCAAATAAAAATTGAGAATAGAAAATGAGAGTACATATATTATTTTTTATTAAGAAATGAACAAAAATCAATGGTTTATTGTTTACGATATTTCATTAACGAACTTTTATTTTTATTAAAAAAGAGTTAAATTATGCAAATTTTGAATATGTATTGATAAGTGACAACTAACGTAAGCAGATTACTAAAATAATTAATTGTAAAGTCGGAGTTGCTAATTAAAGAGCTTTGTGCAAATGTAATATACTTTCTCTTGAGTAAAAGTTAAACTTTACAGATAAGATTGAAACAAAATTCAAATTACTTTCGTGACAATAATGATACTGAACACAATACAATAAAAAATAATAATAATAATAAATAATTTAATAATTTAATATTAGAAAAATATAGAATTGGCCCTCTAAGCACTCTAGCATCTTAATCTTTCTGTAATAATAAATGTTGTGAATAGGACAATACAATGGCTCCATGCTTTCTCGTTATATATGTCAATTTGTCTCTTTCCACATAAGGGTAAATTGTTTTTTTTTTTTTTTTTTTCACCATCAATTTGCTATTTTTATTTTTATATTTCTACTTTTATATTCAATTCTACTCAAATGCCTTTTTGCATATGTTGATTGAGATTGGAGTTTGGGCCCAAGGAGCACAAAGAGTGGGCTCGAATTGGGCCTAGAATGGCTAACAGGTTTTGTTGCCATAATGCAAGTGGGCCATAAGGACCGCCCAACAGCATTATTGGGCCATATTGCTCTCCTTTGGGCTCATTGGCCCAGTATAGTGACAACTTCTTCCAAAACCAGAAACAGTTGACTATAACCCAACGGGGTAGTTCAAGTGGCAAATGAGTTCTCTTTGTAAGAAAAAATTTTGGGATAACTGGCTGAACCAGTTTTCGTGTCTCCCAGAGCGAGCGGGAATTAGTTGGATTGACCCGAACAATAAGACGAACGGAGCGGAGATTAATCTACATTTAATTTTGTAACAGAGTCAACCGTCTGACCAACTTGCTTAGGTTGTCATGCTAATTATGGATACGTCAATACCAACTAAGGGAGAAAAAAAGATGAAGAAAATGATTTAGAGTACATTAGATCACAAAAGATTTACTATGTTGGGTGTGTTATGTCTCATGATGTCGATATTTCATGTTTGTTGAACCATAAATATGATGCCACGAGACACACCCAAGTTGGCATGGTATTAAATGGCAATATAATTTGCAACAATAATGACGTCCAACACGCTTGTCACACGTTGTTTCTTAACAACGTTCTCCACTCGGATTAGACTTCCTATCAAACCTAACAATTGTTCTTTGTTCTACTTTATCCTACTATACCAACCACTAGGTATCAAACTATCAATTCATTTTCTCCGTTTAACTAATTTTCTTCTGCTCCGGCATCTCCAAAAGCTGCAACCAAGAAGAGTAACCAAAAAGCTTCCATTTTTTTTCAGGTAATCTAGTCAATTTTGATCATTTTTCTTCCAATTTTTTTTCAAGATTTCATGGTGGGTAGTCTTGGGTTGTGAAACTGGGGTCTGGGTATTCATTGTTTTCTGATTATCAGGTCGAGGAAGAGTATGGGTCACCACCACCACCCTCACCACCACCCCCACCACCACCACGAAGGCGGCCGTCCATACGATGATCCAATCCTCGCATGTTGTTGCTGCCCATGTTTCCTAGTCTCCTCAGTGTTCTCCGTGTTCAGGAGATGTCTGTTTGTTGCCTGTTATCCTGTGCTGCAATGCTTTGGGTGGGATGAACATAGGCACCACCACCACCACAGGCATTTCTATTAGCTTTTAACTTCAACCACCTTAAAACCCGTCAAGTTAAAGTAATTTATCCTTCCATAGTTCTGTTACACGAAAGTGTAATGATTCTGGATGGAGAAAATTTCGTCTTTGTGGGCAAATTTAGCGTTTAGGCTTTAGCTTCATCTTCCATTTTTTTAGTTTCTAAACTTGTGATTCATGTCAACCAAGACAATCATTGAAACTTGTAGTCCATATTTTCTGGTGTATCTGAATGATGATTTGATTGTTGTAATCTATGGTGAATTTTAGTAATTTTGCTAATTTTGAGGTCAAAGGGAAGATGACGACCACTTCTTGGTGCCACAACGTTCCAAATTGTTGTCTTTTTGTCATTTCATTTTGTTTGTCTTCAAGGTTCTTGAAAATTGCCATTTGTGTCTGTCCGGGTCAACTCAATTTTGCGTGTTTACTAGGGCAGGTTGTTTGTTGGCTTTGACAAACCTACTTTATGTCCCATCATGTTTTTGAGAAGACTTGCAAGTCATTTAAAGTGGGTATTTCAAATTTTGTGCCATCATATTTTAATGAAAAATATTAATTGTGGGAATTAAAAAGTTTATAATGATTGATAATTAAATTGTTAATGTAATTATAAAGTCTAAATATGATGCTAATGTAATTACAGGATTGAGATATGATGTTAATGTAATTATAGGATTGAGATTGGAAGGTTGACTTTTTGAGTTGGTATATATGTTTTGTGGCTTATTTTGAAATGTTATTTATGGTAACATTTTAAAATAATTTATTATTTTAAACTTTTTATCTTTTATCGAAGCTTATAAGTTATAAGCTCTTGTAAACATAGTCATAATATGCTCATTTGGGTAATACGGAAACCCTAGTCATTATATGAGGGTCTTGCTCATGTGTATTAGCCTATAAAACACAAAGGATAAATCCCACTCCTTTGTAACACTTTGCAAACCATATAAAAAAAAAAGATAATCGCACTAAGAAGACCCTATGTAATAAGGCTCAGAGAATATTAAAAAAAATCGAACTCATAATTAACTCATAATTTTTAATACGAGAATCATGTTTTTCCAACTCGATTACCCATTTTGAGGGCACTCTTACTTTTGCAATTATACAAAATCACTTAGTCCTTCCATGGAAAATAGGAACCGGAAATCTACAAATTTACATAATTGAAGGATTATGAGAACATTTTATAGTTAAATGGTCCAAGTGAGAACGAAGATAGTGGTAAATGTAAATATATGGAATAAGCCCACAGGCCTTGTATTATGGGCCTGGTAGTGTAATTGCGCTTTGAGGAGGCAGGCCCATTTGAGCACCATGTCTAAGAAAATCATGAATTGAATGTGATTGCAATTAATACATTATGTACCTACAATTAATAATTTTTATATTTATAAATAAATTAAAAACATATCACATAACATGATAATTATAAATACATAAATTGTTAACTATTAGCAACATAATATATATTCGCAATTAACATATTATGTTATTTTTAAACTAGCATCCATGTAAATTATCAAATCATATTTTTCCAACTTGATCACCTCTTTTTAAAACATATCTTTTACAAATATAACTCACCAGGTGGATATAATAACTCTGATCTATGTTCAATCCTGAATAAAATTTAGCTATGTTAAAATTCAATATACTAATAATAAATAAAGCTAAATTATTACGGAGTATAAAATATTCAAATATAATGTAACTAAATTGATCGACTTTATGCAATGTAAATTATTATAATAAATTATTCTTTATAAAATATATATCTATTCGGATAAGATATATGCTATCCATACGGCTTGCTTATAATTATATTATAATTAAAATAATAATCATTTATTTGAGCGGCGCCGGCTGATCATACGGTCATCTATGATCACAAATGGTGTACTTGCAATAATGTAACTTCATAACTTTATATATATATATATATATATATATATATATATATATATATATATATATATATATATATATATACAAGATCAAATGCGACGGAGTTCTCACATAAAAGGTGCATAAGTTTAAAGTTTAAGGTCGTAAGTTTATAGTTTTAGGTGCCTAAGTTTAAAGCTTAAGGTGTGTAAATTTATAGCTTAATGTGCGTATATTTAAAGATTAAGGTGTATCACTTATTCACTTTCTAGTTAGTGCATGAATTTAACTCTTTAAGGTGCATGAATTTAACTCTTAAGGTGCACAACTTTGATTCATTAGGAATATCGACTTCCATACTCTAGGTGCATAAATTTAAAGCTTAAAGTGCATTATTTTACAGATTAAGGTGTATAATTTTGAAGCTTAATTAAGGTGCATCAGTTTGAAATTTAAGGTGTATCAGTTTAGTACTTAAAGTGCATTACTTCGAAACTTAAGATGCACTAGTTCAGTACTTAATGTGCACAATTTCAACACTTAAGGATAAGTTCGAAGACTTAAATGCATCGATTCAAAACTTAAGGTGTATAAGTTTGAGAGTTAAAATGCATTAGTTCAGAGTTTAAGGTACATAAGTTCGACACTTAAGGTGCATCAGTTCGAAACACTTAAGATCACTCGCAAGTCACATCCATGTTGCTAGGAAGCGCGTTAAAAAAAAAAAAAAAAATCATTCATTTTAATTGAACCGTAAATCTAAAATAAATCAACGACTCATACCTCAACTTATTTTTTACCTGAGAGACCCTTCACATCTGAACCTTCCCTAATACGGTCATATGTTCTATCAACGTTATTAATACGAAGTGAGAACTAGATAGGTAGAGTTTGACAATGCAATGTTTGTGTATTATTTTTCCAATGACTATGAAAGATTCATTCAAACCCTAGTTGGTAGGGTCCCAATAAAGCCAACAAGGACCATGTATACTCACCCATCAACATTTACAATAATAAATCATTATAATTTTATTAATAAACAACAACAAAATATTTTCATGAAAACAAATCAAAATTACTCTCAAGATAAATTAAACCTCTAAGCATTCTCTCTTTTGGACTTACTCTCTGTGGTTTAGCAGAGAGTCAGTGAATTCTTTAGATTTTACTGCGGCTTCTCTTCGCAGGAGGCGGAATATTTTCCGTCTGGAAAAACGAGCCGGAAAAGGAACGGTGTCGGGTTTCTCGGAGCCACCGGCGATAAAGTCCAAAGCTCCACACGTACTGAGTCGCCAGAAAATTGACCGCAGCTGTGTACAGTTGTCTTTCGATCTGCGCGGGGCGGAATATTTTTTTGGCGTTGAAAATTGGAACGTAAAGCCATGCAGAAATTGACGCAACGCTTCTCCCATTCTTTGTCGTCGTCTTCATGTTCTTTTCTTCTTCCGTTACATCACTTTTAACACCGTTTTTAGATCGTTGGGTTTTATATAATTTTTTAATTGGAGTTCGTATATATAATTTTTTTTATGCAAATATCATATTTTATTATGAGTTAGGACTGGTTAATCTGTATAAGTAACCCGTACTTGCTCATATGACATTGGTCTAGTGAATAAGAAACATCACTCAAGATTTGATTTCAGTCGCAGGGTAAGGGGTTGGTAATGAGATAATTGAATTAGCCATTAGACCCGACCTGAAGCTCATTGAACGGACATGAAGCAATCAACACGGTCAGGAGTCCAGCAGGACGAGATGGAACGATTCCAGAGTGCAATGCACTTAGTACGTAGCGTAGCAGGGCCGCACCACCTCATCAAAAGAGCATGAATTATGAATGAGAATGCACAACAATTACTACGAAGTCATGACGCTTATTGAGGAGAGTCATTGCACTTATTAGGAGACCGTTGTGCCCTTACCACTATATTGTATAAAAGATGAGCTTATGTCATAACATAAAGAATGTAGCATGCTCTATGTACTGAGGCTAGCTATAGCAACACGTTTTATCTTTGTTCACTTATAACAAATATTTCTAACGTAGTTACTGTAAAAAATTAATAGTAAAAAATTTGATATAGTTAATAGGATAAAATTAGAATTCACCCATATTAATTAAAATGAGAGTTAAATTGACATGTAAATCATAAGTAATAAATAACTATCTAAAAACTAGTATTATTTTGTTAACTCAAAAGAATCACACAAAAATCCTCCTTAGCTTGTTTTTTCATTGAAGCCATTTGAAGCCTTATAAATCAAGATTAGAGAGTAATGGATGTTGCTTAATTTAATCATATTCATAGAGAAATCGATATTTGTGAAGACTAAGCTTGGCTTAACAACTAATCAAATGTAACTAGGTTGGATAATATAATACTTCCGATGTATAACTAAACAAAAATCACAATGTCATATATTTGGCATTATTTACCATTATCATTGGAACACTCCAAGAATATGAATGCAAGTATTCATGTAAGGTAACTTGCACTTGTTCATGGTCCATCATGTTGATTTTTTTTTTATTTTTTTTTTTTTGGGGGGTCAAACCACATATTTTTCATCAATTAAGGTATGCTAGGGTTATACACGTTGAGACTGGGTAGGACCTCAAAGGATATGATGGTAAAACACACCCTCATAGGTTTTAAGATAGTTTGCATCTTCAAGATTCAAACTTAACACCTGATCAAACTGAAAGTTTAAGAGACTCGGATCATCTCATCCATAAGCATGAGTATCTGGTCGATTATTGAGCTAATGGATAATCATCAACAAGATTTCAAGAAGGAAAACTACACAAGTTAAGGCCTAAATTTTGGACGACAAAGCATGTCCATACCATGACTTATGTCTTAAGTTGTCATTAATTAACATAGTTGCTCTTGCGATTAACGTTTGTTGATGACTTGAAACTTGAAAGCAATTTCCTTTAATCCTAAGTGTTAGTCATTATGTTTCAATTCTAAGTCAGATCATCACACTTAACAGATAAAAACCCCTTCTTCATCAATCGTCACATCCACAACCAAACAAAGTTAATTATATATATTTTGATCAATACCCAATATAATGATGTTAATTTGTTTGCCACTATATATATGTAATAACTCTTTGACAAATATTGTGTATATATGTTTAATATGTTATTGGAAGATGACAAGTGTTGAGAGTGTAGTAAACATGAATGAAGTGACAATATTTTGTCATTGTGGTTTGAACTTGAATTGAGTTTGTTGAGTGAGTTAGAGGTGCGGGGCATTACTCTCGTGGTACAGAACATCGATAATTTTGTAAATGTATCATTAGGGTTATTTATAAATATGATGCTTGTAAGCTTTTCTTTGTTTTTCATTTTCTATTATTAATCTAGCTTGATCTTGATATGTTTTTATCAACATCAAATATAATATTTATTTTGAAAAAAAAAAAATTGAACCATATATGATTATTAGTTAAGTGGACATGTTCTTATAATCTAGTCACACAATTAATGGGATCTAATCAAACAATATAATCCATTGTTGATAGAGAGAATAGAATAGGGGAAACCCAATGTGCTTTTTCTTGTGACTTTAGTGGAATTGAAGAAAGGAAGCTCTAAAAGCAAAAGTAGTCACTCTCTGCAACCTCATCACCAATATGAAAAAGATAACACACTATCGCCCCCCCCCCCCCCCCCACCCCTTCTTTATTGAATATTGAACTACCTTCACTTCTCCATATCTATGCTCCAACTACCATTCTTTATTGCTCATTGTCACCTCCTCTTTCCTTTTCTTTTTCTTACAAACAAATCAACAATGAGGAATGGCATGAAAGTAAATTCCTAGCAAGTGTATGGTGCACCCAACTCCATGTGCCACATATAGGTGACACTCATCAAAATTATGAAAATTTCTCCGATGTGATATGATGCAACATTATAAATGGTAATAAAAATAAATAGATAAATAATATTAAATAAGATTATAAAAATATTATATACAACAAAAAAGGAGGCTGAACTCATGCCTCGTTAAGTTAATCGAATGCTGACCTTTCGGAACAAGGAAAATCCTACATAAGCACGTGACGCCCTTGAACAGGTAATCCGATTATAGTTCTAGATGTTCGGCTTTCAAGACAGGTGGATGCATCAGACCACCATATCGTTGTCAACTGTGTTGATTGAGCCCTGTCTTCCCAGGGTCAAGGGTCCCCTGGGACTCACCGCCGACGTTCACCCATCGGACAGGTAAGCCGATTGAGTCGGAATCAGAATTGAAAGATGGAAGACCTGGATGTACTAAATTAGGAGCATGCTAATTAATAGTGTAAAGGTGTGAAGTGATGTCTTTTTTTCTTTGTTTTTAGTCAACAAATATTTAAGAGTTGAATTTATATTATTGCATTTTTTTATGTTAACAAAATAAACTTGTCGTGATTCTTTACTGGAATTTGATATTGTAATCACTCATTTGGAATGACAACATAGGTGGTGCCATCACATTACATAGTAATTAGCTTATCATAAGGTACTTAATTAATACAAACATATTATTTAAAAAAAATAATGCAATAATATTAGTGTTTAATACGGAGTACAATATTGTAAATCTAAGAGGAAAATATAACATTTAAAAAAAAAAAATTACTCCCTATTCCCTTACTTCCTAGTGCATTATTAAATACTTGATGAGAATTATATTCTTAAAAATATAATAATAATTTTTTTAGCATAATAATACACTTACTTTCTTTTTTATTTTTCTAAAAAAAACAAAATAATCTACTAACTAGTAGTTGGAGGAATACTCCATAGGAATACATTCAGCAATTTTCTTATTTTGTGTGCAAGGTTGAACCAAAAACCTATTACATGCTGACACGTGCCTCATATATAAAAGTGGGCCCTATTGGGCTTCTAATTTTTCCCTTTTCTTTTTCTTTTTTTTCCGGACAAATTATACCATGACTCAGGATCTCACCTTACATTATAGACATAGTCAAAAAATAATTTTAAGATTTTGTATCGATATTTGACACATTTTATACTTGTAGTATTATATTATGTGCCAGCAATTATTTAAAAATTAACTTTCATATTTTGTATTTATAGTTAACACATTATGTATCTGCAGTTCATAATTTTTGTATATATAATTATCATATTATATGTCAATAATTATTAAGTTATTTGTTTACTTAAATAGTTAATTGTAACTAAAAGAAAATTTTTTGTACCAAAATTCACAATGCAATATAAAACGGATTTATTGTATAACAATTGTTTTTTCCCCTCATTAATAAAGACTATATCTGCCCCTGCACTCCGACAATTGAGAGACGAGAGCTTTAAATGCTTCACTGACTCACCACCTTGCCGGAAACCACCGCCAATTCACCAAACCTCCTTTAGCTTTTTCCGGCGGTTTTTTGTCTCCTTCACTTTCCCCGGCCCACTCCCTCTCTCTTCTTTCTCCACCGCCGCCGCCGGTGGGGCTCTTTTCCTGCGAAATTTCAACCGAGCTAGCTCGCTTCTCGTTCTTTCCTTCTCTGTAAACACCAACCCACCTTCAAATCAACTCTCTTGTTGGGAGATTTAGAGGTTCTTTTCCACTCTTTCAGCTCGTTTTCCCCGTTAACTCCTCCCAAAATTTCACCTTTTTCCTCGCAGATTTGAAAATTCACTTTCTTTCCCCCCCCCCCCCCCTTCTCTTAACCGTTTTCTTACTCGGGTTATCTTCTCGCAATGTGGGTAGTTTATTGCGTTTGTTTGTAGTTTCCTGCTCTGGGTTTTCTCGTAGCTGCTGTTTGGTCGGAATTTCTAGCCGTTAATGTCAAATTTTTCCTGGCTAGAAAGAGTTCAAAAACAAGTCATTTCATCTCTAGGAATTTGTTTCTTGTCTATTCTTGTTTCTCCTAGCTGTAGTTGTCGTTATTACCTCGAGACCCAAATAATGTTCTAATCACTTTATATTTCTTTCCAACCAAATGTACGGCTTGCATTCATGTCTGGCTTTAGTGTGTTGTTAAGGTTTCTGAGCCTTTGTAATGGAAATATAAGTTAGAGTGTGTTGTTTTTGGATGTATTGAGGTGGGGGGAATGGGAATGAGAGGGGTGTTGTGCTTTTTGTTTTTGAGTCTTTTTGTTTTGGTTAGGGCTTTGAACCCTTCACTGAATGATGATGTTCTGGGGTTGATTGTGTTCAAGTCTGACATTCAAGATCCAAATGGAAAGCTGGTTTCTTGGAATGAAGAGGATTACAGTCCTTGCAATTGGGATGGGGTGAAATGCAACCCCAGATCCAATAGGGTGTCTGAGCTTAATCTTGATGATTTTGGGCTTTCTGGGAAGATAGGCAGAGGGCTTCTTCAATTGCAGTTCCTCAGGAAGCTCTCATTGGCTAAGAATAATCTTACTGGAGGGTTAAGTGTTAGTCTTACCCAGCTTCCTAATCTCAGGGTGATGGACTTGAGCCATAACAGTCTGTCTGGGCCGATTCCGGCTGATTTCTTTCAGCAATGTGGGTCATTGAGATCGATTTCTTTGGCCAAAAACAAGTTTTCAGGGCAAATTCCTGAGAGTTTGAGCTCATGTTCTGCATTAGCTTCATTGAATTTATCCTCAAATCAGTTTTCTGGAGTGTTGCCTCCTGGGATTTGGTCTTTGCCTTCCTTGAGGTCTCTTGATCTGTCAGATAATCTGCTGAAGGGTGAGATTCCAAAGGACATTGAAGGTCTCAAGAATTTGAGGGTGATAAACTTGAGGAAGAATCAAATTGAGGGCGAAGTACCTGATGGGATTGGAGATTGTTTGCTGCTGAGGTCAATTGATTTTAGCCAAAATTCCCTTTCTGGAGGACTTCCCACCACAATGCAGAAGCTAAGCTTGTGTAACGAGCTAATCTTGAAACAAAATGCATTCACTGGCGATTTTCCGGAATGGATTGGAGAAATGAATAGCCTCCAGACTTTGGACCTTTCAGAAAACAACTTCTCTGGTGAGGTTCCAACTTCTATTGCAAATCTTCAGTCACTGAAGGTACTAAACTTATCCAGGAATTCGATTTCTGGAAGCTTGCCAATTTCCATGAGCAGTTGCATAAACCTTCTGGTTTTAGATGCTAGTCATAACTCCTTGACAGGTGAAGTTCCTTCTTGGCTATATAAACTGGGATTAAAGCAGGTCATCCTTTCTGAAAATAGGCTCACTGGTAGTCTAGATAACGCTTTTGCTACATCTATGGAGAATTCTCGTCAAAAGATTGTAGCTTTGGATATGTCTCACAATAATCTGTCTGGAGAGATTCCATCTGCTCTTGGAGATTTTGATGGCTTGGAATTCTTGAATTTGTCTGGAAACTCACTTTATGGAAGCATTCCTAAGAGTATTGGAAAACTGAAATCCCTGGATATGCTCGACTTGAGTGAGAACGAGTTAAATGGAAGCATTCCTACCGAAATTGGAGAAGCCACCTCTCTTAGGGAATTAAGGCTACAGAAGAACTACATGGATGGAGGAATTCCCGCTTCAATTGGAAACTGTTTGTCACTAATCACTTTGTAAGTTCTCTATTTCATCTAAATCCAATCTTGTAGGTTTATTTGGACTAACAAAATTATCACTTTCATGAAAATTATGAGCTAGGATGATATAAGTTATAATTCAACTTTCACCGTAATCTTGTTAAAGTATTAAGAGAATCTGGATCATATATCATGCTAACAATAGTGTCAAATCGCATACTTTAGATGTTTGGAATGTTCATTAGTTATACTTCCTTCATTAGTTTGGAATGCTTATATTTTTGCAGGTCTCTTTCACATAATAACCTAACTGGTCCTTTACCAGCAGCCCTAGCGAAACTGGGTTCCCTCCAAAATGTCGACTTTTCCTTTAACAAACTAACCGGAAGCCTGCCAAAGCAGCTAGCCGATCTTGTGCACTTGTTATCCTTCAATGTTTCACATAACCGATTAAACGGTGAACTGCCTGGCGGTGGGTTTTTCAACACCATTTCACCGTCTTCTGTGTCTGGTAACCCGTCCCTTTGTGGGGCTGCGGTCAATAGGTCGTGCAATACGGTCCTACCCAAACCGCTTGTACTGAACCCGAACTCAACCGATGATGCTCCCGACACGATCCCTCAAGCTTTTGGCCACAAGAAGAAGATTCTCAGCATCTCGGCCCTCATTGCCATTGGGGCAGCTGCTGTGATTGTCGTTGGTGTGATTGCGATTACTGTGCTCAATATGCGGGTCCGGTCTGCTGCCCCTCGCGCTGCAGCTCTCACGTTTTCCGGCGGGGATGACTTCAGCCACTCGCCCAGTACTGATGCAAATTCGGGCAAGCTTGTGATGTTTACGGGAGATCCCGACTTTAGTACTGGCGCTCATGCTTTGCTTAACAAAGATTGTGAGCTCGGGCGTGGTGGATTTGGAGCAGTCTACCGGACTGTTCTCGGGGATGGACGTCCCGTTGCGATTAAGAAGCTCACGGTCTCGAGCCTTGTTAAGTCCCAGGAGGATTTCGAAAGGGAAGTTAAGAAGTTGGGGAAAGTGAGACACCCTAATCTTGTGACACTCGAAGGCTATTATTGGACCCCATCGCTGCAGCTTCTTATCTACGAATTCGTCTCGGGTGGGAATTTGTATAAACGTCTCCACGAAGGATCGGGGGGGCCAAATTTAGCATGGAGCGAGAGATTCAACTTAATTCTTGGCACAGCTAAAAGCTTGGCTCACTTGCACCAAATGAACATAGTTCACTACAATATAAAGTCAAGCAATGTTCTCATTGACAGCTCGGGTGAACCAAAAGTTGCAGATTATGGCTTAGCAAGGCTGTTGCCCATGCTCGATCGATATATCTTGAGCAGTAAGATCCAAAGTGCACTTGGCTACATGGCACCCGAGTTTGCTTGCAAAACTGTGAAGATAACAGAGAAATGCGACGTGTATGGGTTTGGAGTTCTGGTTCTCGAGATAGTTACTGGGAAGAAGCCCGTAGAGTACATGGAGGACGATGTGGTTGTGATCTGTGACATGGTGAGAGGAGCCCTCGAAGATGGCGGGGTGGAAGATTGCATTGACAAGAAGTTGCAAGGGAAGTATCCAGCCGAGGAGGCGATTCCCGTGATGAAATTAGGGTTGATCTGCACCTCGCAAGTTCCTTCGAACAGACCCGACATGACAGAAGTAGTGAACATTTTGGAGCTGATCAGATGCCCTTCTGAAAGCCACGATGAGGAGCTCGGTTAAGGCCTAAGAATCACGTTTACAATGGCGAAGAAGAATCCGGTTAGTTTAATTTAGTCTCGAGGCAAGAAGTCTGAAACAGTTTCTGCAGAAATTTTTTTCCTTATTTTCCCATTTGCTTATCTATATTCCAGTAGGGGTTACCGGATTCTTTTTCACCTGGGTTCCAATCTGGAACCTCTCTTGTTTATCTTCACTTATCCTTCTTCTACTGTATTTGCCACTTCTCATATCAATTCATGCTAACTTTTGCTTTCTGTTCTTGCATCTGTTAGTGGGTGTGCCACTAAGTCCATTTCTTGAAAAAAAAAAAATGATGAAAAACATCATCTGATGTTTTGGAAATGCAGGATGTATATGTGTTTGTCCTTTTCTGTGTTCTTTTTAAGAAAAAGGTGTGTACCTCTGCTGTCATTGGGGCAAAGTTGAAAACTCACCACAAAACACAAAAAACATGAAAGGTCAGAGCATATGATTTGTCAAGTCAAAAAAGTGATTTGATGGTCTGAAGGTTTCTGGGATTCTTTAGCACAATAATCTGAGTGATGATTATAATAACAGGAAAGTTATGGTATAAAATATGGATTAAAGAGATGGGAAGAATGGAATAGAATAATACTGAATATTATGCTGTCCAGAAAACTGCCATGGCCCATCATATGTCTTTGTGTGTGTGTGTTTTTTTTTTTTTGGTCAAATTTTAGATTTCTGATTAAGGTAGAAAAGACTCACGTCATGATAGGTTAAATATGAAATCTCTGATTAAAATAAAAGAAACTTATGTAATGATATGTTAAATTTGAAATCTCTGATTAAGATAGAAGAGATTTATGTCATGATATGTAATGCGTTTGTGTTTTCTTAGGAACCAATGAGATTTACATTAAATTTTATGGGTTATCTTGTCATGATGTTGTGCATAATAAAATATAGGAATTTGAGTCTTATAATATAAAAGAATTGAAGTTGGGTATTTAATTAGGCAAAAATTGGTTGTTGTTTAAGAGCATGTGGTTAGATAGGAGAATGAGTTGTCCCAAATGCAACCCTGCCACAAGTCTAATGATGATGTTAGAGTATTATACATTTATACCTAACCTATTGGCTTATACACTGTCCAACTTCCATTTGCACATGGGTTATATATCAATAATCATGATTTCAACATAATAATAATAATAAAATAATAATACTAATAATAATAAGATTTTTCTAAGATATCAATGGTTACATATGTAAATTTTTGGAAATTATTAGCGTATAATTACACTAAAAAGAAGAATCAAACTCGTGCCAAGTAAATCAGGCTGACAGGGTTTACCTAATGCACATTCTCGAATAGTAATTACTGGTTATTCAAAAAAAAAAAACTCATGACCTTATGTTACACTAAATTTTTATATTATAGTAATAAGTAGACTACATAAATATGAGAAATAAAAATATCACTTCTAATAATAAAAGCACCCCCAAGCTTCTCCAAAAAGGAATAAAAATGTCATGAAGAACCCAAAAAGTTAAATATAATGGTAAGGTGATGCATACATACATAAACAACTTTATAAGTAAAATAAAATTGGGAAAAGGTGTTAATTTAAGTGGTAGAGAAGATCCAATTTGAGTATTTAAATATGTACTCTTAGAGCATTTTTAATTGTGTAATTTTTAGCACAAATTTTTTGTTGGAAAAATAGCATTAAAATGGCATTTAAGTAGCTATTTTGTGGTACAATTATCGGTGGGGTCCACTTCCGACTTGGGTCGGGTCAAAGTGGATTCGGGTTCTTCGTAGTGAGACGAAGAGATTGATATATTGTACGCTCAAAACGGATAATGGGTGAATGAGATATTGATTCTCAAAGTAGACCCATTGAGTTGGAAAAATGAAGGGAAAAAGTGAGCTTTTGTCCCACATTGGTTTGGAAAGAGGATTTGACCCCCCTTTTATACAAGAGCTTTTTTAGAGCTTGTAGAATTGTATAGTATAGAGGCTCTCTCGCGTGGGGGCGAGGGTTGGTGCAAATCAAATTCCAACTAGAGATGAGTTCAAAAAAGCTTGATTCAAGCTCGAGCTCGTGTGCGCCGGCACGAATGTTGTCCGGAAATTGGCTGACTAATGTGGGATTTTTGAATTTAAATCCCATGAAATGGCTTGCTGTTTCAGAGGTTACAAAGCCAAGTTTTAATGGCCTTGTTTAATGCTATTAAGGTCTTTCATCCCTATATAAGAAGGGGTAGAGGGCATAAGTTTTTTTTTCAAGAATTACAACAACAAGTAGAGAGCTCACACACGAGATTTTGTTTTCAAGCCTCAAAACACTTCTGTTTCTACTCCTTTCTTAAGCCTAACTGTGTTCAAGGCTTTGCTCTAGTTCGCCGGGTTCGTTCGTTTGGGTGCTCGAACGTCGAACCGTAGCGCGTTTTATCCTGGGAAACCTAGGTCACGACGCTCCTAGCACTTGTGGGAGGTGTCAAATAAGGTTTTAAGGAAAGAGTGGTCTCTTGACTCACGCTAAAAACCCTTACCCAAACACGAGCCATCTTTCCTTCTTTCGGTTTTGGATTATGCTTCTAATCAAAAATCATTCTTTTCTGATTTCGTTTGGTTGGAATTATAATCTGTGGATTATAAATTCCATTTGGTTGATATGTATATATCTTTTTCTGTAGATATTCATGCATATAACCTTGGTGGTCTGATCTATATATATATACTTGTGTGTGTGTGTGTATATATATATATATATATATATATATATATATATATATATATATATATATATATTTCGGATATATATATTGAATAATATTTTATATACTTCGTGTGTGTATATATAAATATTATTTTACGATATTAAATCAATTATTGGTTCATTATCACCAACATTTTTAGGTGCCTACTAGGGGAGAGAACACGAGAGAAAGAAGAAAAAAATAAGCACCATAAATAATGCGCGCGCCCACTGGACGCGTGGCATGCACGCGCCTGAATGGGCACTCTTGGTGCGTCTCACGCACACCAGAGAGCTGCTTTATTTTCTGGCGGGACCCAATATGTTTGTAAAAATAAAGGTACTTGTAGGAGTACCTTGAACACTCTCTCTTATTCACATAAGTCTTGAAACTGCGAAAACCATCTAAAATCTCCATATTGACATGGGGATGCTCTTAGGAAAGTTACTCTAAAATATGTCTAATTGAAATTTAATTGAATTACTAATATCGAAATTAGAAAACCATGGCAAAATACCCACAAGATGGAAAGACAATATGCAAGAGTGGACTAGTGGATAGGGGAGACAACTTGAAAAGCAACAAAAGCTGCATATATAATACTTTGTTTGGGAGTGTGAAGTATGAAGCATGCATAGGGTTACAAAACCCCACAAAAGAAAAAAAGAAAAAAAAAAGTGGTGCACTTTGATGATATGATGAAGAGAATATGTAATGTGCATGCTTTTCTCTTTTTTCTCATACACTTTTATCTTTTTGCTTTATGGATACTCGACACCATATGATACCCACCAACGTTTGTTCTTAAAACCCACCATTTTGTAAGGAGCTAAGGGACCTCACATGAACATATGGTTGAATAGGTACACCATGAGTTTCGTAGATAGATGATTTTGGCCATATTTGGTTACATAGTGAATTTATCAATTAATTTTAAGACTATTAATTGTTCGACTCAGTTAAATAATTAATATAAGTGTTTGATTAATTAATTTTTTTGTAATAACTTATTGCTTCAAAATACTAAAATTAAAAAAAAAAAAAAAAAACTATTCAAAGCAGCATTCAAATACCCAAGTTTTTCAGAATTTTGGGTCCCACCAAATCAGTGAAGGCAGCTGGACTTCTCGCGTGATCTGAAGCGCACAACAGGTACCCAGTTGGGCGCATGCAAGTCACGCGCCAGGCTGGGCGCGTAAATAAAGTTTTATTTATTTATTTTGTTTCAGGCCTGTTTTTTTTTTCTATTTCTTTTTCTCACATTTTCCTCTCTCCCCTCTCATACTTGGCACCTAAAAAATTGATCCAAAAACTTCACTATTGAGGATGCTCTAACAACTAATTTACCAAACATCTTTCTACAATTAGCTAATGTTATCAACTATTCAAACCTACTAATCCAATCAACTAACAGCTATTTACCAAACGCCCCATTTATATATTATTTGTGAGCTATTATACATTTATACAAGAGTGATTTACCTAATATATACTTCCAAATAGTGACGATAATTTTATCTTGTTACTCAATATATATTTCATATGAAATTATTCATGATTGGTTTGAATCTTGGAGTCTCACTAATCGCCATATGTAAATTCACCATATTTTGGAAGGTATATGTATATAGACATATAGATACCTACTAGCTTTATATTACTCAGTACTATACAATCTATTATTTTAATATGACAACAATAGACAAGATATTATATATACATTCAATCAATCAATCTTCTCTACTTTTACTATTGAATACGAAAACACTTGGGTCCTGCCTGATTCACAATTTTCAACAGGCCTTTATTAAAGCCCGATTACAGGCCCAATTCTTAAAAGACCTATGATGACATTTGTATTTGGGCTCACTGTTTTTAAATGTTTAAATTCTCTTAGAACATCTACGATAGTGAATTTTTAGATGGTTTTTGTAGGTTTTGATGCACATGTGAAGAAGAGAGAAGATTTGGAGTTTTAGTCGAAAGACATGGTTTTTATCTGTACAGTGGGTCCCATCAAAGTTGAAAAGGCTATTGTGTTTGTCGTTGAAGCACACTAAAAGCGCTAGTCGGGAACGTGCACTCCACATGCCCGCTGAGTGCATAATTTCCTTTGTTTTTTTTTTTAACCTTCAATCCCTTCTCTCTCTCTCTCATGTTTTCTTTCATAGTCACATCTGCAATAACTCCTCAAAATATATGCCCGATGAGGATGTTCTTATGAATATTTTCTTGGTATGTGCACACTTGGTAATTCAAGCTTTGTGAGGAGATAAACCAACATAATTAAATTGTCATAGAAAGTCAATAGACCGCTCTCACTGAAACTCAAACTTATAGCATTTTGATTACTAATTTAATATTTTGACCAATTTGATTGAAGTTGCCTAGTGTAGTTGTATTCTTTATCATTAAGGATATGCACTGTGAGGGGAAAAAAAGAAGAAGTATGGTTCTCTTAAAAAAATATTTTGAATTCAAATATTGTGAATAAGTAGTAAATGTTGAAACGATTCTATTCAAATAGATCAATTCAATAGAAAATCGAGTTCGAAAAAAAATTGTTATACCAAAATAATAATTGGATTGTTTGACAATTCAACACTTATAAAACCTACACACATACGGCAAGAAAGCCACCCACATCTTCAATAAGGTAACGTTACAACTTACCAGTCTTTCTAATGGAGTTTCAAAAGCTTAAACCTCAAAAAATAAATATTTAATTGAGATATCCTCACGCAATATAAATTTTTTTATATTGATATTATAAATACGTGTTGAGGTGACAAATGGTCGCTTGGTTAAATGTATGTTCCTAGCACCTTCGTTTGACATCGTTTTATAATGATCAGATTGAGATGTCTATCTAATTTGGGTGGAAATGTCCGACCTAGGTTAATAATCTTGTCTCCTCCTCATAATAATTAATGCATGTGCTTTAAATAGGTAGACTGATGGGGCATATGTAAGTCTTCAGCATGCTCTCCACATGTAATGCATAGGTTTGACAATCACGGTGACCATGCCAAGTGTCTTGACGATGTTGATGGCTTGACGGGACGTGATGTGATCGCATTTTCTGCTCAGTCAGTAAATGTGGGATCTGTTGTGGATGATGAGGGCCTAGCGTGTGGCCAGTTTAGTTACCTTCCCAATCAAAGCTGACTAGGAAATGTTCCTAAGTTTTAAGTTAAGTACTCCGTATCATATATGATATGGTATGCAGTGTGGTCGGAAGACCTTGTCCGGACATCTGTTCGACCTAAACTGGTTCGAGTTGGACGTATTTTTACCACTATAGAACCAATTTGAGTTGTACACGTAGAATTGGAAAAAGAAAAATAATCTAGTTAGTCTAATTAGGGTTTTAATTAATCTTTTTTTTAGTGAGAAAAGTAAGGTTAGGGTAAAAATAAGAATGGTGAGTCATGGGGGCGTTGACTTTGTCTTGTGTCTGATTTTGTAACGGCGGCGGGGCCCAGTTTTGCGGCTCCCTACACTACACTGTCTTTGTAGTCCAACGTTGGCAAAACATCTTCACATTTCTTTCATGACAGCACCTGACCTCCTTCTACTCTACGACGTCGTTTCACCTTTCTCTTCCGTTTCCACCCGCCTCTCCCTCTGCAAGAAGCCCTAATCATTACCTCCTCAAATTTCCACTTCACTTCCTCTCCAATGGCCTCTGAAGAAATGGGCCTTTTCTCGGCCCAACGTCTCGATAACGGGCTCAATCCACACCCCCAGCTCGTTTTCCCTGAGAGCTTCAGCTGCGGCCCACCGCCGCCGCCTCCTCGCCGTGATTCCGCCGCCGCACCCGCTGCTTCTGCTTCCGCCGTTGGTGACCCCGGTCCGAAAACCACGCGTGAGCTCACCGGATTCCTCGACCACCACAACTACTTCCGCCCCCAGCCGCAGCAGGCCACCGAGTTCCGCGGCGGCTCCGTGTTCGCCGACCGCCGGGATTGCCACAACTGGAACACCAGTAGCCGAGCCTCCACCACTCCCAGCGGCGACGGATCGGAGGACGATGAAGACGACGACGACGAGGATGATAATGAAGACGAGAATGAAGCCGAAGGCCGCGCGCTTGTTGTTAGTCACAACAATAATAGTAAAGTTAATAACAACAGTGATAAAGTTGGAAATCAGAAACCTAAAGACATACCTAATTTTGGTAAGCTTCTTTTATTTGTTTTCAATGGGGGAAAGGTGAAGTTGATTAAAATTCATTGAAAAATCCAATCTTGGAAATCTAATGTTGTTTTTTTTCTGTCTTTTGTATTGGATAAGGTTCGACAGTTGCAGATGAAGCAAGAAATGCAGTGACAATTGCAGATGCCAATGGGACAATTTATTACTCACAGTATTTGCAGGGGACAGGAGTGAGTTCAGGTCAAAAGGATATTGTGGTGATTGATAATGGATGTGGGTTTAGTGGGAGAAAAGAGAGTTCATATTCAAGTGAATCTGGGGAGTCCTTGAGAGCAATCCTTTCTGATCCTATAACGTATGTTTTCGTTTTCTGCATAATTCTGTTCTTAGTACTGTTTTGTTAAACTTGCTGCATAAATGATTAGTTGTCTTACCTTAATGCAATAAAAATTAAATCTTGGTATTCATAATGTTCTAAGTGGAGTGATGTAAGGTCCTCTCCTAAGGTTGTTGAAATGAGAAACAAGGTTGATTGTCAAAAGGGCAACCCCGACCAAGCTGGTCACACTGTTGACTTGGTAACAGAAGTTCAACTCCCAGTGGGAGCAGCCTATTGACCTTCTTGGATTAAGCCGGTCTGTTATGGGCAACCCAAGCTGGTTTACCCCACTTGTGGTCATTTGCCAGCTAGAGTCATAAGGCAAGTTTACTGCACCTTTGGATAGTGGTTGCAGGTTTCCTCGTTACTCAAGGTGGATTGTCAAAAGGCCCAAAGTTGGCAATTGCGGGTGAAAATGGTTAGGAGAATATTTGCTAAAGTTGTTTTTTTTTTTTTTTTTTTTTTTTTTTTTTTAGTTTGCATCTCACGGATGTAGAATGCGTTTTCTTTGTTTCTAGGCTTCTAGCTGAGAACGGTCAATATATAAAATTAGACAAAGAGACGAGTTATATGTTCTCTATATATTTTATTTCTATTAATGTGGTTGACATGGTTGATGCTTGGTAGCTAGCACATAAGGAAATAGCACTAGTTGGGGATGAGAATCCCGGGATAATTTTATGGAACATATTAGGGTTTGATCTGTGTTGTATTGACTTACTTCCAAACATGTTGCCTGTGCTTAATTAGCTCTAATATCTTGTCGAGTGATGCATTGGATGATTCTTTCGTTTTGCTAATACAGAGGTGCACTTATGGATGATGGTGTGATATTGCCTTGTGGGCATTCCTTTGGTAATGGTGGAGTAGAACATATAATTAGAACGGTGAGTCTTCAGAAAATGTTATTTATAAATTACTTTTTTTTTTTTCCGAGTATCAGGCCATAAAAACAAATCACTACTAAAATCTTTGTTTGCTAGGCTTTTCTAGCCCGAGACTTTTGATTCTCTTTCTCTACTGTCAATATTTTCTTTCCTAATCTGATTACTATTTTTAAAGAACGAATCTGGTTCTGGAATAAGTATATTTCTCATGCGATTAGACAATATCTTTGGTGCATTTCCAGAAAGCTTGCTATAGTTGTGCACAACCCGTGTCTGAGGATTCAGTGGCCCCAAATCTTTGTAAGTATTTGCTTGGAATTTGGCTTTTGGATTCTGAAACTGTAAATAGGGTGGCAGAATAAAGGGTCGTGCTATTTTTGTTTGGGGACAGAATATTGCCAACATATTTGCTTCCTTTTTAAGATAAGAGTAATGAAATTGTAGAAAAACGAAGATGAAATAAGCTATATTTTCCTCTTTCATTAAAGTCTGCTGATTTGTTGTTTCCTTGGTATACCTGTGTAGCTCTCCGGGCTGCTGTCCAGGCATTTCGTAGAGAAGAAGAGTTACAAGTTAATCGCCCGCCAAAAAGAAGAAAGGAAAGACCCGAGCAGGTTTACAGATGTTTCCTTTGTCTTTATATAAACTGCTGAAAATTATGGAATTTCTGACCACCTGAAAGTGATCTTAAATCAAGTCGAAAGCCTTGTTCAGACCACTTTTGGTATCCGGAAAAACCTTTGTTGCTATTTCGGACCACTTTTTGCTTTCGACGATATATGATTTCCCGACTCATTAACCATGCTAGGCTAGTTGTTTAGGTTTAAATCGTTGCATTTAAGAGAGTAACGCCTTTGTAATTACTCGTGTAGGAGAAGGGAACGTCTGGTGATTCAATGCTCGGAGACCATCCGAGAAGAGGAGTGCAGTTTCCATTTGTCGTGACTGACAGGGTCATAATAAAGGTTCTAAAGTCCCAATTTTTATCAATATATATATTATTCCTCGATGAGTTCCAGAATTAAGAATTAATGAAACAGGGTAACAAGCGGACACCACTGCGTTTTGTTGGACGAGAGGCTGTTGTCACCACTCAATGCTTGAATGGATGGTAATTATCTCCTTCCCCCTTTAAAGAATCCATCGTATTCTTCTTGCAAATACTCGTGCCTTGATTCCCAAGTTATCTATACAGGTATGTGGTCAAGACATTGGACAACGCAGAGAGTGTAAAATTGCAGTATCGTTCCCTTGCAAAGGCGCCAGATCGTTCATCCTCGCAAACTATCTCGAGTAGCAAGACAGCCAACTGGCTGTAGTGTCGTTTTTCTCAGTGTAATCTAGCTTTTGTATTCTTTAAATGACTGCCAGCAAGGGGGTATAGATGTATATTCTACAGAAATCAATGTAATATACACAAATGAGGATAGAGATGTGAATGATTGATACACAAGTAAAATTTGCTTTTATTTCCAGAAAAAAAAAAAAAAGAATTCCTTTCAACAGTTACTGTTATGCAAACAAAAACAGGGATAGGATAATCTGAGAGAGCATTATGGAATCGTTCGAAAACAGGGTAGATTCTCCATGGATGATAGAAAGTTGCAGGTTGAATAAATGGAGGCTGCTGCAGCTCTAACAGCCAAATCCCTCTCAGAAGCTTTGTCCAATCTGAATCATGAAAAGAGGGTGAAATTATTATTGGTTTTTCACCAGGAATTCTATGTTAGTGGCAACATAAACACTTACTTGTGTTCATTGGGAATGGGGAATGCAGAAACCTCATATTTTAGAAGGCCATGCTCACATTGCAACTGCATTTCCCTTACTTTTTCCTGCAAACTTTCCTGAAATGAGTGCGGAAAAAGATTCAGAAACTAGAACGAGGGTGTTCCTGGTAATCATCCCAAAAGCTCGGAAACTAGAACTAGGATAGCAAGAAAACTCACCAGTTGAGATTCTTCTTCAAGTAGAGATTTATCCATTTGATCGAATAATGCACTCCATCTAGCATGATGTGCAGTAGCAGTAGAGTTGTCACATTGAACAATAGAACTATTTGCACTGCAAGACTCATTCTCTTGATTAGAACCAAAATCTTTCGAGATTAGGCAAGGAAACTCTGTCTGGATAACAGCTTGGACTCTCTTCCTACTGCGTCTCAGCGCTGAAAATGTATAGCAGATTAGTACGAGGCTCCCTTAAATCCGACGCCCAGAAGTAGGGATGCATACCTGCAAGACGACCTTTAACGTCTTGATTAAGCAATTCGAGCCATTGTGAGGCCACGTTAGCAGCTAAAGATCAAAGTACAAATAAGATTAGTTCATGGAACCTTTCTGTTATGACATTGAAATTGTAAGAAAGTAAACAGGAAGCAAAAACCGACCTTTGATGGAAAGTGAAGTAACACTAGTTGGGTTTGGTGTCTCATCGTTAGACAACGAACTGGTATTATCGGATATGATAGTTGAGGCCAACGAAAGCTTCAGGGAGAGCATGTCATCCTTACAGTGCCCGTAGAAGTTTGAAGGGTAAGTTGTCAGATCAAGAACACTTGTTGGAAACGATGCAGGTTCGTTAAAAACATCATTTCTATTTGTACTTTCTACTAGGTCTTTTCTTTTGCCTCTAGTGCGTTGGCTTTCATGTTTTTCAGATCTCACGAGAGCCTCGATGATGGAGTGAACCTGTTTTCTGTTCCTCACATGGTTAATGATCCCGGGATTCAATCCATTCAACAACCCACTAGGAGCTGCAATCTTTGCAAACTGGTCCATGCATTCTTTCTTTGCAAGCTCTATCTTCTTCTTCTCCATTATCCCTTCATTTCTACTCTTCCTTCCATGTGGCTTTGGCACCTGTATGCTTGCATGAGAATACGAGCAAAACCCGTTTTGTTTCATTTCATTCCACGCCCTGAATGACGAATCTTTGCTCCCCAATGGGGCAAAAGAACTCGCACACTCAAACTCATCCCTTGATTCACCATTTTCACCATCTTTAGAAGGACAAAAAGGGTCATGATTAAGTGAGCTAGAAACAACTTCTTTGTTTAAATCCAAGCCAAATCTTCTGAACTTAAACGAGGCCTCCCTATCCCTTCGATCAACGTCTGCTGCAATATCATCACCACTAACCCCATTGCAGGAAGAGCCAAGAGTTGCATTGAGATCAAGTGCTATGGCATCCCTTCCATTTCTTTCTGTTTGGGCAAAACCAAAGGTAAGTGCATCAGTTTCTTCATTTGTGTACATATTTTGCATTCAAATCCCAGTAGCTGAGAGGCATACCATCATTGCAAAACACAGGATGATCATAAGTAGTGACAAACCATTGAAAATATCACCTTAAAAATGAATCAAACAGCAGGAAAGAAACCAAGTATATCATTCAATCTAAACACAATACATATCCTCACTGACAATTCAATATTTTAGTTGAAATGGAACATACATTTCACATTTTCCCATCAATTGCAGCATTAACTGAAACATATCAATCTATGCAAAGGTGTTAGGTTGACTTGGAGACAGTGAAAAACAGCAAATGGAATAGATTTGGATACCTTCAGAACGGAAAACTGATTCAAGATCCCTCATTTTCACTCTTTTGTGACGAAGCTCTGATCTTTCTTCAACTTCCATACTTTCTCTCTTCTCTCCCACCATAATCTGAACACAGAGAAACCCAAGGATCCAGCAATTAAAATTCCAGAACCAAAAAAATCTGCAAAAGAGCGCCAAAAAGCAAACCAGCAAAGGAGAAGACAAACCGAAACCTTCGACCCAGATCTTGTTTCCCTCAGAGACTGATCATCAACTCCAAATTTATCTCCCATTAGTACCCACCAGAAAAAGCTTTCAAAATCTGGGCTCAATTCCAAGGCTTTAGCGTTGAACTTGACTTAAGCCGAGATTTAGGAGAGGAAAAGAGATGGTTTTTGTGAGTCTGTGGATTGAAATGGGTATGATTGGCGTTTGAATTTTGAAGATGCTAAAGCGAGAGGAGATTGAAAATGGAAAAATGGTACGGTGGGAAGGGAATGGTTTTTCAGTGTTGTTTGGATTTGAATTTGCAGAAGAGCGCGCTGACAATCCGCTCCTTTTTATCAGTTTTTTTTTTTTTTCATTTTATTCCATGGAGAGCGGCGGATCATTGGATTAATCGAAGTTCGAATCTTTTAAGGTTGGATTTTCAAATTCAAATATGGTTTACTTGAATGGCATGGATAAGATAGCGTAAGTCTCTTCTCTCTAACTTCTTGATTTTGAACCTTACAAATACAGCTACCTTAAAACTTGATTTCTTTTTTTTTTTTTGAAAACTCTTAAAACTTGATCTTAGTAATACTTTTGTGTGGTGTTCTAATACCATGTTTTACTAGTTTACTTCAAGTCTTCAACTAATCGGTAAGCATATCGTTAATGTATCAATAGGGCCGAATGAGTCAACTTTTAGATAAATTTATTTAACCATTGTAAATTATGTATCATGTTAACAAGTTTTGAATGAGCTAGATCTTTTATTAGATTTTTTTTTTTCATGCTACCATGCATTTGCAAGGTAGACTAATTCAAATAAGTTCGATCAGACTCAATGAATACTTATATTTCTTATTACTCACCTTGAAAGACCATTAACATCTCGCTAAATGTGTATATATCATTTATACTCAATGTTTTGAGTCATGTACTTTGATCATGCTCCATTTAGAACAATCATCTTAAGACTCTTGTTGCGTATATATAAATTCAAATTATTAACTTTATACTTGTATAAGAAATTTTAAATTTAATGCTAATTCCTCTTAAACTTCAAAAAAAAAAACAAAAATTCTAAAAAATTGGCGCGGTAGGCATTTGAGAGCGTAAGTAATAATTAGTGCCGCAAAGATTCCTTTTTCCCCAACTTTTTCGGCGGGAGATTGAGATAAAGCTTATTTATTTATTAAATTAAACTAATAATTTTTTATTTTTATTTTTTTTATAAAAAATGATATTGTTTCTTCTTGAATTGTATGTTTATAGTAACATTTGTCCCCTCATCTATATTAAAAGTAAAAGTGACAGTCTTTTCTCTCCCTTTTATGTACCTAACTAAACACTGTAACAGTAAGAATAATTTTACGATTTAAAATCCAAAAAAATAAAATAAAATAATTATTGAATAGATAAAAATGTCCATTGTAACTTTTAATATAACTAATTGACAAATGTAAATACATGAATAATACAATAAAAGAAGTGCTATATAAGCATATAACAATAAAAAGTAAAATTTTCCCTATTTTCTAAATTTTTACAAGATTAATTCCTAAGAAGTGATCACTTTGGTCTAAGCTAATTTGGATGGAAAATGTTGAATATATTCCAATATTCCACCCATCCATCTTAAGCAGGTCAAAAGTGATAATCATACGTCTCAAAAACAATTTGAGAATAAAACAACTTAGAAGTAGTGAACTGAGAAAGAGCAGTTTCCCTAAAACTAGTCACCCTAATCAAGCTAGAATAGGTGCAATACAATCCCAATCCTATTCCACCGCTAACCCTAGTCGTCTTCATCAAGTAACAAATCGGACTACTTCCATCTCCGCCGCCACCGCCGCCTCTTCCCTGCACCACAATCCCCCATATCCTAGTCTCCGCATCTTCATCGTCATCTTCTTCTTTTACAAGCTCTTCAACAAAAATGATCCCATCAGGCAATCTCCTCTGCCCTTTTTCCCATTCCATCATTATCCCTTCCCATTCGTCCTCCACCGCGTGCGCCGCCGTGATCTCCTCCCCGTCGGCGTAAACCTGGACAAGCAACGGAGCTTTCTTGATGTTCTTGACGATTTCCGCCACCGACCCAATCACCCACTTCTCCAGTCTCTTCTCTGTAATTGCTTCACCCCTGCCGCCGCGGCCGCGGCCGCCGTCCCTTTCTTGGCGGTCCACCGCCGGGAAGTTTGGTATCATTAACGGCGGGGAAACACGACAACAGAACCGTTCCTGCAGGGGTTTCTTGGGGAAGATCAGCGATGGGTTTGGCTGATTAGGCGCCGATTGAATCCCGTTCGGGTTCACCGGAAACATCGAACGTGTTGTTCCTGAACAAATCTTGAACGACGACGGCGCCGCCATGGATATATATATATATATATATCAGAGACAAGATCGATCAGAAAGGCGTTTGAGGTTTCGGGGAGGCCGGGGGGATTACTTATAGTGTGAAAGATTGGAGTTTGCGAAGGTTAAGTTTCCTAATAAACGTGGGATTGTGATTTTGAGTGCGAAGGGGAAAAGGTTTCCCGTGGCCGGAGATCGAGCGGCGAAGCTAAAATACGTGCATGGCGAGGTTGGCCATGCGCTAGCGTGTGCTGTTCAAGATATCGCGCGTGTTTCATCGGATGACGTGGCATTATCTACTCACTATATAGATAGGATTAGGCATTATATTTAATTTGTTTATTTTTGAGTTTTAATTTATTTACATTCTCAAGTTTTAATCTCTTATTTTTTTTTTTTTCTGAGGTGACAAATAGGATAAAGTTATTTTCATCATGTAGATTCTAAAAAATTGTTGATATCTAAAATTTAAGAGTGAAAGTACAAAAGGAAAGTCCATATAATATTTTTTTTAACCATGTTTAACTAGTTTTAAAAAGTTCACATATGAGATATTTGTGAATTATTACACATATATTAAGTTTATCTAGTACATACGTTCTAATAATGACGGTTGGTTTCTCTCCTAATTTAAAAAAAAAAGTTAATAAAACTTTAATTTTAATCAATTATATTGGCATCACATACCTACCCATACATAAATAGGACCAATTCTCCTCATAATAACATTATTATATATATTCCAAAACAAATATTATTCTTATCATGCTACTCCAATTCTCCTCATTATATTCAAAAACAAAGATTATATTCTTAACATGTTACTTGGGTTGCCTTTTCCGGTGAGAAGGCGACTCCGGAGAAGGCAACCCACTGGACTGCCTTCTCACCGGAGAAGGTGATGGGAATTTTTTTTTAATTAATATTTTGATTGTTAAAAAAATAAAAAATAAATATTAATATTTGATAACATTTAATGATGGTAGTAGAAATAGTACTTTTTTATTTGCACTACCTGTAAAGCTATTACACCTATTAAAAAGGTGGTATAAATAAAATTTCTCAAATCATTATAACTATTTTGTTTAACTAACTTGATTGAAGTTACCCCAGATGTTGACACGTTTCTTAAACTAACCGTTCTAAATACTCAGGCACCATATTATACAACTTAAATTACAAAGATTAGGAAAAAAAAAAACACAAAAAAAAAAAAAAAAAAAAAAAAAAAAACTAACTTCAAACCTTAGTAGGTATATCTGATATATTTATCTCTTGCACTTTAACCAGCATCATCACCTGCAGCCCCTGCAGGCATAGTAGCATGGGCACCAGACGAAATCGCAGCCGCAGCATCTTGTGCATCGGACGGTGCAGGTTGATCGAGCAAAGATCGGCGGCACGTCGGGCAAGAAGAGTGTGAAGCCAGCCACCTATCAATACACCTTACATGAAACCCATGGCGACACTTAGGCAAAACTCTAACCTTCTCGCCATCCACGAACTCCCCCAAGCAAATCGGACAGTCGGTGGCCGGAATATCCACTCCGGAGCCGTAAACCGCCACCGGAATCTCCCTCAGCCGGCTCCTTTTCACCCCGCCGCCGCCCGCCACCTCCTCCTCCTCCGCGAAAGAAAACCTTCTGCTAAACCTCATGGCGCACCGGAGAATCGAGTTGAGCCCCAGGGCGCAGATGAGAGCGCAAAGCAAAGACGCTAGGATGACCACCATGTTAGTATCAAAGCTTGCTTCGTTTCCATAGCCATGGCGGATAATCCTGCTGCTCCCATTTTTGTGCTGCAAATCCACACGTTTATCCAGCAGCAGCCGGTGCGGGCGGTGATAAAAATCCATTCTTTTTCTCTGATTCTTCAAACTGTGAACTGAAATTCTATCAAATACCCTTTTCAAGATTTGGGAAGAGCGCAGCACTCCAAAAAACCATGATTATGATCAGGCCATGTAAGCAGAGGCGGCTGGTTTTCTGAGATGAAATTCTGAAGCAAACCGAACGACAAAGGAGATGGAGAGAAGGGAGTTCATCATCTTCCTCCTCGGACTGATCGAGACCAGATTAATTGCAGGCTGCTAGCTAGCTAGTAGGGAAGTTGGAGCAAGAACTGATGAAAGATATAGGATTTGTTCATGGCAGAAATTGGTGCAAGAGGATTGGAAACGCATTAGACTATTTGGTGGACCAAATGAATTGAAGGGACATAATAATAATAATAATTAAATATTATTTGCACATATAGTCATATAGAAAAATAGTTTCGTTACCTTTACAAATTTTAAACTACAATCTTTCTCTGTTTATACTGTTCCATAGAATCTTTTTAGTGTGGTTTATATATCTAACATGTATAATTTATAGATTATTACACATGAACAGGCAGAGGGTATATGCTCGAATAGTACGTGATTGCAAATTTTCCTCGTCTTTTAAAAAACACCAATAACATTTTATTAAGCTCGTGTTATAATATATATGTGGGTTGATAGGATTAGATTTATAAAATATTTATCAAGCAAAAATATACTATACCAAAAGCAAAAGTGATATTGATTTTTGGTTACTTGTCATTTCACATTCATCTTTAACGTAGAAGGGCTATAATTGTTCTCTCAAAAGGTTGAATTTCCAACTCTAAGGGTCCCTCACGCTTCGGTCTAGTCCGATAGAGCATGTGAGAGGAGGCAAATAACGGTAACTCAGTGACTCAGCAGACATGACCAAATGCCAGTACCACAAGGAATTTGCTCAAAGGCTCTAGTTGATACCTCAAAATGATGTCAAGTGGGTGAAGTATGATCATTTTATTAAAAGGTCATACGTTTGATACTTGTCAACACATTTTCAGTCAAATTCGCCACACAGAGTCTTTCTAGTATAATTTACCGCTCATGCTTAAGTTGCATATCATAACACTGAAATAGAGTTTACTCATTATATACTCTCAAATAAATAGTGGTTACAATTTGTCATTGTCATCCAACAAAAAAAAAAAAAAAAGACTATAATTGATTAATTTAATATGATGAAAACATTTATAACAAAGTAGAGGATTAGAAGGGATATATATGATGCTTGAGAATAAGGTAAGGTATCCGATTCCCCATTCACAATTACTTCACTCAATAAATTAACATGTTAAAAAGTTGCATATTCTTCAACACCAAATCATTCCCCCACTCTAACCCTACAAATTTTCAAGAGCCACATTTACAAATCAAAAGAACAATAAATAGTTGTATAGTATAAGCTTTAATTAGATATTTGAAAAAAATCTACAACTTTAAACGCACTAAAAAAATCAAATTTCTTATGTATGTACTAATATATATAGGTAAATAGCTTGCCTGTTTGCATGTAACGAATATCATTGAATTATTAAAAAAAGTAACATTACTAAATTTGATTTTTTACATCGCTTTTTGCTATTTTTGACATATAGATATATAATATTCTTTATATTTTGTTTGTAATTAATAGGCTTATCATCAACGTTTTTTTTGTTGTTGCAACATTTGTTGGAGTTGACCGCCGTGTTGTTGCTTGTTCTTGACATCACATATTGATCGAGTTTTTGGTCCTAATATTCCTTTTTACTTGAATTTATGAAAAAGTCAGCCGCTTCTATTCAAAGATGCGCTCTCTTGCAACCGGTCTATATATATATGAGTCAAATTTAGAACATTTTAGTTGCTAAACCAATTGTCTAATCAACTTGATCTCGCATGTGTTGCCCACTTCCCCCCAATATTCTTCTCTACTATATCATATCATAAGATATATAATAAGTTCATTTTTACTAAATAATTAGAATAAATAATATCTTCTTTTGCAATCATGCATGCATAGTCAACTCTATGCGGATTAGTTAATTATTGTTCGTTTAATGAATATGAAAGCTATTAATCATGCAAGTCACTATTTTTTCATAGTACATATATAGTCAAAGGTTGTCTTAAATCCATTGAACTGTTTGGTGTTTACTTTATGACATGAGATAGATAAGTAGTGCATCATGTGCAGAAGACATTAATGGTGGAGGATTATTGCTTGTGTGATGGAGAATTGAGGTGGTTCATAGAGCTTTCCTTCTGCCTAGGCAACAACTATGTGCTAGAGTTGCATAGGTTTCACGATCACGTTAAACTTATGTTACGTTATTTTGTTTTGTGATTTAAAAATATGTACGATTAATTAATAAATATATGATATAAAGACTTATTTGTAATTTTGTATAGGGATTAGGGTGATTTTGAATATGTTTGAGAGTAACCCTAGCCCTAGGGCTAGTATCATGAGCCAAGTTTTTGGTATTGGCTTAATTCATAACTACATCTAATTATTCATTAAGCGAGTTTTTAAAGATTATTTAAATTTAATTTTTTTATATGTCATATTGAAATAATAATAATAAAAAAAAAACTTAATTAGAAAAATTGCGACAAACACACTCTAAAATCATATGGTCT
Source organism: Ipomoea nil (assembly GCF_001879475.1). Classification (NCBI taxonomy): domain Eukaryota; kingdom Viridiplantae; phylum Streptophyta; class Magnoliopsida; order Solanales; family Convolvulaceae; genus Ipomoea; species Ipomoea nil. The sequence goes on along the minus strand of NW_017617835.1, from coordinate 5,539,103 downwards.
CAGGGGGGTTTTATATTTAATGGTGTGTATTTTCTCAACATGCAAGTCTAGGGTCATATGCCTTTAAGAATGACCTTACACCTGATGATATAGTTTTCACAATATGTAAATTGAGAGACTTTATATATACCCGATAGTGAGTCCGTCTTCCACAACATGCTGACCAAGAATAGTCTAAGCCCTCAAGATCGAGGGACCTTACAATCTTATGCCACGTATTCCACAACATGTAAACCAAGAGTCATTTACCTTCAAGATCAACCTTATACATATCTATTAGCGGATCTTCCCCAACATGCTAACCAACAATCGTTATATCGTGGACCAGGATCCACATTGCATATATTGTAGACCCTGATCCAATACACAGAATTCATGTTCATAATACACATCCACATAAACAATATATAATGAACATGAATTATGTGTATTATATAGCTGATGACACATAGACACTTAACATAATACACATAATCTGCCCAACTAATCATCTAAATAAAAGATCAAATTCTAACATTCAACAAATATACCAAGATTTGAGATTTGGTCGAACCTCAAAGTCCACGAGACTCCCACCGGGCATCCGGTCGAAACCTTTTCTGGTTACTGGTCACAAGAGTCAAACCCACCGCTAAACTGAAACAGTTAACAATTACCGCTACTATACACTCAACTGTACTTCCGCCATTATTATTGGTTACTACGCTTTCCTGTTTCTTTCATTGCACCTCAAAAGCTTCGTCCTTTTTGTCCTCTGAATCTTCCCCAACAAAAGGGTTGTTTTGTTTGTTTGTTTTCTTGCATTTTTCACTCCCATCAAGATGCAAGATCCATCAGGTTCGAAGCCATCGGCCAACCAAACGCCGCCGTTTCCCTCTGCATTCCGGCAATCGCACCACCGGAGGGCTCACTCCGAAGTCAACTTCCGTCTGCCGGAGGATCTGGATCTGGCGTCCGACCCCTTCGACGCCGCCGCGCCGGCCGGGAGCTTCGAGGAGATGGGATCCGAGGACGATTTCTTCTCTACTTACATGGACATCGAGAAGCTCGGCGCCGGATCCGGCGCCGCCGATGCTTCTGCGGCGGCGGGTGTTGACAATGCAGGCTGCGATGGCGGTAATGGGGTGAAGAGCTCCAGCCGGCCGCGGCATCGCCATAGCAACTCGGTGGATAGCTCCGGCTTACTGCTTGGCGATGGCGGCATTGAAGCTAAGAAATCTATGGCGCCTGATAAACTGGCTGAGCTCTGGACCATTGATCCCAAAAGGGCAAAAAGGTAGCAACTTTACCACTTTCCTACTATACCCATTGTTTTGGATCTGTGAATTTTCATGGCTATAATCATTGATAACTGACAGACATTCATCATAGTATACAATTAACTGTTTGTGACATTTAAATTCCTGTCTGTCTATTTGTTGGGTGATTTGTGCATCATTCTTGAAATGAGTTTCCCTAGTTGTGTCTCGAATTGTTACGCAAGTATAATGAAATAAAATTGTGTCTTCCCCGCTAGCTATAACGCATAATCGACACCTAATTTGTGCAAATTGTGCATCATTGTGTGATTTTTGGGAATGTTGTGCAGAATTCTGGCAAATAGGCAATCTGCTGCTCGATCGAAAGAGCGCAAGGCGCATTACATGTCTGAGCTTGAGAGGAAAGTTCAGACCCTTCAAACAGAAGCAACCACTCTTTCTGCACAGCTCACCCTATTCCAGGTTGGTTACAGTATCCTTGGACCGATCGAGTTTCTCTGCTTCAAAATTATGATGCCTAAAACAACATAGTTCCTGTTTTCGTACATGTTTTTCTCTACATATGAAATGGTATCATAAGCTTTATAATGTTTTCGAAGGCTCTATTTGTGCCAAAATGTGCTGAGCTTTGGATTTCCCGGAGTTCCAAAACAAAAGTATTTTTCTATTCCAAGTAAACTCGTGGGGAAAACCTACTTGCAATCTTGTTCTACTAAAAAATGTTTTGATATGGTACCATTGTTTGGAGCTCTTATCAATGCATGAAACTACATTGTAAAGATCATTCCTTTGAATTTAGATTTTTACTGCTTTCCAACATACAGTCTCCGGGATCCAATACTGTAAAAATCATAACTTTATTTTTTTGCAGAGGGATACGACTGGTCTTACTAATGAGAACACTGAGCTTAAGCTCCGTTTGCAAGCCATGGAACAACAGGCTCAATTACGTGATGGTATGTTTTCTGCAAGGCCTCATTTTTCAGGACATTTTCTTGCCTATGCAGCTTGTTATGGTCATTTGTGTTGAGCATATAACCATTAATGTGCAATCCAACTATCAGCTTAGGCATTTGGTATCAGAGCCAGACTAAAAGTCATGGGTTCAAATCTCTAACAAAAAAACAGAACTTGAGCCCAACCACCTTAAATGCATGTTAGAATTGTTAACAACATGTTGATCTTTGGTATCTGTTTCGAAAACACAGCTTTAAACGAAGCACTGAAGCAGGAGGTTGAGAGGCTCAGAATAGCGACTGGTGAAATGGCAGCCCCGTCTGATGCATACAATTTTGGAATGCAACATATTCCTTATAACCAATCAACCTTATTTTCTTCGCATCAACCACAATTAGGCCCGAGCGACTCCCAGAATATGCAAATGCCACAGTATCATCCTCTCGGGTCCAACATATCTACGCCCCATCACCCCATTCTTGCAGGAAACCACGCACAGGCTCTCCTGCATACACTGAACCAGGATCCTCTCGGGCGCTTCCAGGGTCTTGATATCAATAGCAGCGGGTCCCATTTCATCAAGACCGAAGTTCCTACCATATCTGCCAGCGAAAGCAGCAGTACATTCTGATCGCAAGCTCTCCCTATTTATTGAATTGTTCATAGACTGACACCATGTTTAACATCCCGGGAACTCACTGTTCTTCGATTATTTTTAGATTCTTACCTTCGACTTAGTAGTAGCAGTATGTTATATTCTTTGATGTTGTTGTGGCAGTGGGTTTCTTTGATCTTTCTTTTGTTTCTTCTTTGTATCAATCATGTAATACTCAACTCATTGTTGAACTCTCATGCATTGTATCATGTGGAAGCCTTGACTATTGTGCTGATTAATTCTACTGTTTAGATATATTATCCAAGATTTGATGTTACTTTCAGACAAGAACAGTAAAACCATGGTGGTTGTAACCTAGTTAGAATGAAAAGAGCCAACAAATGTTTCTCTGGCTAGCCATGTGTGTTCAATATTGGTTTAGTGCTTCAATGTAGACCAAGGCTGATAAGTGAATTGTCCATGTTGAAGAGCTAATTTTAACTCTCATTACCTTGTTAAAATAAGTATTGGACCCTAATCCCGAGAGTCTCCACATACTCTTGTCCTAGAGTCTGATTGCACCACAATCATGAGAGTCTCCATAAACTCTTGTTCTGAAGTCTAGTGCGATGAGGAAAATCGTGTAATGTTGACACAACCTATAAGTTCTCCAAAGGCTTGTCCTAGAGTCTTATTGCATCACAATCTCGAGTGTCTCCATATACCCTTGTTTTGAAGTTTAGTGGAGGAGGTAAATCGCAGAATGTGCCTCAACGGCCTCCACATACCCTTGTTCTTTAGCCTAGTGGAGGAGAGGAAATGTCCTTCAACGGCCTATAGGTCCTCCAAAGGCTTGTCATGGAGTTTGATTGCACTTCAATCGTAAGAGTTTTCTTATACCCTTGTTGTGAAGCTTAGTGGATGAGGCCCTTGTTTTGAAGCTTAGTGGATGATGTAAATCACGATATATATGTTTCGGCCTATAAGTTCTTCAAAGATTTGTCTTAGAACCGAAATGCACCATAATTCTGAGTCTCCATATACCCTTGTTCTGAAGCCTAGTAGAGGAGGTAAATTGCCGAATCCATTGCAACATCCCTTTCACAACAAGTCAATTATGTATCTCTACCTCGATAGAAATCAAACCTTACACTCTACAACTCTTAGCAAAAGAGGACGTTCTCTTTTTTTTTTTTTTTTGGCCATACTGGGTGTTACTGGTCTTTCTCCATCCGTCTTACGGTCCCAAGGAGAATCGTCACTTGTGGGAATTCAACCCGAGTTATCCCAAAATTCTTTTCTACAAAGAGAGCTTATTTGCCACTTGAGTTACTCTGTTGGGTTAATTTCTCTTATATATGTGTAAATGTTTGGTTTAGAGAGTGAATTTTGTAAAGGAATATAATATTATTACAACATTATTATTTTTTTTAAGAAAATATACTTTGTTAAAACATATTTTAACAAGGATAAGGAAATTATGTTTAAATTAATGATAATTTTTTAATCATGATTTGATAATTAAGGGCTATGATTAGATCTTGACTTGATATAAATTTGTCCAAATCATTAATCATATCAAAGATTCCCTTTTCACCTAATCTCAACTTGATACGTACATTGTTAGAACAATCAATCATGGATGTATGTGCATTATGAAGAGAATAATGATTGTAAACTTAATAAATTGTCAATACTTGTTTAATTAAAAAAAATCCATTCATGCATGAAAATAAAGTCGACTCTCAAATATGATGTACAACCTACCTTAACAACTAATTAATTGTATCGGTGTGAAGTTATCACATTTCAATTCATTATTTTATAGTTTTTCTGTTGTATTTGTTTATAAAGTCTAATATTTCATTACTTGTAACAAAACTCTTTGAATTTAATCATTTGGAGCATTTTTGTTTTTAAAATTTTGGTCCAAATTAAAGAATATCTTATCCACGCTTTTCTTCGGCACATTAAAATTTATTAAAAATTATCACTGAACTTATAACTTAACATTAGACTCAGATTTTTCAAAAAAAAAAAAAAAACATTAGAATCAGACTATTAATATAATGTTTGACAAATAACTTAAAAAATAACTTTTGAACTTGAAAAATGACACTTAATTTCCTTCTTCAATTAAGGCCATGCACATCAAACAAGGGGTTTTATGTCAAATTTCACTAGGAGCGATCATAGTCGGATTATAAATCATATATAGCCAAAAAAAAAAATTTGATATCGATTTTTTTTTTTTTTTTTTGGAGAGAAACATCAATATTTTAAAATGCATATTATATTTAATTTAATTTAATTTAGTCGTAGTTATTGTCTACTTATTGATTATATTAATAATATTTGTGAATTAATTTAAAGATTATAATACATTATAAACTCACGATTTTAATTATTTAAAAAAATGGACATTTAATCCGTAATGTACGCTTCTTGCATGTTCCTCTAACGTGGTAGGACCATACTATGAAATCGTTTAGTATAGTTTTAGGTAATATGAAGTACTACTTAATAATCAATGATTAAGCCACCAATTATATACAAATGCTTATAGGTTTTTTTTTTTTTTTTTTTTTTTTTTTTTTTTAAATGTTATTTTGATATATAGCAACTAACAATGATTGGAAAATCTTCTTCACACGTAACCCACTCACCATGTTTTAAAAATTGTAATTTCAGCCTCGAAAAAGTAGTCAGGTGCGTGAAGTATGACTCTTATACTAAAAAGTCACGAGTTTAATTATTTTTGATGCCTTATTGGTCGAACTCGTCACATAAGTTGTGCACACCAGGCCAACACTACCTAACAAACGTGTTGATACTTGATAGCCACCCTTCTATTAATGTTTTGCTTGATGGACCAAATCAAAAGAGAAATACAATTTCTTGTGCTCAAAATGAGCAGATTTCTTGTTCACACTGATATTTGGTCATGTCTATCGAGTCATTAAGTCACTGTGATTTACATCCTTCAAAATATTCTGTTGATCTGGAATGATGATTCAACCTTTTGAGAGTAGAAATTGTATCATACTAAAACTTATATATATAACAATAGATAATATAATAACCGACAGGCTAGATTACAATAGATATCACACTACCCACTGTTTAGTCCCATTCTTGATACGTGGTCTATTAGGGTCGGTGCATTCAACCTTACCATTCTTGCATTAATAATGTAAGACAAACGTATCCTCGATATACGCTACCAGTGATATATTTATAATTTTTTAACGTTTTCTAAAATCACATAATGTTCACACACATTAAATGCTTTATGTATACAACGAAACTTCTATGCATGTGTGTGTGTATATACATGTGTATGTATGGCTGTCGTACATCTTGCTTATTTATAGTGGTACTACCACATGTTCAAGTTCAATTCTATTATTAGGGATCTCGATTTTTAGTATGAAATCGATAAACTCATTTGATAATATTGAAAATTTCACGGCTAGAAATTATAAAATTTTCGACCACTTGAAATTGATCTTAAATCAAGTCAAAAGTCTTGTTTCGATCACTTTTGGTATTCGAAAAAACCTTTAATTTGTTGCTATTTCCGACCACTTTTTACTTTCAACTTGATGTAAGATTACTTTCAGGTGGTCGGAAATTTCATAATTTCCAGTAGTATTTTAAGGGTTAGTCCACTTTGAACATAATCTTCACACTATTGTTGTCGAGATTCAAACCTTAATATCTTCTCCCGAATACTGTCTATTGAACCAGTAAACTAAGCTCGTGCGAGTATTGTAGTATAAGAAACTAAGTTAATAAGTGGGCTAATGTTGTATGTCTCGAATGACGTACGAAGAACATTAGTATAAGTGTGCTACAATTTACGTAGTTTGTTTTCTTTGCCGTACCATAAAAAAGGGTCAATGGATGCTTAAATCTGGACGCAGGTGTAATTATTATTGTGGTCAAAAAGTTAGGGTAATTAGCAGATCTCAAAGCTAAGCTCTCTGACTTGGTGATTATATACAAGTGGACACATGCAGATCTCAAAGCTCCTCATTTTATGGCTCTAATCTCATCGTTTTCCCCCATTCTCAGACCTCTTTTAAGGTTTTTGTCAACTTTGACTTTGTTGGAAAACAAGTTTTTGCTAAACATCACCAAAAGTTTAATTAATACAAGAAAGACAAATTAAATAAGAAAGCTTTAATTTGTCTCCATCATAAACGTAGGTAAATTATTCTCTATATACTATCTAATATCTTTAGGAAAATTCTATTTGCACCATCCATTTTGCTATTTACACCCCCTATTTAAAAGGTGTAATAACTTTATAGGTGGTGCAAATAAAAAAGTGCTATTTGCACCACCTCATTAAATGTAGTGAAACATTAATCTGTATTTTTTTTATTTTTATTTAATAATCAATCTCTTTATTATTATTATTATTATTATTATTATGTTTTAATGCCTAATTATTTTGTGCAATATTTTTTTAAGTTTTTATTTTCAATATATATATTTTTTAAGTTTCTTTTTTCAATACATCTTTTTTTTTTTCAATACATGTTTTTTAAGTTTATATTTTCAATACTTATTTTTGTTTATGTTTTAATTTTAAATAAAGAGAAATAATAATTAATTTTGTTATTCTAATTTTTTTTATAACTCAAATTTGTTGTATACATTATTTTAAATTGTTTTAACTATAAATTGAAATATAAAATGATTAATAGTGATATTTGAAATGAATAAATATAAATTGATTTTCTACCTATCTTTTTATACTGTAAATATTGTAATAATTTTATAAAGATATATGTGTGACTGTGGGTTATAGTTCTAACAATTTTGATGTAGTTAAAATTCTATAAAGATATGGGTTAGAGTTCTACTGAGACTTTGAAATATAAATTGATTTTCTACTTATCTTTTTATACTGTAAATACTGTAACAATTTATAAAGATATGTGGATTAGAGTTCTAACAATTTTGAGGGAGTTAAAATTCTAATCATAAAATAAGTCCATGCGTTCCTACACTCTTTCTATTTTGAATTTTGTATTTATGGTTGTCCTTCCGTCTCGGTAGAATAGTTTCCTACAATTGTGTATTCTTTGTAGTATATATTTCTCTATGTACTCAATATTACTCAATAAATTGATATTTTACCTATCTTTTTATATTGTAAATACAATAAATTGATTAATTAACAACTATATTCACAACAAATTAAATTAATTCAGTATATAGATAGACTCACCAGTCACCCAATAAATAAAATCCCAAATTCATTACTCTTTATACTATAATTTTCTATCTCGAAATGGATCAAAGAGATTGTTATTTAGTCAATTATTGAGAAATTATATCTAATTTAAATGAATCCTAATTACCTAGCAAGCAAGAACAAAGTAGCTTAAAATACAAATAGCAACACCCACAGAAATAAATAACAATTCAATTCTGCCTATTTGTTTATACTGTAAATACAATAAATTACTTAATTTGCAACTATATTCACAACAAATTAAATTAATTTACAACTATATTCACAAAATTGATTAATACTATAATTTTCTCTCTTGACATGGAACAAAGAGATTGTTATTTAGTCAATTGAGAAATTATATCTAATTTAAATGAGTCCTAATTACCTAGCAAGCAAGAACAAACTGGCTTAAAATACAAATAGCAACACCCATAGAAATAAATAACAATTCAAATTCAAATAAGAACTTAAAATACCTCATAATGTCCTTGACTTTGATTTTGATCATTGTAACTAAGTAACTGGCTTTGATTCTGATTATTGTAACTAAAAAAATCTTATATCCAATCATCCATGGCTTATAGATTGTGTGATACATATACATAACACACACCCCACATATATATAGAGTCTTATGAGTCCAATTTGTATTTTCTGTCGCCCAAATTATCAGTAATTTCATCTCACAAACATCAATATTGACTAATTGTTTAAAAAAATATGTATTAAAATTATAAACTTAAAAATATGTATTGAAGTTAGAAACTTAAAAAAAATGTATTAAAATTAGTAACTTAAAAAAATATGTATTGAACAAAAAATATATATATTGAACAAAAAAAAATGTATTGAAAATAGAAACTTAAAAGAAATATTTATTGAAACTTTAAAAAATATTACATAAATAATTAGGCATTAAAACAAACAAAAACAAAAAAAAAAAAAAAAAACAAAACAAAAAACAAAAAATAAAAAACAAAAGCAAAACAGTGACTGGGTTCATCTTTTTTTTTTTTTAAATAAAAATTAATGTTTTAATTAATTAGGTTTTGAATTAAAATATTATTAATTATACCTCATAAATGAGGTTTGGTCAAGGTGGTGCAAATAGCAAAATAAATTCTTATTTGGCTATTTACACCACCTATGCAATTATTAAAAGTTTTCACCTTTTACAATTTCAAGATACTTTATATCTACTTCTGGTCAAAGGGTGGTGCAAATAGCAACACCCTATCTTTATCATTGTTAAACTATTTCAGATTTAACTCTAATAGCCCTCGTAAAACTAGTTAGGAGAAAGGCTAATCCAAAACTAACAAAAAAAAAAAAAAAAAAAAACAAAAGATGTTGATAAGAATCAAACCCATAATCTTGAGTACAAAGGCGAAACTCCAGCACTTATTTTTTAGTACGTACTTACTAATGTGACCTTTGGTAGTTCATACCAAATTGAAGCATATGCTTCATTTCAACTAAAAGTCTAAGCTGATAGTTAGAAAGTACATTAATGGTTATATGATCCCAAAAGCAGTCTTAAAATCAAGAATATAATTAGTTGATTAATTAGGTGATTAATTAGTTGCAGAGTATCTGATATGACCAGCAAAATATCACATTGAATTGCTGCCAACCTGACTGGCGCAATTTCAGGTTAGCCAATGCGAAAATTAAAACGCAGTATTATATATGTATATTGTTGACATGATCGAAAACGTGTAAAGAAATACTCCGTCGAAATTATATTATAAGAGATAGATATAGAAACAGTTGAGGAATGCATGTGCTTGTAGGGTCACTCAGGTCTGAGGCTAGCGGTGGTTGGTGATTCAAGTGGAACAGCTGCATGTGCACATACATCTTATCGATATGAGATTCATATCTCAATTTTATCATATGCATATATGTTGTTTATAATTTCCCTATATTCTTTATAATATAAGCAATGCGGGATAACCCCAACCGAATTGATCAAATTATTTGCTTAATAACTATAAAATTTTAAATTTAATTTTTTATAAGAGTTGCTTATTATAGCATTTTCAGTTTGAGATGGTCAGCTGTTACAATGTAGTATCTGTTCATATATAATTACTTTTTAGGGATCAAATTCATGACCTCCAATTTGAGAGAGTCACTTCGTGCCACTAGACCACAATGTCATTGGCAAAATAGGTCTGTATTGGAAATGAAGGTTTAGGTTTGATTTTAGCTTTGGTTTCCTTTTGCATCTTCTTTTGTTATCCGAGTGGTTGTGTTGGTTTGTCCTAGACTGCTCTAGTCATAAAACCTATAGAGAGATTAAGGATTTTCCAAGTATGCATCAAATTTTGCAATTACGTGTGAGATTAGTCTAATGGAATATCAAAATGTACGTCCCGGGCCAAAAAAAAAAAAAAAAAACATGAGTATTATAATGATATGTTGTCACTTTCGAAAATACTATATTGTCGTCTACCAAACCCTTAGGTTCCAAATTTGTATATAAATCCACCATCACATCTACTTGAGCCTAATATATCAAGCAGACGTTCTCTCTTCTCTGGTCATATACTACTAGACCAGACATCACTGAAGAGTTGTCTTGTTAATTATATTCAATGGCTATTTCACCATTCTCCATTCTCTCTCTCCTCTTCTTCTTCTTCTCATCTCTAAGCTTCTGCTCCCATGGAGTTTTTGGCTATGGCGGCGGTTGGCAGGACGCTCACGCAACTTTCTACGGCGGCGGTGATGCTTCCGGCACGATGGGCGGAGCTTGCGGCTATGGCAACCTGTACAGCTCAGGCTACGGCACCAACACTGCGGCGCTCAGCACTGCTCTCTTCAACAACGGCTTGAGCTGCGGTTCTTGCTACGAGCTCAGGTGCAGCGCCGCCGCCGGAAAATCGTGCCTCCCGGGGAGCATCACCGTCACGGCGACCAACTTCTGCCCGCCCAACCCTGGCCTCCCCAACAACAATGGCGGCTGGTGCAATCCTCCCCTCCAACACTTCGATCTCGCCCAGCCTGCCTACCTGCAAATCGCTCAATATCGTGCTGGAATTGTCCCTATATCTTTTAGAAGGTATAAACATTTCGCTCTTTTATTTATTATTTATTTATTTTTTATGACAAGCAAACCATATGACTCGACGGAGGATGTTAGTAAGAATTGAACTCTCAAGAAGAGGGTTTTTAATGTTTTTTTTTTTTTGGTTGGGGGGTGGGAGTGGGGGTTTGAGTGGATCAATAATCTAGACTGGTTTACTTTATTCTGGTCTAGAGTAACAAGGCAGAATTTACCTTGTACACCAGCGGATAGTGACGACTGGTGTCTCTCGTCACCCAAAAATAAAAGAATTGAATTCGAGATATTCAGATACAAGAGTTAGGCTCCAGTATCTCGAACATCCTTTTTGGGGCTTGACTCTTTTAATTTTACATTCCCTAAGGGCCGGGGTACAACAGTATGATAATTTTAGTCGAGTTGGACTTGAATAGTTCAAGTTGACTTGAGGCAAACTCGAGTTTTGATTTTTTGAATGAGTCGAGCTTCGAGCTTTGACTATTGAGCTCGGGTTAGCTTGATTACACTCCTAATTGAACCTTGTTCAGTAACAATCATGCTAGGAGTGTTACTACTGCATATACGCAAAAGTTCAACCTTTTGACCTTAGGGTGTTTTTAGTTACACTACATACCCTATGTGTTCTCATAAACAAGACAACATTATTGATGCATACTTTTGTTGTTTTACAGGGTACCCTGCAAGAGAAAGGGAGGAATAAGGTTCACCATTAATGGCCATGCCTTCTTCAACCTGGTGCTAGTGACAAATGTTGCAGGGGCAGGTGATGTGCAATCTGTATCAATCAAGGGCTCTGCAACTGGGTGGCAATCCATGTCAAGAAACTGGGGGCAAAATTGGCAAAGCAATTCCAATTTTAATGGGCAGACCCTCTCATTTAGGGTCACTAGCAGTGATGGAAGGACTGTCACCAGCTTCAATGCTGCCCCTGCTAATTGGCAATTTGGGCAGACTCATGAGGGAGGCCAATTCTAACTTCACAAATTAAATAAAATAAATAATTTCAGAAATTTAATCAAGAAAAAAATAAGTTCGATCTGTACATGTCGTTTAAGGGTGAGTTGGTTTGGGAGAAGTTTTTTTTCTTAGGATAAGGCCCTAAGTGTCCTTATGGTGCCTCTTTTGAGTGGTTCCTGTCCTGTTAGGTGTTTTTAGAGCGGTGATTTTTTAATACCCGCTTAAGTCTATATAGCGCATAATATTATAGCATATATAGCCCTATATATAGGAATAATTCTCTCATTTTTGGGTTGATTTTTACTTTTTCTTTTGTTGTATTTTGTCAAGAGTTATTGCTACAAGCCTACAATGTTATGCTTTTATCCATATTTGGTGTGCAAGCATAATTTGGCAATTTAGTATCAATGGAAATTATATACTTTTCCTTGCATTTTACTTCACCATTTATCATATTCCATCTCATATATTTAAAGTTTGAACGTTAAAAAATAAATTACTATGTCATGAACATACAACAGTATAGTCAAAGTAAATATATGCTAATCTATCATTAGGCTAACCTAAATGAACTATCATATATAGCTTACTCCAAATACTTTAATTAGCCTGATCCAATGATATTGTAGACTAATTCCGAGTCCCCAACAAGATAATTTGGACCATTTCTCATATAGTAGCATATGAGAATTGCCCGAGAAGTGGCTTGGCCTAGTTTGCAGACTCTATTCCCACGTACTAGTTTGCAATAACTAAGAACGTTATTAGAGTATCGGGGACACCTCATCCACGAGACTGCAGGTGTAACATAGTTAACTTATCACTTAATTTTGATTTGATCACTATTAGTTGCTTGACTTTTAAACAACTAATATAAATGTTTGATTAATTAGCTTTGAAAAAATGGTCAAAAAAGTATCGAACTTTAGCTGAAAAGATGGTGCAATTGCACCCATAAAAATTTTCATTTTGATGCAATAAACCCCAAAAACTGATTAATCATTAGGGATCCGGCCCCCATCTGGCAAAATTTCAAACAAAAAAATTGAGAAGGAGACCAAGGTCGCCTTTTCCGGTTGAGAAGGCAACCTAGATGTGGTCGCCTTCACCAGCGAGAAGGCGACCTTGGTCTCCTTCTCCGTGACCCGCGACCGGTCGTCGGTCACTTTTTTGCCTGAAATTTCACGGAGGGCGGCGAGAACCCTAATGACCTGTGATAGCAGGTTATTAATCGGTTTTTGGACTTCATTGCATCAAAAAGAATTATTGATGGGTATAATTGTACATTTAAAAAGTTTAGGGAGCTAATTGACTTTTAAGCTAAAGTTTGAGGGTCTTTTTGACCCTCTTTCCATTAGCTTTTTGTAACAGCTTATTACTCCAAAAAGCTGCACAAAGCATATTTTTCAATCAACTTTTTTAAGAAAGTCATTTTATATATAATCAGCTAATTTAGTAAACATCTTTTCACAATTGTTTAATGTTATCAACTAGTAAAACTCCCTACAATATTTACCAAACACCCCCTATTTATATATTTAATAGTATTCATAGATTAGTAAGAGTGTATATCCCGGCAAATTGCCTGTCTACAAAAGTTGAAATTGTCGTGTGATACAGGCATGGGAAAAGTGGAAAGCTAGACGACACCGGCGTGCGTTAGGAGTTTGCATGCAAGACTTCCATTACATAACCTCACTATTTAAATGCATAGGGAGTAGCTACGTTGTTTCAACATATACATTATACATACATACAGGACTGGACTATATATCATCATATCCACGGCGGAGCTAGCTAGCGGCGTTTCCATCATGGCAAGTGGCGGAGCTAACACTAGTCGAGAAGTTGTTCAGTTTCAGTTGAGTCCCTCCACCACTTTGCTCAAAATTCTTCGGGGCAACATCGCTCAGTGGTCATTCGACGGATCTTCCGACGCCATTGTAACCATTTCTTCCACTCCTTGCATGCTACTTAAAGTTTTAATCTTTCCCAGTTTTCATATGATATATATAATAATGTTTTCTCTAAGGTCGATCCTACTAATGAGAGAATGCTCGGGGGAGGTGGCGAAGATGGAGGTAATATATATAAACTTCTTGATTATATTATATTGACTCATATTTTTTGTCTGTGCTTAATTAAGATTTAATTTGGATACTAATTAATTATGATTCTATCTATGATCTCCAGCCATACATCGAGCTGCTGGTCCACAGCTAAGAGAAGCCTGCTATAAAGTCCCTGAAGCACGCCCTGGAATCCGTTGTCCCACAGGCGAAGCAAGGATTCTTCCGTATGTTATCAGGGCCGGTCCTATTATTTTATAGGCCCGGGGCAAGACAAAAGAAATAGGCCCTACCGGATGTTAATATATATTTCTTACTTAAAATTTAAATTACATAAAGAAAAAAAAACTAATATCAAGTAACATGACATAATATTAACAAGTTATTAGCAATTTTACATACGCAATAACACACTAATAATCATGAAAATATTCGGTACTTTTACGAAGAAATAATTTATAACAATGAATAAACAATTTAAAACTCAAATAAGCTTATAAACAATACCAGGACTATATGGTCTAATGGTATTCGGGTTGGACTTTCATTTGGAAGGTTGTGAGTTCGAGCTTCAGTGGTGGAGGCATTATTGGCTCTTTGTGTTTCAGTAGGTTGAGAAAGTATATGAACAGATACTACAATGTAATAAAGCTAGTAGCATTCAAAAAAAAAAAGCTTATAAACAATAATATATATTACTTTGTAATAAACTAATAAAAAAATTATAAACAATAATATTTTTATCATAATAAATAAATAAATTATTATTATTATTAAAAATTTATAAAACAACACTTACAAATAGATGTGAAGCTAAAAGCTAGTATAAATAAAAATATATTATTTTAAAATAGTTAAGATTGTTTAGATAAAATAATTTAAATCAAAAGCATATTATATCATAAATCTGATTATATATATATATATATATATATATATATATATATATATATATTTCCATTAACGAGATATTTATTAAAAAAAAAGTCTTCTTCTTTTCAAAATTATGGTATTATTTTCAAAATGCATTATTTTATCTAATCTCATCAATCAGGGGGTTTTGATGATTAAAAAAATTTGAATAAAAAGCAAAAGATTTTAGAATAGTTAATGATTGTTTGGATAAAATAATTTAAAAAGAAAGCATATTATAAATCACAAATGTTATTTAATTATATGTTTTTAGAAATAAGTATTCCATTCTAAAAATAAAAATGTAATTTACTTTTTAGTTTTCAACATTTTTATATCTAGTCTTACAAATTTGGGGGGTTTTGATGACTAAAAATTTGAATAAAAAGCATATGATTTTAGAATAGTTAATGATTGTTTGGATAAAATAATTTAAATAGAAAACATATTATAAATCACAAATGTTATAAATATACACACACATGTGTGTGTGTGTTTTAGGAATAATTATTCCATTAACTTGGAAAAAAAACATCCATTTACTAATTAGTATTCAACATTCTTATATATTTAGTTTCACAAAATTTGTAATCAGAAGGAATCGACCCCGAGACTTGTAGGTTATAATCCAAATATCTACCAATCGAACAACTTCAATTTTGTGTAAATTAGATGTATAATATTTACATATACACATATACTATATATAAAATGTGTAGGCACTAAGGGCCCCCCTCCAAGCATGGGCCCTGGGCACGAGCCCAGCCCGCCCTTGCCCAGGGCCGGGCCTGTATGTTATTGTTCTTCACATCTGGCACTGCTGGAAATTATGAAATTTCCGACCACCTGAAGGTGATCTTAAATCAAGTCGAAAGCCTTGTTCCGACCACTTTTGGTATCCGAAAAAACCTTTGTTGCTATTTCCGACCACTTTTTGCTTTTGACTTGATTTAAGTTGTCAGAAATTTCATAATTTCCAGCATTGTCATTTCACATTAAATACTAGTATATATATATATGTGTGTGTACTTATATATTATAGTTTGGTGTAAAATGCAGAGGTTTTAAGTTAGCAGCATCTCATGTGATTCTCACTGTTGGACCTATATATGCTTCCCACCCAGATCCTAAATCCGCACTGCAAAGTTCATATAGGTTTGTTATGACAGACATTATATTATATATTGTCTGCACTCCCTCCTTTCATAGTACAATAATAACTTCCATTATCACTTGATTCCCGACATGTTAGTTAAATCTCGTTTCTTACTGTCTTCCAGAAACTGCTTGCGTTTAGCTAAAGAAAACAACATCCAATACCTTGCCTTTCCTGCGATATCATGTGCATACTATGGGTGAGTAGTAATATCAATTTAGAGTTTTTTTTTTTTTTTTTCTTTTCACTTTTGGTCTTTTCCATATATCTGTGTGTGTGTGTGTGTGTGTGTGTGTGTGTTAGAATGTGGTGCTGTATGGTGCTGTGAATTTTATTATTATTATTTTTTGATTCAGGTATCCATTTGCTGAGGCTTCAAAGATTGCCGTGTCAACTGTAAAAGAACATGGAAGTGACTTCAAAGAGGTATATATATATATAGTAATCTGCTAATATTCATATCTCTCCAAAAATTACAGTAGTTTATGAAGACGTCAGTATATATAATCCGTTTTTCTGTAATCCGTGAAGTGTATCAATGGTGTTTGCAGGTTCACTTTGTTCTGTTCTCAGATGAAGGTTATGATGCATGGGTGAAGGCTGCAAATGAGCTTATTCTGCAGAACTGATCTGATATATATATGGCTCAGATTATATTGTTGAGGACTTAAGGATGCTGGATATGACAATATATATATGATGAAATAAAGAAGATGAGAGAGAGGATATATAGCTTTCTTCTACTCCGAATAATAACGTAGTTTCAATAAGTTGTTTTGATCTGATATGCATGTTGAAATGATCACAACAACCTTGAAATTAAAAGGATTCTTAATTAGCATGATGACCACTGGGTTTGCTCTTGAAGTGGTATTAATTGGTGTGAAAAAGTGGCATTCGATATATATATATATATATATATATATATATATATATATATATATATATATATATATATATATATATATATATATATATTTCCATAAGTTGGTTTATTATTGTGTAAAATTCTTCTCATCTCTCAATAATGGTATGTGCTTTCGCCTATATTAATAGGGTATTTAATCATCATCTCTAAGGCATATATGCATGGCGTTGCCCTATTCATATTTTCTTTTTAACAAAAAGGAAATGACGCCGGAATAACACTACTAATAATTACTCATTTTTTGCACTTGGTTGGTCAATGAGAGGCCCCGTACATGGTACCATATATCTGCTAGGAGAACATGTTGAGAACTCAATGGAGCGTTAAATAGACCCTCAAATTTTACCTAAAAAGTTAATTAGGTCCTCAAACTTTTTAAAGTTGTAATTAATTCATCAAAATTCAATTACTTGTTATTGAACTGTAATAACAAGTTAGTAAAATTCCAGCGGTTGTTCGACAATAAAAATCGACAACGGAGACCAAGACATCACCGGAGAAAGCATGCAATGGCCATCTCCCGCGACTGGAGATGGCAACTAAATTGGCAGCCATCTCCTAGGGACGGAGAAGGCGAACATTGCCATCTCCGTCCACGGGAGATGGCGAACCAACTAGCCGCCATCTCACAGGGACGGGGAAGGCGATCATTTTGATTGCCATCTCTAGTCTGTCCACTGGAGATGACGACCAAACTGGCCAACATCTCCTAGGGATGGAGAAGGTGACCAAACTGGTCGCCATCTCCCAAGGAGAATGCTACCAGTTTGGTTGCCATTTCTAGTAGACGGAGATAGCGACCAAACTGGCCGACATCTCCTAGGGACGGAGATGTCGGCCATTTTGGTCTCCATCTCTAGTCCGTCCACTGGAGATGGCGACCAAACTGGCCGACATCTCCTAGGGACGGAGACGGAGAAGGCAATCAGTTTGGTCGCCATTTCTAGTGGACGGAGGTAGCGACCAAAATGGTAGCCATCTCCCGTCGCCGGAGATAATAGTCATACCTTCTCCTTTGTTGATTTTTATTGTTGGACAATCGCTAAAATTTCAATTCTATTTTCTTTAATTATTTTTCAAGCGAACCAAACATGCAGTAGATACCATATGATCACAAGATATATGATGTTTTGCATGCATAAGAACAATGTCACCAACATAACCTAAATAAGTTCATCTCCAAATTGTCCGCGTTCGTCACTAAAAGAGAGTTTCAAGTGCAGCTATTTATCCATTAAACCATTGTCCTGAAAGCTTCATCCACTACTTATATATGTATACTGACTAGAAATTGTCCATCTAAAGGGAGATCCATTAGAGTGTGGGGCAACCCATGGCTTCCTAACTTAGCTTCTCCTTACATTATGACAGCTAGGGCAGATTACTTGAGAGATATTACAGTTGATTAGTTGTTGGTTGAGGATAGGTTGAATTAGGACAACGATATTGTAAATAATATTTTTGAGAGAGAAGACAAATATACCATTCTGAGCATTCCAGTGCCCCAGAATAATTACCCTGATAAACGGATTTGGTAGTATAGTGGAATGAGAATGATTATCAATAATGCTGTTTGGTTATGCATGATTCAATAATGGGAATAAAGATTTTAAAAATAAAAGAACACAAATCAAGGTTAGACAATTAGTTCTAATATAAAGACATCCAAAATACTAATATGAACAAAAATTTAAAAGCACTAATCAAAGGATCGAGATGATGAGAAAGAATAAAGAAATGAAAGGCTATAATAATACCCTTATTTTTATTTAGGTATGAGATTTTCAATTAAGCCGGTATTTAAACCCATAATAATGTTCTAAAAACCTAATCAACCAATAAACAATACCAATCACTTTAATACAGATTCCTTATAACTAAACCCGTCAACCAAATTAAACACATTATTCAAATCTATTATATATACAAAGCAGGGACTAGTAGGTTTGAGGACTCTGATCTATTCCCACTACTTTGCAGTAACTAATAGCGTTATTAGAGTATCGGCCGGGACACTTCATTGACGTACGAGATGACAACCATAATGACTATATATATATATATAGTATTCATAGTAAGATCGAGTACGTGTATATCCCGATTCCGAGGAATATAATAATCAATCTTAAATTAAATTAAAGTTGAATAATTGTCGTGTGTTATGGGAAAATTAAAGCGGAAACTTGACACTGCCGTGTGTTAGGAGTATGCATAATGCATGATGGAGAAGATTTCACATTAATTATTATGCATAATTATATTATATATATAGTGGCGGCCTGCAGGGAGAAGTTTCAACAGATCGATCATATCATCCACGGCGGGGCGGGGCGGGGCGGAGCTAGCTAGCTAGCGCGCGGCGTTAGTTTCCATCATGGCAAGCAGCGGCGGCGGAGATGACGGTGATCGAGGAGCAGGTGTTGAGTTTGAGTTGAGTCCTTCCACTTTGGTGAAAATTGTTAGGGGCAAAATCGCTCAGTGGTCCGTTGATGGGTCTTCCGACGCCATTGTAACCATTAAATTTCTTCCTCCTACTCCTACATATATTATATTCTTGTCAATATAATGCATGGGATGCTTAAAGTTTTAATCTTTTGGAAATTTGATATGATTCTTGTTTCTTCCCTAAGGTGAATCCTACCAATGAGAGAATGCTCGGGGGAGGTGGCACTGATGGAGGTAAACTCTACTACTGCCCTGGCTAGATAAGCTAGCTTCATTCCATTTTTTGTGGGCGCTTAATTAAGGTTTAATTTGGATACTAACTATCTAATATGATCTTCAATTCTCCAGCCATACATCGAGCTGCAGGTCCCCAGTTAAGAGAAGCCTGCTATAAAGTCCCTGAAGCACGCCCTGGAATCCGCTGTCCCACTGGAGAAGCAAGGATTACTCCGTATGCACCATTCCTTTCACCTTAAAACCATTTCTTAATTGGATTCTCTCTGTGTGTATACTTATTATTCTTATATATGCAGAGGTTTTAAGTTAGCAGCTTCTCATGTGATTCTCACTGCTGGACCTGTGTATGCTTCCCACCATGATCCTAAATCCGCACTGGAAAGTTCATATAGGTTTGTTATCACACACTACATTATCTGCACTCTCTCTTTTCAAACTACAATAATTTCTTTTATCCGGCCAATCTGGCCAGAGTCAAGTTGGTCCAGGAGTACATACATTTGGCTAGCTTGGTAACTACAAGATTTTAAGTTTGACTTTGAGTAGTTTGAGTTGATCATCATGAATAACCTCCTTGTAGTGTTTTGACTACTGACTAGGATCACCGACAAGACTAGGTTTATTTACTTATCTAGTACGACATACATTCAAATAGTAGTTGCCTGTTTCACTTCCGGGCCTCGTCAGCCAAAAAAAATAACTTAGCTTATGTAATAACAAGATTCCAAATTCGATTCTCGTTGGAAGTTGAGTTACATTGGTCTTTTGACTTTATTGATTTGAGTCATTCAACTATGAGTAACTTAAACTTAGTGTCTGAAGGCCGCGGGTTTCACCAAGGAAAAAAACTGAAATAACTTCTTCCATTATCACTTGTATGTTTGCATGCATGCCATGTCCATTTCCAACATTATATATATTCTTACAGTGTTTTCCACCTTTCAGAAACTGCTTGCGTTTAGCTAAAGAAAACAACATCCAATACATTGCCTTTCCTGCCATATCATGTGGATACTTTGGGTGAGTAGTTATGCATATATATATATATATATATATATATGCCTCGTGGCTATATATTATTATATTGTCACATTTCGGATCATACCCTGTATATATGCTAATTAAGCATAGTAATATGTATAAATACTAAGAGTACAGTCTGTTTGGAAACACGTAAGGAATATACATGAATTATTCTGCAGGTATCCATTTGATGATGCTGCAAAGGTGGCCGTGTCAACTATAAAAGAATTTGGAAGTGACTTCAAAGAGGTATGTATATATATATGTTAATCTCTCTGGATCCAGAAATTGCAGTAGTTTTTGAAGATAGTATATATAATCCATTTTTGTGTAAGTAGATCAGATGAGAGGATCGGACCGACATTATATTGTGGTAGTATTGTGAAGTGTATAGTATGAATGAATGATAGATGTTTGCATGCATGCATGCAGATCCACTTTGTTCCGGCCGCAGCTGCAGGTTATGATGCATTGGTGAAGGCTGCAAATCAGCTTCTCATCAAGAACTGATATATAAGCTCAGATTATATTGTTGGATATGATGATGAGAATAAAGAAGAAGAAGATGATGATGATGAGAGAATAGCTTTCTTCAATCTACTCCATCTGAATAACATATATATATATATATATATATATATATATATATATATATATATATATATATATATATATATATATATAGTTTTAAGTTGTAAAAGGTTATATATATGCATGTTGAAATTAAATGATAACAACCTTGAAAAGGACACTTAGTATGATGATGCATGGGTACTCATAATCAGGGAGTTTGCTCTTAAAGTGATCGTATTATTGTGAAAAAAGTGGTTCTACATATATTTTTATAAATCTATTGTGTGAAAATTTTTGCATCTCCATTTCCATAATGGTATGTGCTTTAAATTAATATATATTAATAAGTCGAATATTTAATCATTCATAATGATCAAATGCTCAATATTATTTGATTTATGAAAATAACATATAGTCAAAACTCATGACAGAAAGCTAAATTACATGAAAGTAAATCAGATGACCCTACCTTGCCGTCAGTCTCAACTGAATATTTTTACTAGCTAGCTAATATTAGCATTATTGCCCAATTCAAATTTTTTTTGATAAAAAGAAGGTGAGACAAAAAGAAGAAGAAAAAAATGATGGAAAAATTGGGAAAAAAAAGGGGTGGAGGGGGAATACAATAATTACATGTTCTCCACTCCACCATATCATAGCCCTCCCCTCCCACAAAATTTCCTCTTCCAGCACTCATATAAAACCTCAGTCCAGTCCAGAATCAAGTGATGATTTCTGCACCCGTTTCCGGACTCGGGTCCACATTATTCCGATTTCTCACTACCCGAAGTGCCCCGCCGATAAAGCTCCGGAATTCACAGTTCCGACCCCCCGGAAACTACGTCCCTATCCTCCGCGGCGGAGCTAGCTTTTCCATCATGGCAAGTGGCGGAGCTGACGATCGGAACGCTGTTCAGTTCCAGCTTACTCCTTCCAGCTTGCTCAAGATTCTTAAGGGCGACATCACTCAGTGGTCCGTTGATGGATCCTCCGACGCCATCGTAACCATCTCTCTCTTTCTCCTGTTCGCGCACATACATACACCTGTTTGTGTTAATGCTTAAAAAGTTCTAAATTTTTATTCTAAAGTCAATAGCTTTTAGGGATTTTAGGATTCATATGATTTGTGTTCCCTAAAATATATGAACTCAGTATCACTTATAAGTAATAACTCGATGAATTAGGAAATTTGTGCCATTGCAAAAACTGATTTTCTGATTCTTGATCACCTTTGATCTTCAGTTGCCTGTTAGAAGCTTAGCTGAATAAATTGACATTTTAATGAAATGGGGATGGTTGATATAATGATATATCTCTAGTATTAGTAATTCAGTGTGATTGTAAGATCTGCCTTGAAATGAAGGATATTATTGGTGTGATATAGTTTTGTGTAGTACTTCGGTTTTATGCATTTGGATTGTTTTCCCTAAGGTCAATCCTGCTAATGAGAGGATGCTCGGGGGAGGTGGCGCTGATGGAGGTAAGTAGGTAACTTCCTGATTGTGCTGATTCCATTTCGTGTGTGCTTAAGGTTTGGAGACTAATTATGATTCTATTTCTAGCCATACATCGAGCTGCTGGTCCCGAGCTAAGAGAAGCCTGCTATAAAGTCCCTGAAGTACGTCCTGGAGTTCGCTGTCCCACAGGCGAAGCAAGGATTACACCGTATGTTATTGTTCTTCACCTCTCGTTTGACATTAAAACCAATTCTTAGATTCGCCAAGCATGTTTCAATATATATATATATATATATATATATATATATATATATATATATATATATATATATATATATATATATATATATATATATATATATGTGTGTGTGTGTGTGTGTGTGTGTGTGTGTGTGTATACTTATTAAACGTTGGTGTAAAATGCAGAGGTTTTAAATTACCAGCCTCTCATGTGATTCACACTGTTGGACCCATATATGATGCACACCCTGATCCCAAAGCCGCATTGGAAAATTCATATAGGTTTGCTATTCAAGTGTTTTCTGATCTCTCCCTCGTTTTGCAGTATATTAACTTCCGTTATTGCTTAGAGTAAAGTTGGTTGCCATTGATTTCCAACATATTAGGAGTTTCCTTCCATCTTAACCAAGGTTCTTTGTCCTCTTTACAGAAACAGCTTACAAGTAGCTAAAGAAAACAACATCCAGTATATTGCTTTTCCTGCCATATCTTGTGGAGTCTATGGGTGAGTTACATCAATTCACAAACTATTTATGTTTTGTGGGTTTCTGTTCCATCTTCTTTCTTTCTATCAATAATATTTTGTTGTGGTTTCTTGTATCCCATTTTACGAGTCAATCTAATTTGCATTACTTCATTGAGTTTGCTAAAAGTACAAGTGCTCTTTATAACCTTTCATTCTTTCTTGATTGAAATGATTTCTATACTAGTTTTAACCCTGGAGCTATGTTCTATTTTTACCACTTATATACTATCGGTTTGTGACTGTTGTTACTTGTTACATTTTGTATTGTACTCTGTAGCATATATATTATTACGGACTTGGTTATGAAATTTATGGGCAAATATTAGTGCAAATAGTTGATTGCTTTAGACTTTAGAGACACAATTTTAATGAAGTGCTTGTGATGATCCAATTTTTTGTCTCTCACAAATTCATTCAGGTATCCTTTTGATGAGGCTGCCAATGTGGCTGTATCTACTGTAAAAGAACATGGAAGTGACCTCAAAGAGGTATTCTTCGCTAATATACACCCCCCTCTTCTCGATCTCTCCCCAGAATTTGCAACATTAGTTTGTCTAGACAGTCCATTTTTTAATAAGTAGAGTGCCTGCATTCTGGTGCATGACAAGCAAAACTATACTTGCAGGTCCACTTTGTTCTATTCTCGGATGAAATATTCAATGCATGGCTGAAGGCATCGAATAAGCTTCTTCAGAACTGATGCCTCGGATTGTTCAAGAGTGTTCTCAGATTTAACGTCGAGAACACTGGATGCTGGACGTGAAAATGTTAAACTAGATAGATGATCAGGAAGTTGCTACTCTGTATTGCAGAGTTTGAAGTTGCTACTCTGTATTGCAGAGTTTGAAGTTGCTTGTGATTTGATGTTAGACTGTGAGCTTGCATATTGAAATGATGAAAAGGATACTTGTATGGATGGCTCCAATAACGTTGGTGTTGGAGGTTACTTTTGAACAAAAGTTGAGGCATATTTGTATTAAGCTTTTTTCTAGTGTATTACTAACACTTGTTCCAATAACAAGAGATATGGTAT
The DNA here is from genome assembly GCF_001879475.1 of Ipomoea nil. Classification (NCBI taxonomy): domain Eukaryota; kingdom Viridiplantae; phylum Streptophyta; class Magnoliopsida; order Solanales; family Convolvulaceae; genus Ipomoea; species Ipomoea nil. Next base: position 5,514,415 of record NW_017617835.1, on the reverse strand, counting down.
GGCGTTTTACAAGTAAACCCAGCGGAGTTGGTCGGTTAATTGTTTTAATAACATAATATAAGAGTCGTCTAATAAATTTTCTTGGTTTAAGCTGGTCAGATATAAGCAACATAAGTAGATGGCTATAAGTTTTCCACTAAATCAAAATGTGAACTTCTGCAACCAAACAGTGTCACCAGCATAACCTAAATAGGTACATTTAACCTCATTCCAAAACAAAAAGAAGAGAGTTATTAACCCCTTCACTGTTCTCTATTTTCAAAAAGGTTAAATCTCCAACTCTAAGAGCTCCCCACACCTTGACTGGCTCAACAAACAAGGCCAAATATCGGTGCGCACAAAGGATCTGTCCACTTTGGACATAATCCCCACACTGTCGCTGCCGAGATTCAAACCTTAGTCTCTTTTCTTAAATATTGTCTGTGAGCTAAACCTGTGCAGGCCCGTTCAATGTTCTCTAAATTTCATAAAGTTCTCATTCAATCACGGCAAAGAAAGAAGCTAAGAGATATCTCAAAAGTATAAAATGAATACATGTCATTTGTTAACTCCAAGTATAAAATGAAACTCATGTCATTTGTACTACTACAACATTTAAAGATCTTTGTCCTTGGTTAAATTCCGAGGTAATCTTCTAATGCTCTCATCCACTACTTTATATTGCCTAGAAAAGTGTCCATCTAAATGACCTTCAAATCTATTATACAAAGCAGGGACTATGATGAATATAATGGTTCCTGAAACAATTCAAAGGGTAAAAACAACATGTCGGTCATATGAGAGATCAACACAAATAAAAGGAGATCCTAGAAATAGAAGCGAGTCTGAGTGCTCATGATAATCAGTGAGACAATGATACAGAAAAGCCGATAGTGTAAACAGGTACAAATACATACCTATATACGCAATTGTGAAGAAAGATACCACACTGCCTATGACAGACAGAATCCAGAGAAAAATCACTGCCTGCATATTAAACAAAATTTTGTAGGTATAGTTAAGATGAGTTTGTGAGCATCATTCGTTAAGCATAAGCAGATAAAATACAGATTAAGGTGCACAAAGTATAAGACACTGACTGAAACAAACATATTGGCCCTATTTGGTAACATAGTTAGCTTATCAGCCAATTTTGGCTTATTTGACCACTATTAGCTGTTTGACTTGGTTAAACAATCAAATATGAGTAGTTGATTAATTAGTTTTTTGTAACATCTTATTGCTCCAAAATGCTAAAATTCAAAAAACTGGTCAAAGCAGCTTTTTCGATAAGCTTTTTGAGAAAGTCATTTTGCATGTAATCAGTTATCAGCTAACAGTTAACTTACCAAACACTTTACTACAATCAGTTAATGTTATCAACTAGTCAAACCTACTAACCTAATCAGCTAGCAACTATTTACCAAACACCCCCATTATATGTCAAACTACTCTGGTGTTAATGGGTAGTCGCCACTAATCGTTTGATGTTCCAGGAAATTGTGCAGTTATCCAACAAGTCACTAGTTTGCAGGACTCTATTCCCACGTCCTAAGTTATGAATTTGAAGTGTAGTGTCCATTATAAATTCAACAACGTAACTGCAGTGTATTAATGCGTTCATATGGCATGTAGCAGTCATCAATCAAGTCCTATTTCTTAGATTATAATGATATGTATACCAATTTTTCCTCATCAAATCAATAACTGCTGACCTTGAAGAAGAGTCTGAAATCTCTCCCAAGGGTGATATCGTGAGCCATAAGTAACACATAATTGATTTTAGCACGAAATGAGGCAGCTGCATTGTTGACCATTTCTTCTGTCAAGACCAATTCTGGCAATGTTGGGAGTCGTCTGGGGAAAATACAGGGGAAAATACACGAGCAAAATGCCTTTTTATTACAACATTCAAAATAAGAAAGATAGTTTCACAACAAGTGACAAACACATATGTAAATGGTAAGTGATCATACTTCTTTCTGAAGGCAGCAAACTTTGCACGGAGAAAGAGCATGACAACTAAAATCAGCAGGACATCACAACACGCTGATATGAAAGGTAATCCCGAGCGTTCAAACAACATCCATGCAACAGTAGCAACAACAACGATGCCAAATAAAGCACACCTTTGCCTCCACAAAATTACTTCGGCAGCTTAAGTAAGGCGAAAGAACATCAATTACAAGACTGCAGAAACAAGCATGAGCAAATATGCAGCAAGCACAACACGTGGAAATCTATTTCTAACGGTGACCACTTGATTGAAATTTACTTATTGCTACTTCATTCACCAAAAACCCATAACCAACACATATAACAGTATAACACACACAATAATTCTCCCCCTTCCTCCCCTTAGCTCATTGAACTTTATACGCCTCACGCCCCCATGAATCCTTTTCAATCAATGGATAAAGCTGTCCTACATAATCTGTCAAGTCCACCCATGCACTGAAACCATGATTGCTTGCCAGACCTCAACTAATCACAATTTCTTCACTTACTTCAATGATTCCCTTACCATTTCAAAGCTCTGCCAAAACTTCGAGTTGCAATTGTACTATGACCAGACTACAATACTTTTTTTTTTTGAAAGCCAACACCAAAGTTACTTCATTAATTCAAGAAAGCACGAACAAAAGCCGAAGGTTCACCCTCCCACAAACAAGAACCAGCACATTCCGACTCTACCTCCACCATTCTCCTCCTTAAATTCACCATAACTGGCAACACATCTCTAGCCAATCTCCACAAAAAAAAAGGACTTTCATTTCGGTGGTACCCGGAGCCATTTCATAACCTCACTGGCTGGGTTATCCACGGGCAGTGATTCTGTGGGAAGTCTATAGCTATTCTTTCTTCACCCTATACTACAATACTTTGTTTATATATCAAAAACAGAATCTCTCAAGGTAACACAGTCAAGCAATACACTTAAGTCTCAATAAAATACAGTGGAATGCAATTTCCTTCAAATTCAGGAATCAAATAAAAGCCAAAATGCAATAATATACCATTATCACCGAGGGCCAACGATGAAGACGTCGACGGAACACCGCAAACACTGATGTAATTCGCTCTGCCATCTCCATCTCCATCTCCCCCGATGTTACAGATATCTTCCGAATTCTCCATCAAATTACACTGCCAAAAATTAATAAATTATCCATCAAAATTCACATAAAATGAAATAAAATTACACTTAAAAAATAAAATTGAAATTAGATTTAAACCCAAGCCGGTCGACCACTTCGGGCAATCACTAAGCTTTTTTTCCGTCAAATTTATGGAAACCTAAGGCATCATTGTGACGGATAAAACTACGTCGTATAACACCTCTCTACCTTCAAATTTCCTACTTTGAAAGCACCATTTCAAATTTCTATCCAATTCGTCTGTCTTTCTATGCAATGCAATTTACATTTTTTCGTGATTTACAAGCTATTATACAAAACTAATGATAATAATAAAAGAAAAAATATTTAAATACAAATGTTAAAATTTATTATTTGACTATAATAGATTGATAGCTGTAATCTACTTTTAACAAATTTTAACACTCAAAATAAAATTTATAATTCTTTCATTGTAAAACTTAAACATATAAGTTAATCGAATAATTTCAAAAAAAAAAAATGTAAACTATATAATGTAGATGATATGTTAATTTTTAAAAATAACACTTGTAGTTCACCAATTATGTGATATAATGAGTTTAGTGTTTTAATTATTAATCTTCAAAATTACACTAAAATAGTGAATTTTGTGCGTAAGTATCAAAGAAATATTGTGATAATTTGAGCACCTTTTATGGTTCTACCATTAATTGCTGTTGTCTTATTATTCAAGATTATTGAGAATTATTTATTTGAGGATAAAATAACATCTTTAATTGTAGTCTAAAAAATATACTCTCATCACAACTTGTATTGACAGAACTTTTAGACAAACATAGTTACCATCTGATAACCACGGGAATATGGTTGAAATCTTGGAATGTTGGATTGCATCTAACACAAATGATTGCTACAAACGTGTAATATCTTTTGAGCTTTTATAAAAAACTATTATATTTTAACTAAAAATTATTACATGTCGCACATGAAACGATCTCATATAAGACTTACTCATAATCTTGAGATATATAGTGTCACAAGAGCATATATATATATATATATATATATATATATATATATATATATATATATATATTGTTGAAGGGACTAGGAAATGATATCTGGGTTGGACTTCCATTTGGAAGATTATGAGTTCGAGCTTCAGTGGAGACGTTATTTGTTCTTTGTGTTTCAGTAGGTTGAGAAAGTATATGAACAAATACTACAATGTAATAGAGCCAGTACTTTAAAAAAAAATTATTGCTGAAGGGGATCCATTGGGCTTGGGAAAAGAGTGGTAGGCAGGTGATAGTTCAGAGTTCGGTGTGATTTGAAAAAGATGGTGAAATTGTCAGGGATATGATACTTTTTGAAGTGAAAAAAAAAATATCTTTTAAATTAATGTTGATGTTGATATTGTTCTTATTTTTATGCTAAAAAAATTAGTGACAATGATCAAATCAAATCTCATGTTGCTAAAAAAAATATTTCAAAATGAGACTTTCCATTCAGTACGAGATTTACAATTATTGAAGCATTAATAGTAATTACGAAGTTAGGCAGATAACACGCGATCCTAACTGATCCGTTTCAGTTTCGGTTTGAGCTGGATCACAGTTTTCGGCGATTAGAGAAACGAGGTCGTTAATGGCGCCAAATCTCTCACGCGCAACCTGGACACTGTGATTCACTCTCCGAATTTCCAGAGTAATTTAAACTATTTATTTACGCCCTGCCTCTCCTCCACATCACTTCATCACATTTGACTCTGAAATTCTGTACGTGATTAAACATTTATGCACGAACACTTTGCTGCCGAGATTTAGTTGACTAACCATCATTGTGTTGCCCTACTCTACTATTCGTGGATGTGCGGAAACGCTCTGCAAAAGGATCGGATCTGTGAGCCTTCGAGCCGACGGTGCAATTCAAGCTGGTGCTGAGTTTGAGATTTCGTCGTGTTCAGGTCTGGATTTGATTGAGATATTCGTGATTTTTATCGTAATTTTATGTGATTTGTGTGTGTGAAAGTAATGCCGTTTTGGATCTGGATGTAGGAGGCGGGGCCAAAACACGAGGTGAAAGTGAAAGGATGAGTGAGAGCAAGCAGTTTCAGCTAGGCACCGTCGGGGCTTTAAGCCTGTCCGTCATTTCGTCGGTGTCGATTGTGATTTGTAACAAGGCGCTCATGAGTACTCTACGCTTCAAATTTGGTGAGTCGGTTATTATTTTCAGTGGAAATTTGTCCTTTCTGATCGAGTTGTGTAATTCTCAATGTGGTGAAAAGGTTGGTGGAAACGAACAAAGAGAACACGACATTGTAGAATGCTCTTAAGTCTTAAGTAGTATCTCATACGGAGCAGTGTGTGGTATTACATATCATTACTAACTGGTTGCAACGAGGCGGCTCTTTGTAGTGTGTATGGCCTGGCATGATTCGATGATTGATTTAAAGTTTCTTTGTGATTCTGATGGCATTTCTAATTGGATTATATTTTTGGAAGAGTTGTAAACTAGTAAAAATAAAGTGAACTCCTTTGAGATTTGCAAAATGCATATCATATCCTCCATAATGATTAATGAATAGCATAGTGGTCAGTATCTTTACTTAAGTGCGTTAGAAAGATGAATACACCGCTAAGACAAAATTATATTTTTCTTACTGCAGCTACAACTTTGACAAGCTGGCATCTATTAGTCACTTTTTGTTCCCTCCATGTGGCACTCTTGATGAAACTGTTTGAGCACAAGCCTTTTGACCCAAGAACTGTAATTGGATTTGGTATTCTAAATGGGATATCAATTGGATTACTCAACCTTAGCCTTGGTTTCAATTCTGTAGGTTTCTATCAGGTATAACCCTATTTTCTGTATCTTCTTCATTTTTGTTTTAAATGCAAAGTCCACTTAACTGTTTCTAAATCCAAACGTTCTACATCTTTTTTTTAAGATGACAAAGCTTGCCATCATCCCTTGCACTGTGCTGCTAGAGACGCTTTTCCTAAGCAAAAAGTTCAGGTCAGTTACATTGTATGCATGCTGAATGAAGTTGACTTGGTCTTTCAATATGCCTGATTTGTTTCAAAGGCTATTCTGAACCTAAGTGTTATATTTAGTCTTTATTCTGGTATACTTTAAAGTTCTTTACATTCAATCCATCCCCGCCATTGGATTATTCAGTGACATTTCTGATACCTTCTAGTTGATTTAATAAAGTACTGCCCTATTAGTACATGGCCTCCAGTCAACTTTCCTCTTTTGCCTAAATTAGGAAAGACAAAATTGCCCTTATGATTATAGCCTTAATATGTCAATTATGAATTTCCGTCGAGTTCTAGCCGGAAATTTGGCTGGAGGGACTGAAATTTATAAAAATTGAATAGTTGTGGTATTAAATTGATAATTTTGAAACTCTTGGACCCCAATAGTCATAGGACCAAAAGTGACATTTTGTTTTCCACTGGTATTTTATTATACGATTCATATAGAATGTGTTCAATTATTTTTCTCTGTCTAATCTATATTTGTAATATTCTACACCAAGAGGAGCATTCCTTTTTTTTTTATTTATTTTTTTTATATCAGGTAATCTGCTTTGTCCTTTTTCACTATGATGACTAATAGTTTTCCTTGTTACAACTACAGTAGGAGCATTCAACTTTCTTTAATCATCCTACTTTTTGGTGTTGGGATTGCAACTATAACTGATTTGCAGCTAAATGCGGTGGGCTCTATCCTTTCACTCCTTGCAGTACTCACAACTTGCATTGCTCAAATTGTATCCTTTGAAGTGCTTGGTCATCTGTATGTATGCCTTTAACATGAACTCTTAAAATTTTATACAGGGTAGTAATCCAAACTCTTTGGTACTAGGAACCAGTCTTACCTGCCAATTTGATACTGAGAGGGCTAGTAATAATGTTATCATAATATCATCCTTTTTTTTTTTTTCCTCTACTCTCATCTGTGAGATACTTGAGCTCTCACTTTCGCTATATGCATCTAAAATTTGTCAAGTATATAATCTTTTATAATTTTATTTCCTAAACCTGGAGATCTTCCAGTACAATACCAAGGACTTGTTCATTTTGACAGGTTATGCACAGCCTTTACCTTCCATTACATGTGACCACTATGCTTGTGGTTTGTTGTGATTTAGTTCTTAGCTTTTAATGCATGACCACTATGATTAAAAGAAGCAACTATTCTACTTTTCATTGAGTACTTCAGTTTAAGTAGCTTTATATTTAGATTATGGGCATATATTCTTCCAGTCATGTAATAATTCCTTGTAAAGTTCTTAATAAACTTCATTCAGATGACAAATACCATTCAGAAGAAGTTTAAGGTTTCTTCAACACAGTTATTGTATCAATCTTGTCCTTACCAAGCGATGACTCTATTCGTCTCTGGTCCATTTCTGGACAAGTTTTTGACCAGCCAAAATGTATTTGCTTTCCAATATACCCCGCAAGTGCTGGTAAAGACTACAAGTTTCTATTGTATGGTGGTTTTGTTTGAGTAATATTTAATATCTAATGATCCTCAAATTCGCAGGGATTTATTGTTCTGTCCTGCTTGATATCTATAGTTGTTAACTTCAGCACATTCCTTGTGATTGGAAAGACATCTCCAGTCACCTATCAGGTTCTTGGTCATCTGAAAACATGTCTAGTATTAGCTTTTGGTTATATGCTACTTCGGGACCCATTTAACTGGAGGAATATTATGGGGATCCTGATTGCACTAATCGGGATGGTTCTATATTCATATTACTGCACCCGTGAGGGTCTGAAAAAAACCGCTGAAGCTTCACCACAACTTCAGGTGCTATATTTTATGTTAATCTAATCAAGCATAATTCATTTTCAGAGTTCAGACACAGATTAATTATATGTCCCACTTTCCTAACTTCTATTTCACTGCAATTGATGCAGCCAAAGGAAGATGAATCCATTCCCCTGGTACTCATGGAAAATGGCAGTACCCGTCATAAGTGATGTTGCAATGCCCATGGTCCTTGTTAGGAAAGTACTGGCCTTGAACATATGAGAAAAAACTATGCACCAAATTGTCGTGCAACTATTTGAGATATGGTTAAGTTGACAGTAAATGTTATAGGCAGAAAGTTGTTCTATAGAAGTATAGAGTAACCTCAGTAACAAGGAACAACTTTCCCCGCGCTATATATCATTTGAAGTTGGTACATTTGATATCACAGTGCTATGTGTAGCAAATGTGAACTAGATTTTTCCAAACTCTTATAAATATAGCTCATTTTCTAGCAATGTGTAGACATTCGATTCAGAAGGATTTTTTATTTATATGTGAAAAATGTGTTGGCTTGAACATGTTTCATATTCTGCACTCATCCTTCTAATGCAAAGAACCAGTTTGAGCTTTGCCATCAGAGTTTCCTTCACAGTCGTTCAGCAGCAACCACTAAACAGGTATTCCCAGTCAAGCTTCTTTTGGATGCTGTGTTTTTGTATTTTCCTTTTGTCTCTATTGCTCCATAACATCCAAAAATTTGAAACACAACCCCTGCAATCAGCTCTCGTTAGCACTCGTTAGCAGTCTGTCGTATCTCCTTCACAATTCTTACGCATTCATCCATGGGACAGTTCGTCTTGATTGCGTTGGAGACAATATGTGATCTACTCGCAGCATACCCTTCCTGTAATGGGAACCAGTCTTGGTACATTGGGCAGGATGTGCAGAAGGCAAAATGTAAAAGAGGTATATTCAACATACCTTGTGCAGGGTGCTCATCACTGAAGCAAAAGGAGGGGAATTCACTTTTGCACGACTTGCAATCTGCAAACAATAAGGAAAAGATCAGAAACCAGAGCATATTTGTTCCTGTGGAGGCTTTTCGCCTGTTTAAACCAGTAAATTAAAAGGGGTTAAGAAGTTGCAGAGACCTCATCCATTTTGATGTAACCAACTGGCAGTTTGGGTTCACTCTCATCAATCATCCGTTTCAAGAGTTTTTCGAGATCTCTTCCTGTCTTACACCCTCCTATCCACCCCCATTCTTCAGCCAAGTTTAACATTTCTATAATATACGATTCCTTGTGAAGAGGCCCTGTCCAAAGGGGCCCTGAAACAGCAAGTGAATTCGCAACCTGAGCAAACATAAAAAGGAAAACAAAAAGGACTGTGATAACACTGCAGCCTGACAAATCTTACCAACTCTTTCTTTACCTGTGTGTGTTAAGCATAAGGCTTAACGAATAAAGACAACAAAGTTCTTTGTTCTGTACTTCTGTTCCATTCAAGGCTTGTTATGCAAAAAAGGATTTGAGATAAGTATTTAGGTATGAAACCTTACATCTCCACTGCAAGAGCAGCTGATTTGCCCGAGTTCCCCCCAGGAGAACGCTCTAGAATTGCCACACCGGTTACAGTAGCTGATGAAGCCGTAGTGCCTGGTACCAAAAGCCGAGGGCATAACTACCAACATGTAGAAATGAAACTAACAGACACATGATTAAAAAAATGACAACCATCACTAGCCTGGGATCAGGAGGCTGCCCACTCTTGACTTGTAGCAGCACTCTAAAAACCGGTCCATGGTAGGAGTAGTATGAGAAGAGCGGAACAACATGATAGCCTAGTATCAATGCCTCTCTCATAACTCCACCTATTAGCATCCTCAGCCCAATCTCATTTGGATATGGCATGCGTTGAACATATGCTCCATAGGCAGCCAAACAACTGGAAACAAAATCATAACATCATTTTCTTCAATGCATCAATTTATACAACCATCATTTGCACTAAGATTCCTAAGGCAATCTTTGCAAACTAAATATGGCATACATTACACATAACCAAGTATCAAAGCCTCCCTGATAACCTATTAGCATTCGCAGGCCAAGCTCATTGAATATGGCATACGTTGAACATATTGGAAACAACCATAACATCATTCTCTTCAATGCGTCAATTTACACAACTATTATTTATATATATATATATATATTATGCTCAACACATACCCTGAGGCGTAGCCTCATACTGAGGCAAGCCTCAAAATCGCCTTTTTTAAACTATGGACTTCTGTCTCGACTAAAAAGCATAACTTTGAGTACATATATGTAGTATGCACAACACCAATGTTACTCAGTCAAAGACGGCTATCGACGCATAGTTGGAGACTATCCTAACGCTAATAATGGGATTTTTGATGGATGGTTAGCCTTATGGAAAATAAAAGCACCCCCCAAATGGAAAACATTTCTATGGAGAGCTCTAAGTGATATCCTCCCCACTAAGAGCAATTTGATTATAAAGAGAGTAGAAGTGGACCCGATGTGTGCTATGTGTGGGATTGCTCATGAAAATATTTTACATGCATTAGTATCGTGTGATTATGCAAGATCCATTTGGAGCCAATCTAACCTCCCACTCCCCAACATTGTGACAAATATTTTCCATGAATGGTTTAGTGCACTCTTAAATGTTCTAGACACTAATGGAATATTGTATGCAGCTTTTATTTTATATCATATATGGAGAGCAAGAAACAGAGCTGTTTGGGATGCCTGTCTACTATTGCCAAAGAAGGTGCTTGTGGCAGCTATGGCCACTATGCAAGCATGGAACACGCTACACCACCGAACGCCCACACCAGCCACAAGGGACCACCGCACGGCGGATGGAGCCGGTCACGCTGTACAGTAGTTTGGCCCCCAAATGGTGGCCGAAGGCATGCAGCAACCGCCGCTGCCATGATCCGGCCACGCCGCGGAAACATCAAGACCCAGGAGATGCTACATGGATGCAAGCTATCACCAGGATACCAGCTCAGCAGCGGTGGGGGCGGTACTACTAGATGCCGACAATCACTATGTCTCGGTTTTCAGCGCCCCACTACTGGATTGTTTTTCCCCACTCATGGCTGAGGCATACGCGTGTAAAGAGGTTTTATCATTGTTAAGAGGACGTGGCGAAGATTCAATACACCTACATACTGACTGCCAGATGTACAACGCTACCTATGCGCACCGAATACACTGTCTAGGTCATATGTTGGATATGCTATCGATAGTTGCAGGAATTTTATATCTACTTTAAGTTTTTGCTCAGTCAATTTTGTTCCTAGACTACAGAATTTATTAGCACATACTTTAGCTACTTTAGCTTTAAATTCGACTACAACTATGTACTTGGGACGATGTCTCACCAAACTCTATTTCAGTTTATCTATAAATATACAACCACATTGGTTGACCTTCAAAAAAAAAAAAAGGCAATCATTATGAAACTAAAAATTAAGTAACTTTTTAGTATATATATTATGCACAACACTAAGGTTCCTATGGAAATCTTTATGAAACTAAAAAGCATAACTTTTAGTATATATATTATGTTCAACATTAAGGTTCTTAAGGAAAGCTTTATGAACTAAATAAGTTATGCAAGGCAGCTCAAAGAGGAAAATCATCAAAAAGCTAGTGTGCATAACATAATGGATGTTCAGAATAATGTTAAGATTGCATAATACTATAATGGAAGATGAATGTTACACGAAACTCACCGTTGAGGCCGGTGACCGCCGGAGGAGTAGCCATCCGTGTTAGTAACATACAACAATCCGCCCAATTTCACGGCGGCAATGGCAGCTCGGAGAAAGCTGGAATCGCTGCCGAAAGAATCAACGTCAATGAGATCAAAATAATCCCTCTCCAAGTAACGCTCCGTCAAGACTCGCGTCGCGTCCGAATGCGTCACCGCCCATCTGCTCCCGTCCCCAGAAACCCTAGAAAGATTCCCCAGAATTATGCCCCGGATACAGTCATTGGCGTCGTTTGCGAGCACGAAATCGGCCTCTGCCTCCACCAAGTACCGCAGGGACCGAATTCCGCATCCGCACATCGCGTCCAGGACCCTGAGGCTGCCCTCGGACTTCTTGCGGAGGGCTGCCGAGAGCACGCCGAGGTCTCGGCCCGTCGCGCTCTCGTGGCGGAAGAAGGTGTCGCCGACGTCGAATTGCAGGCCGCGCTCCGTCTGGAGCTGGGATTTGCAGGCATTGATGGGCTTGCACTTTGGGAGTTTGAGGTCAGGGTTTAGGGCTTTGGGGAGGAAGAAAGTGGGATGGTGATAAACGGATAGAGTTTTGAGCGGGAGAGAAGCCATGGCGGGAAATGGATATAGTCCCTCCAGTTGCAGCAGAGTGTGACACTGTGAAGAAGATAGTTAGTTGTTACTTTTTTAACCGCTCATTTCTTTCCCTTTTTATTTATTTATTGAAAAATCAACATTTTGATTTCTCAATTATTTTTTAATCGTCAATAAGTCTCTAATTTTTAATTTTAATCATTGAATTATTTAAAATTTCGCTAATTAAACAATAAATCAAGAATAATGCTACAACAAAAGTGTTATTATCTTGAAGTTATTGTGACTAATTTTCTAAAATTTAGACGTACATTTTATATTCGAACTAAACATTTAGATTTCTAATTAGATCGATCCCATTCATTATTCTTAACTAGAATATTTAAAGTCACAAAATTCTCGCGAATTGAACATTCTACTCAGAGGTCAATCCTACAACCTTATATAATGTCCAATGTGTCACTGTTTTAATTAGCACACGACCTAAGTTCGGAATTCATATCTTAATAATTACTAAATTTTATATTTTTTATCCTAAATAACAATGATATATCATGTACATTGAATTGAAGCCAAAAGTTTTTCCATCTTTTTTAAAAGTTTCATAAATCTTTAAAATCATCGAAAGTTCTAATATATATATATATATATATATATATATATATATATATATATATATATATATATATATATATCAATTTGTTATTATTATATATATATTTACTCTTTAATTTATAATATTTTCAAAGATAATATCATAACTCATAAGTCATCTTCCATCAACTTTGTGGACCCCTTACTTAGCTTCATCATTATTTATGCAAAAAATTCCAAAACACAAGCCAAAGGTGACAAACATGTTTCCCCCATTTGGTTACATGTGCACATGCAAAGAATTCCACATCCTTCCCCAAGCAAAAATAATTAATAATAAAAAAAATGAAATCCGTGAAAGAGTTTGAATCAATTAATTATTAGTCATCTAGTTAAAATTTGGTTAAATATATTATTTTTATTTATTTGTAAGCTTGAATACTTTGCGGTAGTTTATAAAGGAATAGTTAAGGCAAGTATGGAAGTTAAAGAGTTTTGAACCGTATTTTTTGGAAATTAAATAAATAATTTTTACGATTTAATTCGAATTAAATCCAAATTAGGATAAGAAAGCAGGACGGCGGGATATCATATGCTAGAACAATGAGTTTACATTATTTCAAATGTTCTGTTGGGTCGGGTGTGAGACCCCTTGGAGTTGTGAATTTTAACATTTTGGGAGAAAGAAAGAAAAAAAAAAAAAAAGTTTATTTCTCATAATCCCTCCCTCTTATCCAGTACATATTACATGCGGAGAATGTGGTAAAGATTCTCGTCACGTTCTATCCCACTGTCGCTTTTGGGCATTCTGACGAAACACAACAGTCTTTTGAAGCCACCAAGAATGTCGATCGAATCTTTTGATTTGTCACATGCGATATGATGATGAACTTTTACAGATCAAACATCCTTAAACAACAACCGTACCAGTACTCTTTCGATGATATATATGCATCAATTCTGATATCAGATATGATAATATAATCTCCTGCGGCGAGCATTGTATATGGACGACAGATCCCCATGTTTCCTGTTATGTGTTCCAATCCCACCCCCAGATTGGGTTTTATCAACTCCCCATCTTTCTTAGGTGGAAAGCATCACAAAGCTAGAAGCTTTAATTTATACCCTAACATTTTAGGGCAATTGGTCAACGGAATCATTAATGTAACTACAATTTTTGAGCATAGGAGTATAGGACCAACCTATGTCCTATGTAAACAAAAAAATGCTACAAGCTTTATAATTCAGCATTTCGGAACAGTTGGTCAATAGACAACTAATGTAACAACGAGGTCAAGAATAACCTTATAGCAAAAAAAAAAAGAAAGAAACTTTATAATTTAGCATTTGAACAGTTGATAAATTGATTGTTAATGTAGCAAACTAGCAACAAGTCTAAAGATCCATCTATAATAAAAAAAGTTAAAAACTTTATGATCATAACAGTTTGAGATAGTTAATCAGTGAATCCGATCCACTTATGCTATAGGCAAGAAAAAGGTGGAAGATTTATTGGTGGGAACAATATGATGGAGGAAAAAGTAATTGGTAAATAATGATAAGGCAAAATGGTGTGTTTTTCTCATAAAGCAACCATTGAAATCATTGGGGGTAATAAACGTGTTTGCCATTGAAGATCAGAGAGGGTGAGAGGTGAAAACTTTGAAAGAGAAAGGGACCAGCTACCAGAAGTGGTTGAAGACAGAAAGGGTCCATGTTCTAATCAGGCAATCACGTGGGGTTGCCTCTATAAAACAACAAAATCTACTCCCCTCCTGCAACTTCCTCAATCCTAAAAACCATTATATTGCCAACCCTTTTTTTTCCCACTTTTCAGCTTTCCAATCACGTTTCTTGATTTCCTCTCCATCACCATCGCCATTTTTTTGCAGCTAGGGTGGGTGCTAGTGTGCTACTGCCTAAAAGGAGCATCAAGATTCTGCCTTTCTGAGTTTCTGGGTAATTTCTTGATACCCTTTAGTGAAAAACCAGTTAAGAAAGGCAGAAAGCAGACATTTTTAATTCTTGAAATGCTTGAGCCATATCTGTGTGTTTTGTGTTCTTTCTTTTTGGGTTTCCCTCGGAAGGTGGATGGAAGTTTGGCAGTGCAGTCACTTAATAGGGATGTGGGTATAGTAAATGTTTTTGTCCATAAATCCCCATTATTTCCGTGGGGCTCAAACTTGGTGTGATTGTTTTTTTTTTTTTTTTTTTTTTTATGATGAGAGAAACCATAGTCCGAATGTGTACTGAGTAAACTTTAGTCAGCAAATGACCACAAAGAGGTCAATCAGCTTAGGTTGCCCATTGTTGGTTGGCTCAAATTAAGAAAGCTAATAGGTCATAGAGGTAAACCAGTCTAGGTTTGCCCATTGTTAGTTGGCTCAAATCAAGAAAGCTAATAGACCATAGAGGTAAACCAGTCTAGGTTGCCCATTGTTGGTTGGCTCAAATCAAGAAAGCTAATAGACCATAGTGGTAAACCAGTCTAGGTTGCCCATAGGCATGACTGACTCAAATAAAAAAGGCTAACAAGTTGCTCCCACTGGAGTTTAACTTGTAACGTTGTGGTTACTAAGTTAACAGTGTATGACCAACTTTGTTTGGGTTGCCCCCGGTGTGATTGATTTGGATAATGCAGATGTGAACTGTCTGTTGGGTCATGTGCTTCTGGCTGGCTTTCCATTTGCAATTTCCTGCTTTCTTCTGACTGGCTGGGATGCTAATTATTAATATGAACTTGAAAGAGTGCTGTACTTACATTGCTTTCATGGTTGAACCTAACACTGATTTTGGCAAATTTCTTGTTCTCCAACAGCAAACTATCAACATCCCACCACAAAGTTATCAGCTTTAACCCAAATGCTGTATAGTGTTTTCATAATGAGAGAACAGGATGAGTAAAAACTAGATTTTGTGCAATTCGTCGGGTTGCTCGAGCTGAATTTTTACTTTTTATTTGTCAAGATGAAAGGCTGCAGAATAGCAAAGATGCAAGTATGCCATGTGAGGACTTCCTTTTTTGTCATATGATGCTGCTGCTCTGTCGTATTCATCCACGAAAATATCATTCGTTTGTTTATAAAACCAGCATAATCGGCTCAAAGTTCCATCAAAACTGATTAAATCAGTGCAGGAATCTGGAGAAAAAAAAAAAACATGGATCTTGAGAATGGCAAGTGTTGGGACACTGCAAAGGTACATTTCCTGGGTATTGTTGCATTTGGAGCCGGACTATGATGTTCTGAATCTTAACGAAACGATTTTCCTGTTGCAGAAGGGTTCGTGGAAGACGACGTTGATCCTAGCATACCAAAGCCTTGGGGTGGTGTATGGGGATCTCAGTATCTCCCCTATCTATGTCTACAAGAGCACATTTGCAGCAGACATTCATCACTCCGAGACGAATGAAGAAATCTTTGGTGTTCTGTCATTTGTTTTCTGGACTTTAACTCTTGTCCCTCTATTCAAGTACGTGTTTATAGTGCTTCGAGCTGACGATAATGGAGAGGGTAAGTAACTAAGTAATAAGTATCCACAGCCAATAATACCCGAAAGAATGTTATCGTTTTCTGATTTCTGATATCAAATCGTTGGACTGTTCGTTCTTGTGTTGCAGGTGGTACTTTTGCACTGTATTCTCTGATATGCAGGCATGCCAAAGTTAGCCTTCTCCCAAACCGACAGATTTCTGATGAAGCTCTTTCGACTTATAAACTCGAGCCCCCACCCGAAACCAAGAACAGCTCGAAGGTGAAAGTGGTGCTCGAAAAGCACAGATCACTCCACACTGCACTGCTAATCTTGGTTCTACTTGGCACTTGTATGGTCATTGGAGATGGACTGCTTACTCCAGCCATATCGGGTATACATACATTTCTGGTTTGGTTTTAGTATGTTTTCCCTCGATGATTTCTCTCCATGGCTGACAATCCAATCTACTTGATCTGCAGTTTTCTCGGCAGTTTCTGGGCTCGAGTTATCCATGTCTAAAGATCACCACCAGTGTAAGCTTCGTCTTCGTTCCTTAACAGTTACCCATATCCTGCCAAACCGAATCCAGTTTTGTCATGTATTTCCATGAATCTTATGTTTCAGATGCTGTGATTCCTATTACCTGTGTCATCCTAGTATGCCTGTTTGCGTTACAACATTATGGGACACATCGAATTGGTTTTGCTTTCGCCCCGGTTGTGCTTGCTTGGCTGCTCTGCATCAGTGCTCTCGGATTGTATAACATCTTCCACTGGAATCCCCATATATACAAAGCTCTTTCCCCTTATTACATGGTTAAGTTCTTGAAGAAGACTAGACAAAGAGGGTGGATGTCATTGGGAGGAATTCTTCTCTGCATTACTGGTAAAAAGCCTTCAACTTTTGACGGTTGAGTATATAAAATATAAATGCGTAGTTCAACTATTAGCTTAGACGAGGCAGAACAGAACAGAACGTATCCTATCGAAACAAGACCCAGACAAAAGGTCATGGGTCGAGTTTCGATGGATAGTCTAACTATCAGTTTAGACTTTTAGTCAAGACAGAACACGTCTTTTAATTGACAAGTGTCAACATTGTGTATTACTTCATAACAGGATCTGAAGCAATGTTTGCTGATCTTGGTCACTTCTCGTATGCTGCAATTCAGGTATATCTTTATTGAACGATGCATTTGAAAACGCTTTGACAGTACATTTAAAAAACGGTTTCCAAATATAGTGTCAGATATCACGAATGCACTTTCAAGCGTTTTCTGAAAGTTGCTCTCATGAGAACCAGACTCTATTTATCGTCTCATTCTTAATTTTTGTCTTTTCCATGTCAGATTGCTTTCACCTTTCTGGTTTATCCAGCACTGATCTTAGCATACATGGGCCAAGCAGCTTTTCTATCAAGGCATCATCACACCATTCACCAGATTGGTTTCTATGTATCAGTTCCAGGTATCATTTCCCCCTAGATGTTCGAGCATATAATATATAAAACATAAATGTGCGGTCTGACTGTCGGCTTCAACTGCAAATGCAGAAAGCGTGAGGTGGCCGGTGCTCGTCATCGCCATTCTGGCGTCGGTAGTTGGCAGTCAGGCAATCATCAGTGGAACATTCTCAATCATCAACCAGAGCCAATCCCTAGGTTGTTTCCCAAGAGTTAAGGTTGTTCACACCTCTGATGAAATACATGGGCAGGTGTATATCCCAGAGATCAACTGGATACTAATGATCCTTTGTGTTGCTGTGACCATTGGATTCAGAGACACAAAGCACATGGGGAATGCATCAGGTACCATCAGCTTAGAGTTTTAGTTGGAATGGAACACATGTTTCAATTTGGTATCAGAGCCAATCTCATATAATATAATATAAACATAAATATGCGGTCCAACTATCAACTTAGACTTTTAGTTGAGATGGAGCACATGCTTCAATTATCTTTTCAATACTATAGCTCCATATGACTTGGGAAAAATGACATGTATAGGGTCAATCCGGTCAAGTTAATTAGGTTGTTGATTTGGTAACCACAAGGTAATATGTTCGACTTTCAGCAGAAACGGTCTATTGACCTTTAGCCTGTCAGCTATGCGCAACCCAGTGTTGTAAAAATCGCGCCTAGGCGCTAATTAATCGTCGCCTAGGCGCTAGGCGGTCGGCCTCCTAGGTGCCCGCCTAGGCATTCTAGGCACCTGCCTAGGCGCCTAGCAATTTTTTAACATTGGCCCAACCTTTTGTGATCCTTTACTGATTAGGGTCTTTATTGTTTTGTGACCAGAAAACTTATGGTCACTAGCTAACGTTGTGCACGTAATAAACCAATTCTGAACTGTTCAAACTAAGAAGGTCAATAGATCATTGCCAACTTGAAACCTTGTTGTAACCAAAGCTAATATCCCGTCTGATCATCAACTTGGCTAAGGTTGTCCCGATATGATAATATGTTTGTTGTATCCATTGCAGGATTAGCAGTGATGGCAGTGATGCTGGTGACTACATGCCTCACTTCACTGGTCATCATTCTCTGCTGGCACAAACCTCCCATTCTCGCTCTCTGCTTCCTCCTCCTCTTCGGATCCATCGAGCTTCTCTACTTCGCCGCCTCTCTCATCAAGTTTCTCGAAGGCGCATGGCTCCCCATCCTCCTCTCTCTCTTCCTCCTCACCGTCATGTTCGTCTGGCACTACGCCACCATCAAGAAATACGAATTCGATCTCCAGAACAAAGTTTCTCTGGAATGGCTGCTCGCTTTAGGCCCCAGCCTGGGAATCTCTCGTGTGCCCGGAATCGGCCTGGTTTTCACCGATCTCACTTCAGGGATTCCGGCCAACTTTTCCCGGTTCGTCACCAACCTTCCTGCTTTTCACAGAGTTCTGGTTTTTGTCTGTATTAAGTCGGTGCCGGTCCCGTTTGTGCCGCCGGCGGAGCGGTATCTTGTGGGACGGGTGGGGCCCGCGTCTCACCGGTCTTATCGGTGCATTGTCCGGTATGGGTACCGGGATGTTCACCAGGACGTGGATTCATTCGAAACGGAGCTTGTGGGTATGCTGGCGGATTTTATCCGGTACGATTGGTACAAAGCTCACGGCGTCATCGACGCGTCCGACGAGGTTGACGGGTCGCAGTCCGGCGCGTCGCCGGGGGAATACAGGCTGGCCGTGATCGGAACCGTGGCGCTCTCCAGATCGCCGGCGTTCGAGGCCGACGACGAAAGCCTGCAGCCCGCGAGCGTATCCGCAGGGTTCCCCACGGCCGAGAGCGTAACGGACGTGACGGAGAGGTTGCCGCCGGCGCCGAAAAGAGTGAGGTTTGCGGTGGACGAGGAATCTTCGGAGGTGGACTCGCGGTCGGAAATGGAGATTCAGCTGCAATCGGAGCTGGAAGAGCTGTACGCGGCGCAACAGGCCGGCATAGCCTTCATCCTCGGACATTCGCACGTAAGAACGAAACAAGGGTCGTCTCTTTTCAAGAGATTGGCCATTAATTTCGGGTATAATTTTCTGGGGAGGAATTGCAGAGGCACAGATGTGTCGTTGAAGGTTCCGCCGGCGTCTCTTCTTGAAGTTGGCATGGTTTATGTTGTTTGAATCCAAAAAAGGATGAAATTTTCTATATTATATTACAAGGTTCTTTGTTTTGAGTGTTAAGAGAATAGTGATACATGTTATATATATGTAGTAGTAAAGTACTCTTCTTCCATGTGAAATCTCAACTTATGAATCTTGGGAAATGTTGTCTTTTATTTCAATGTTAACATGTAGAAAGAAGTTTGTAAATAACATCATATAAGTGATATGGTTTATTGCACATTTGTACTACAATTTATTATTATTGTTATTTTTTGACTCACAACATAAGCAATCTGCAAACTGGACTGTTTACCTTGTAGATAGGAAGTCCGCTTCTATGTCAGGTTGCAGAGATTTGCTTCATCAACCTCCTTCTATTCTTGTTTATGTTTTGTTTGACGATCTAAATTAATGATATTTCCTCTCTTTTATTAAAAGACAAAACTAGCAATCATTTTCTCAAATTAACACCACTAAAAGATAGTCATCTTGTCCTCATTCAAAATATTATGTATAAGGGAAGTTGGGGGATGGGTTATCAATTAGTCAACCGCCAACAAACTCGGAGCACTTTAGAAGAAAACATTTACCAAAATATGAGACACTCCCTTTGATACTCTATAATCCACTAACAATCTTCCAATAAGTTTGTTATGGGGCCATAATAAATCTCTTATCTCATAAACTATTTGGCCAATTGACTTGAGATTATTTCTAATATACAAAAGTATACATTAAAAATCTAACTCCCACATAAGTTGACAATTTTTTAAGATTGTACCACAATCATTAATGTAATAATGTTTTGCATCACAAAATTGACCAAACGAATTATGACACTAGTTTAAACTTTTAATGCATAATCGTACATAACTTAAGCTCAAATGAAACAAAAAAATACAAATAATACTCCGAATAGTTGAGTGGATAAAATATAATTATCGTATTTCAATTTAACAGTTATCTTTTATAGAAAAATGTATGTATTTTCATTTTCTACTACAAATTTTTATTCCCTCTTATTACTTTTCTCAGGATCTGAAAATATCTTATGACAACGTCATGAAGTAAAAATAAGGTAACAAAATTTGAGAGTACATATAGTATAATTGTCTTTTATATTCTTCAAAAAATGAAAAAAGAAAATTAAATAAAAAAAAACGATTGGAAAATGCAGCTCAAATCTATCAAAGCATGCCACTGGAAACCCGTTTCTGATGAGGATCCATGGAAGTTTTGGTAGAGAAAGAGAAAACAACACACTAAATTCTTTAGGGCGTAAGAATTCCAGTGAGAGGTACAAGGGGAAGGCGATGAATATGGAGGCTAAAACTCCTCGATCACACGCAATCTTGTCGTGGTTCGTCACTGTTCACCCTCACGAAACCTCGGCTTTGCTATCTTCCGCCTCCACTTTCTTCTTCGTAAGCCACCCTTCATTTCATAAGCCTCTGAATTTCAGTTTCAGTTTATTTCCAGATCGAAATTAGCATTAACACTCTGTAGAATTTTGATCTTTCTGATTCATTTTTAGCTCATTCAGTCTGATTTTAGCTTAAAGTTCAGTCAACGGCGGCATAGATGCGCGCCGGTATATAAATATATAATGATAACTAATTGAAAGCTCAATAATTAGCTAATGAAAGAAGGTTATGCATAAATTGTCTTTTTTTTTTGTCTATGCGAAATGCTTACATTTTTTGTGGGGGCGATTTGCAGATTCTAAGTGCGTATTTTGTAGTTCTTCCTTTACGAGATGATGGCGCAATGTCGTTAGGGTTAGGGAATTTACCAGGTTTATTTGTGGGATCGTTAGTTCTTACATTGGTTGCTGCCCCGCTTTCCACACTGATTTTCACATTGCCTAATCTTTCCAAAGCCAAGGTATAGAAACAGTGACTTGCTCGATTCTACCTTCAATGCTATGTTATGGAGTATGGATGCTATGACTTTACAAAATTTTCGTCTCGATTTATTTGCATTATATGATGACAATGACATTTCGGTTTGGAGTTTGTTAATTCACTTGTTAATTCAAATTGCTGCTCCTTCAGGCTCTGGCCTTGATACACAGGTTCTTTGCGATTTCTCTTTTTGTATTTTTTACCTTGTGGGTTTCTTCTACACCGGGAAGCTCAATTTTTCATCTCAAGGTGAGAACTAATGGAAAATAAAAGCTCTGCTTTGGTGATGAATTTTCGAGAGTTGTAGTGAATGAAGTGGACTTGTGGTGTTCAGGGATTTCTCTCCATGTCCAATGTAAAAGAGGAGTTGAAGGTCAATGTTGACCAAACTATTCCTTCATCTTTGGCTGGGTGGGGCAACCATGGATGGTTTTACATCTCTGTGAGAATTGGCTTTTTCCTTTGGGTAAAATGCATTTTATTTCCATCATCCTCATTTCAAGTAAATTTATCAATTTTTTTTTTTTTTTTTTTTGCTGGAGATTTGAGATTTAGTCCCTGAAAGGGAATTTTTGCTTACTTGTGGTATCTTTTTACAGGTTGCGCTGCTTAATCTTCTCACAATCTCCTCGACTTGGGCTAGAGTAATTGATGTGATGGATAGTGAGGTTAGAATGCTTCTATTTAACGTCTATTCTTTTACTTTCCTTTCCTCCTGCAATTCAATCTTTAATAATTTGTATCCCAAACTTTGGTGCTTTGGACAATTATATAAGATTTGTTTAAGCATAAATGTAATCATCTTCATTTTCAGTCAGGTTCGAGATTGTTTGGGTTCATTGGTGCTGGTGCTACACTTGGCCAGCTCGTTGGTTCACTATTTGCCACGGGAATGGCTTGGTTAGGACCATGTATGTACGGCTTGTGCAACTTTTAAAGGCTGGATGTGCTTAATCTTTTACTTTGCTGAGTTTTCACCTGTTTTTCTTTGATCCAATTTTCTCTTTTTAATATTTCTACCTTTTTCCTTGAAGATTTACTTCTTGTTGCGGCACTTCTCATGGAACTTGCTTCACAGTCGTCTAAGGGAATAAACAAAGATATCTCACATCTTTCTGAAGAACAATCTCCCCTCAGGTTCATATTCCATATCTATTTCTCTTTTTTTTTCGGCGGTTCCTCCCGAGTTCCACCATCTTTCCTTTAATCTTCATCACATAAAATTTCTGTTCACCTAGTGCAAGTTTAGCTACCAGTTATTTATTTATTTATTAAATGGTTAATGGTTCCCAAAGTTGAGACTTTAGAGCATCTTATCTACATAGGATGCTTTCAAAATATATAGAGGCATGACTTACAAGGTTTTATTTGTTTTTGTTTCCTTCTTATCTAGGTTAGATGATACTGATCATGCTAATCAAACTGAGCCACCACCGAAAAATTCTTCTCCAAGTTCGTCATCAACAGAAAAGCCTCAGCTCTGGGCCATATTAGATGGGATACGGCTTATTTTGTCGTCAACATATTTGCAATATGTTGCGTTATTTTTGTGGCTAGGTGCAGTTATCTCCTCTTTCTTCTACTTTCAGGTAAAGAAGGTTCTTCTTTGCGGTTTTGATATAAATAAATGTATTTATTTGTATGTACACAACTAAGTATTCTTTGAAAGCAAATCCTATGAAGGGAATTGTGGAAAAGTACAAGAAAAACAGCTAATCAGTGCCTAAATCAGACAATAGGCATCATACATACATACTTACATGTATATATGGACATCGAGTAAAATTGAGTGAGTTGCTTAAGAATTTGCAGACTTGTACTTATCAAAAAATTACTCACTTGCTCTATTGTCTCTTAGTCTTCCGAAAATTTCACTGTGATGCATGCATGTAAAATTATCATCTCGAGCTTACGTTGAAAAATTATTAACTAGTGCTGCCTCACCTCACCCTTTCTTTTGCAGAAAGTGACTGTTATTGCGAAAACAGTTACAAATCCTGTCGGGAGAAGGAGGTTATTAGCTGAGATCAATAGCTTCATTGCTGTTTTCATCCTTATAGGACAACTTACATTAACGGTAATGCATTGCTGTCTCATTGAATTTCATAAAATGTTTGCTTAGCTGCCTTGATGATTAGTGCAAAGAAGTCAGTCAATTTTCCACTAGCGTGATGTTATGTTTGCTAATATGTATGAGCATTGCAAATAATAATACAAAATAGTCTCTGAAGACTGAAGCTAGTCAAATTGTAATCTTTAGTCTCATTTTGCTTTTGCTATATTCTTTTCATTACAGGGGCGTATCCTTACTGTTGCTGGGATTACTTTAGCCATTTGCTCTTCTCCCTTTGTTGCGTGCATTAATTTAATTACATTGGCGATATGGCCTACATGGGTTCAAGTGGCCATATCTGAAACTCTTAGAAAGGTTCGTCTTTTCTCTTGACACTTCATTTTTGCCTTGTATAGTTTGTATTGTCCCTGTTTTGCAGGGTACTACTTTTCTAATGGAACCTGCTGGTTTACATCAGAGAAGAAGCAAAAATTAAGGAATAATCTTTCGTGAAATTTGGACCTCACAATGTTTTTAAAATTTTTTAGGTCGTCAGTTATGTAGTAACTAGGCCAGGAAGGGAACTCCTTTTCACCGTTGTCTCACAGGAAGAGAAGTATAAAGCAAAGGTATGAAATAGTTCTATAAATTCCTTTAATCTTCTTTCTGCAGCATTATACTGATTATTCATGCTGTCGAATGAGTACAATGAGAAAAACACTAGCGCCTATCAAAAAACTTCTATTAATGTAGATTTTAACGTTTTCACTGTTTCACATACCCCCGAGGCCAAGAATTGCAGCTTGCTTGTAATGCTATTGCATTGGCTTATGTTTTCACACGAACCATCTTGCCACAGGTATGCATAGATGTAATCGTTCAAAGGCTCGGGGACGCTACAGCAGCTGGCATGTACAAGCTACTATTCAGCACGCTAAATGGCAAAGTCTCAACAGTCTCTCTATATGCCCTGCCTGTGTGTAAAACATTCCTACACTAAAATCTGTTCAGACATTTATATGCCAAAAGAAAGGAGCAGACTTGATTCTAGACCATATGAAATGAAATGGTCATTGAATCACTAACACTATTCTTTACTTGTTCTTCTCCATATCAGGTCTGCTTCTTGTGGATAATGACTGGTTTCCATTTAGGGCGCCGGCAAAAACAACTCTCAAGGCTACAATCACTTGCAGCAGTAGTTGAAATGGCTGGGAGCTGATCCTTTTTCATCCTAGATCCTAGTGTAGAATTTGTAAGGAAATTATGTGTCATTTTTACAGATTTACCCACACGTTGAACAAAACCAGAAACAGATTCACCATAAAGGAAGTGAAGTGTAATAGTCTTTGCTTTCTTTGTAGTTGACAGATGTAGAAATCTAGAGAGCACACCTTACAATTACACAGTAAAAAGCAATTTACCCAGACTCCAGAACTATTCAAATCAAAATAGTTTCTTTATGATATCATTTATATGCTCCAGATAGATACATCAGAGTTTGTCATTTGACAGTCAGTAAGCTGTCAATTCTTTTATTTCTTTATTTCTACAGTAAAATTATTTAGAGTAAAAATCTAAACTTTTGCAGAACAGAACAATGCAATTCTTGGGTGTAACTGCAGTTTCCCAGGCCCAGCCCCCAGGGGTTTGCTTCCACTCCTGTTAGCCTGTGACCATGGAAAAACAAGTAAGCAACTTTTGGTGAACAATGTAATAATAAAGCAGTCAAAGACAATCCATATACTTGTCATTGAGTTAAAGAAACACCTCAAGAATGCCGGAGAGCACGAACACGGTCTTGTATCAGTGTCCTTTCCCAATCTGCTATGCCCTCAAAGGCATGGTCTGGAAGATTCTCAAAGGGCTCTTTCCAAGGCTCATTTTTAGCCAAATCATACGTGGCTCCGCGTATTGCTCTTTTGTTCGGTCCACAAGGCCTTTTCGAAGTGAGCGTCTCATATGCTGTAGTTAGCTGTTCAGTAACCAACAGAAAACATGGTTAAATTGAAAATTCGGTATTATAGAAGAGAAGATCAGGGCCACCGCTATAGAACATCGCTCTTACATCCATGTCGCAAAACCAGAACATGTAAGCAATTGCCACAGCGGGAGCCCTCCCCAATCCAGCCGTGCAATGTACATAGGCTCGTCCTTTCTCTTCAGAAATGGCCCATTCCAATAACGAAACAGCTTTAGGCAAACCGCTCCTCAAGGAATCTGGATCAAAATCTTTCGCCTGTAAATAATGCACGGGAAGGAAGAAGAACATGACATTAAGGGGCGGTCCAAAAAGGATTTCAATTTTCACGAAGTGGTTTTTCGGGGGATTAGCTTACAGGGCTTCTCATGTGATGAATTCCAAGTTCTTTGCATCTTTTTACTATAGACGGGAGATCTATTCCCCAATACTCAACATCTGTATCCTGCTGCAAGTTCAGAATATAGGCCACGTTCTGTTCCTCCCTCAAATGATCTATATCTTCGACTTTCTGAGGTTGAGAACCAACAACGAGATTTTCAGTTATCAATGTATAGTTCATGCCTGAAGCAAGGAACACGCTATTAGCATTGTAGATCACAACAATCCATATAAACTGCACACCACAACCTATTATCCATATACAGTAATGCACATTGGGAAAAAACACTTTCCAGTTATAAGACTCGTATAGCCACAAATTCAACATCTAGACACCTTAACAGAATTGAAGCATGTGCTCCATATCAACTAAAAGCTTAAGCTAATAGTTAGATTGCACATTAATGGCTATATGCTCAACAAACAGTTGATTTAGAAACCACATAGTAATTGCCATTGCTTCAAGACCCATCCTAAAATGTATTACAAAGAGGCCTCAGATGCAATACCACCGTGGAGATTTATACATCACATGATTGAATTCCACAAAGACAGAAAACCGAATCTATCACACTCAACGCCTTAGTTCCAGCCTACCAGGAGAGTTGACTCGATCTAATTTTCAACTAATGAAATGAAGGCAGATGTAAAAGTCATCCACCATATGTACATATTCCTCTTTACTTGTCCAAAAAGCTTGGCTGGTAGAACCACAAACTCTAAGTCACCACACAGTGCATTCTTGATCAAAAAGTGTAATGAATGGTCCCAGACTCCCAGATCCCTTTTCCTTTGCTAGCTGTCCATAGTTTACAACTTCATCTTAACATCTAATAACAAAGTTCCCATTTTTACATCAAACAGCTAGGCATCCCCTTACTAGAGGTCACCAGTAATGAAAGGCTCACAAATATTCCATTCTATCTCAATTTCATATTCACTAGAATCAAAAAGGGTGTCACCAGGGCAATCCAACCAAGTTGGTCAGACTGTTAACTTGGTAACCACAAGATTACAAGTTCGATTCGTAGTGGAAGTAGCCTATTGGTCTTGGTTTGAGCCGATCAGCTATGGACAATCTAAGACTAATTTAGCTCCTTGTGATCCTTTGCTAGCTAGGGTCTAGGGCGGGGTTTAGCACACTAGTGATTGTGGGTTTCTCTCATCACTCAAAAACTGTGACAGGAAAAATTTCAATCCCAAAAAGAAAAAGGAAAAAAAATCACAAATTCATTGAAAGTAGTAAAAAGGCTGTAAAAGAATCTAGAAGTACAAAAGCCTAGCAATAGTATAAGCAACAAAAAGGGTCCAATTCTCACAAAAAGCCATGGGAACTAAACCAAATATGAGGAAACAAAAAGCAAATCAAAGCCACAAGAGCAAGATCAAGGCATTTCACAGTCTGAGGAAATAGCTATCAACAATGTGATAATGATGATGATTGCTCAATTTGAAAAAAAGAAACCAGCTTTACCAGAAATTAGTGATTTGAAGAAAACACTTACCCAGATCATGGTGATACTCGTATGGGTTCCTCATCATCCTCTTCATGGCTACGTTGTACTCCTCCATTTTGTTCTTGCCCGAAACCCCTTTCCCAACTTCACTCCCACTCAATTTGGAAGAAATCTTGTTCCATTTGGAGGGCTGTCTCGCGACCCTGACAATAATAGGCGCATAAATGGCATTGCTTTTGCTCAGAGGACAGAAAATCAATGGAGTCTCTTGTGAAGAAGTGATGAAGCGTGGAGCAATTGAATTGCCCAGATGTAGAACTCCCATTTTTCTCTGGAATTCTGATGGGATTTCTGATTTCTCCAACACTTTTTTGTTATGGGTCACATGAACATTTATGCGACAATTTCATGAATGCCGCCGCCGACTCCAATGGATATGGATCATGGACCAAAACTAAAAAGCCTGAACCCAAGCCTCCATAATAATAATTTAGCCATTTAGGGCTTTGATGAATTTAATATATAAAAATTCCCTCATAATAAAAAGGAATTTACTAAGTCCGAAAGAGTTCTTACAATGTAATATCTGTTGACAAAAATGAGATCAAGAACAAAAAATAAAAATGAAAATTTAGAGTCTATACCACGAAAAGTAAAGAGATTTTTATTAATTGTGACTATCAAACATTTAGAGTTACAAACATCATATTTATAAAATTATTCATATACCCTACTGTAAAGGCGCTTCCCCCCTCCCCTCCCAAAGTACATCTTAAATGGTTGCCCAATTCACAAAAAAAAATAAAAAAAATAGTAAATTTAGTTTTGTTCTAGTCATCACATAGTGCACAGTTCTAAATTAAAACATTTATAAATTTGTGAACTGTTAAGACATATTTCACAATTTATCTCCTCCATCAATTATTTATTAAATACAACGATAAAAAGCTCTCGAACATGAGATCAAATCCTTTAAAATCTTTCATACACGGACGAGGTTAGGATGGTAACAAAAGTATATGTGTGTTGAGAGTAGCTAGCAAATTAAATGATGTGTGTGTGTATTACTCTCTCTCTCTCTCTATATATATATATATATATATATATATATATATATATATATATATATAATCAAATGAGACAACATCTTCCCGTGATACACATCATAAATACATATAGTCTATTGCACGTATAGAGATTAGAGTGTGTAATTTGTCTAACATAAGCGCACACAATCTAGTGTATGTGCATTCTTGTAGTAGACTGCATGTATTCGTGTTGTGTCTCACAGTCTCACGTAAAGATGTTGTTTCACTAGAACATTATTATTTTTCCAAAGGCGGAACCTCAATCCTAATGGATCCCATACCCCGACCCAACAGAGCATTTGGGAGGATGTAAATCATGATAACTCAACTGAACATAAACCACAGAAGCTAGACTGGTGCTCACTGCACACAAGGAACCCCTCACTGGAACATTATATATATATATATTGTAAGTGGATGAATGGGGTGCCACATCAACGACCGACAAAGAACTGATTCTGTGACCAGCTCCTCGTTATCTCTTCCGAGTTTTAAGTTGATAAATCCTCATCAACAACAACTAACGAGAATCCTTCCAAACATTTCGGATATACACAACTTCATGTTACAAACACTACACACCACGTGTTCTTTCTTGCTCGAACCAAACACCACCACTCCCTTGCCTTATAAAGTTTGGTATCTTTCCTCAAAGAACATCACTTCACTTGTGTATATATATGTTTAGTGCCAATGTTCGGTTCTTGTCCATTATTTGGATAACGACAATCATCCATCGTTCTAATTTGCCCGTTTTGATTCCAATGATTTACTGATTATGGATCGAATTTGAGATGTTTTTACGAATTACTTTTTGAATTGGATTAAGCTCAGATATATATAGTACCCATTAAAGTATTCACAACTAAATCGGGTTAAGGTACTAAAGTGTTCGCTACTGTTTGAATCGAACTAGAGTATATATAATACCCATTAAAGAATTCACAACTGAATCATGTTAGGATACTAGGACATTCACTATTATATTGATAGAATCAGATTAGGGTACCAGTTACAACATCATAGTTAATTGGATTAAAATATTATTATGTACATAACTAATATATAGATGATTGACATCGATAGCTTGTTATTGTAATCTCTATTTTTGACAAATGCATAGTTATAAATGAATTTGAAATATCTTTACCAACAAACAATCCACTTGCAAACTAAGATTGGAATCAATGATTTGGAATGGGCAAGTTGAGGAGTTCAAATAGGGATGGACCCTATTATATCTGAGTTTCAGATGAAGAGGGCTCCAATGGGCAATAGCAGATGAATTGATAGTGACTACCATTAATATAACCTACAACTCATCACTTGCATCTATTATTATTGTCACACACACATATATATTCCATAATTTGCATTTATGCATGTCAATTCCAAGCTTCATCAAGTTCTAGTTGATAATGTTGAGATCATGACTTCACTTATAGAGTTATAGCCAATAAAATAAATAAAATTAAAATGAAGATTATAATATTTTATGAAATTAAGTAATTTATATATAAACTCGACCTCTGATCTAATTTTAAACATATCCAAAAAATTTAGTATGAAGTATTCATATAAGGCCTATAACCAGTAGTCACTACCCAATGGTTTGTATGTACTAGGTAAACCCTACTTCTATGTAAATAACTCACAAACCACATAAGAAAGGTAAATTTCACTAAGAACAATTTATGTGGCAGACTCAACCGAGAATGTGTTGGAAATAATCGAACTCGTAACCTTTTGGTAAAATGAAATTATTTATAATATTTAGTTATATGGAATGCTACAAATGTATACAATTCAATACGTACCAAGATAGCTAGCTCACACCTTTGAGACAATAATATCCCTATGAATGTTGACAAGATGGTCGTAATAATCTGCACCTATATATGGAGCGTCTTTAGGTACAACGTCTCTCGTATTTGCTGCATTTTCCACAATGGTGATTACTACACTTGAACTACTTTGACAAAAATTTCCACAAGTCATGAGAATTACACCCACGTCTTTAGAATTGAATGTTTTGGAACACAAATTGTTTAGGTTGTCACATTTACATGTTCTGATCTTCAATATACATGACTGATTTTATTAGTGCAACACTATCATCTTACTTATAGTTGTTTTCAATGTTGCAGAAGGCACTAGGCGCTAGTCAGGCGCCTAGGTGCCTAGGCGCTAGTCAGGCGCCCGAAGGCGCCTAGGTGCCTAGGCGCTAGTCGGGCGCCCGAAGGCGCCTAGGTGCCTAGGCGCTAGTCGGGCACCCGGAGGCGCCTAGCACCTAGGCATCTCCTTGGTGATCGAGTAATTTGAGTATATTGTCTCTACTTTTCCTACTTAGAACTGTGAATTATATATGTTTAATAGTGTACATGGCTAGAGAAATATAGAAGAGGAGCAACCGAGCACGTAAAAGATATCACTCGATCGAGTTGGGCACCAACTAAGAAGAATTAGGTGCCTAGTCGGCGCCTAGGCCTATCTTTACAACACTAGTTGTTTTATTATTAATGTAAATTGACAAAGTTGACGTAACCATTTAATTTGTTGCGAATCGGAGATTGGGGGGTCATTCCAAATGGTATTTTGGGTGGAACCAAAATACTCATTAAGGTAAAAATGTGTATATACAACCAACATTGTAATAATGATAATAATATATCCTAATTAAATTTATAATAAGCCACTCTCTCCTAATAATCCCATCATTGTAACACTGTACTAAGGAATAAGGACAAAAGAAAGCTCCTATGAAAGAAACATTGGTGACCCTTTACCTTAGCTTATCAATCATATCAACAAGAATTTTGTTTAGCATCATCCATCATTATATTAAGCTACTTGACACCATTATCCAAATTCACATTATTGCTAGTTGGCCCCTCAATTGTTCTGTATTTCCTCATCCACCCCGCGATCCAGTCCCACAAGTGCAAAATAATGAAAGTTCCAATGCCGCCGATCAACCCGTAGGCGATGGAGTAAGTCAACGGCATCAAGATTAGCGTTATGAACGCCGGAATCGCCTGCCGCATGTCGCCCCACTCGATCTCCGTCACCGCCCGCATCATCAGAACGCCGACGAGTATCAGCGGCGGCCCCACCGCCCACGGCGGGATGGAGGCGAGCAGCGGGGTGAAGAAGAAGGCGAGGAAGAAGTACCACGCGGCGGTCAGCGCCGTCAGCCCCGTCCGGCCGCCTTCCCGGATTCCCGTCGAGGATTCTATGAACGCCGTCACCGGCGAGGTGCCGAGAAGCGATCCGATCACAATCGCCGACGCGTCGGACATGAACGCGAAGTACTGCCCCTCGAAGTCGCCGTTGGCGTCGGTGAAGCCGGCGAAGCGCGCCATTGAATATAGAGTCCCGGTGGTGTCCAGAATGTCGACGTAGAGGAAAGTCACCAGAGCTTCCCAGAAGAATCCTTTTCCGATGCTCTTGAAGCTCAGAGCTCCGGCGGTGCTTTCGATTTTGTGAACGTCGACGACTTTTTTGAAATACTCATAGGCGGAATCCCCGGCGGGAGTATCGGGGAAGGCGGTTACTCTGGTATGCCGGAACCAAGATACGGCGGTTACGAAAATCACGCCGTAAATCATGGCGCCCTTTATGTTTTTAACCATACAATACGCGATAATTACAAATCCTACCACTCCGAGCCAGAAAGTCGCGCTTTCCATGCGGCCATGCAAGCAGAGGATATCGCCGGAGACGGTGCCGCCGGGGACTAATGAAACGGTGCCGTTCGCGGCGGTTGTGACCTGCGCTAGCGCCGCACGTGCGCCGTCGCGAGGGCAGGCTCCGAGCGTGACTAGCGTGGAGGGGCTGAAGCCGACGAGGCCGATCCCTTGATTGTTTTGCAGGCCGATAAAGGCTAAGAAAAGGCCAATGCCGGCGGAGGAGGAGATTCTGACGGGCTTGGGGACCATTTTCGCCAGGCGAGCGCGTAAACCGAACGCGGAGATCAGGAGGAATATGAGCCCTTCGATGAAAATGGCGGCGAGCGCGCTTTGATATGACAGGTTGCCGGAGCCATGGAAACCGACGACGGTGTACGCGAAATACGCGTTGGCGCCCATTCCGGGCGCTAATGCCAGCGGCAAATTCGCGAACACGCCCATAATCACGCAACCGATCAAGGACGACGCCACGGTGGCGACGATCAGATCCTTCCGCGTTTTCTCGAGACAGGCGGCGTAGCCGGGGTTGACGGGGTTGAACTTGCAGGACTCGTCGGGAGACACGATTTGAGTGCAGTTAGAGAGCGGGACAGTGGGGTCGCCGCCGCAGAGGGCGAGGCAGTCGGAGACGGAGCACGTGCCGCCGGAATCGGACAGGATGGAAGCGTTCACGGCGAGGATGTAGGCCATGGTGAGGAAGGTGGCAGTGCCGGCGCGGAGCTCGGTGGTGAAGGTGGTGTTCCGCTCCTTGAGTTTGAAACGCTTGCCAACTGGACTTCTCTCTACAAAGGAATTGAGACGCGACACCGGAGACCGTCCAGTGTTGGCCGCCGCCGCCGCCGCAAGTGGTGGCGGAGATAAACTCCCTGCCTCCAGGTCCATTGTGAGTTAGTTGGAAAGTTCTTGATCGCTCTTTCTTGGAGGATGTAGCTTAAATACTATATTTTTTGTTTTATTATTATTATTATTATTATTATTATTATTATTATTATTATTATTATTTTAAAAAAAAATCTTTTTCCTTTCTTCTTTCCCTTATGGCCTCTTTCCTAAATACTTGGACCTTGGCACTTAAATATGATGACTCTTTTGACCAAATTTCTGTGAATTTTTTTTTTTAATATGTGAATTCTTTTTTAATACATAACGTATTTTACTAATTCATAAATAGCAAAAAGGAAAGAAGATAACATAGTATTTTTTTTAAAAGAAATATATAATGTTATATTATTACATCAACTAAAAAAGCTAATTTCTGTGTTGACGGGATGGTTTTGAGGGTGGGTTAGTTGTGACGTTGTGTATTGTGGGGTCTAACACGTACGCCAAAATAACTTATTAAATTACTGTTGACAACCTGTTTATTTACAAATTGAGACGGGATGATTAAGAGAGTGGACTAGTTGTGACGTTATGTATTGTGGGGTCTAACACGTACACCAAAATAACTTATTAAATTACTGTTGACAACCTGTTTATTTACAAATTGAGACGGGATGATTAAGAGAGTGGACTAGTTGTGACGTTGTGTATTGTGGGGTCAAACGTGTACGCCAAAATAACTTATTAGATTGATGTTGACAACCTGTTTATTTACAAATTGAGAGGATTAGATGGTGCCGATGACATAAATTACAAGATTTTCTTCAAAGCTAATGGAGGAAAAATGAAAAACCTAAAAACAGCCCAATACAAAGGTAAAACACATAAAATTTATCAAAGAAATTTAAGTTTTACATAACCATCAAAATAATTGAAAGATTTGATTTTTTTTGTTCATTATTATTAAACCTATTTATGTTGATAATGATGGTGGTTGTGATGTATATATGTATATGTTAATCTATTTTTCCTTACATTATCATTTGCTCATTAATTATTGACAATGCCACATTTTTAAGATTCATATATATCCACATATCCTTGCCATCGAGGTACTAAACACTACATGGAAATCACGTTTGGAAAAATCAAGGATATGCACCATTCAACCACGTACACAATTTTAAAACTATTGAAGAAATATTTAAATTTGATTTTAGCATTAATCAATAAGATAAGATTGAATATCATAAAGATTCTGATACCTCAACTAGTCTTTAATTTTTACATGTCAATCATTGTTGTTTACGTACAAAAAAAATGATAAATTAAAATCTTTGGGATGAGATGAAATGAATTTCTTCCAACTTACTAAAGGTTTTAGGTTTGAGTTTATGAATGTAACTGTCTTAAAATTCATTTGACGCATAATTGGATAAGTACATGGGATATCGGGTAGGTCCAACCCAAAGTATTACCGCAATAATTAAAAAGTCAAAGAATTCAGGGCAATCAGAAGACGAGAGTTAATGCAAACACTTATTAGTATGAGAGCCTATGCATTCGTAGTTAATACAAGCAATTACTAGCTATTGTTTCGGTTATTATTAGCCTATAGGCTAATATGACACACTTTTAATTGTAACAAGCTTATATACTTAATCATTGTGTTTTTTGGGTGTAATCCATGGTTTTCACCGTCGAACATAGTGACTATTTCTCTCGCTGAATTGTAGACACCTCTATTAGGTGGGATAGTTAGATCGAACTTTTGACATTTGGATAAGAATGGATGAGTCTTCTCCACTCAACCACACTCTCATGTTATATACTTAATCATGTTACACACTCTAAATTGATTTTGAACACTTGAAACAATACAATCATCGATTTTATTGTCTGTCAATTATATTTAAGTCTTTCCGTTAAATTTCCAGTTGTGCTAAATCCGATTAACGTTGTCACCCATAAAGGAGTGCAAGCACCACCCTAATAACATTAGTCTCGGTACATAGTCTTAACCAGATCAATGTTTTGTAATTGAAAATTGGTTGTTCTCTTAGTACAATATGTGGTTAAAACCCCTCTAAAGCTACCCACCAAATAAGCTTTACATCATTCCCAATTGCAATTATGTGACTAATTAAGTAGGAGTAAGAAACAAGAAACTATTGAAATTCTTAGACTTCCTTTTACGTGACTAATTCATGATAACATGTTTGATTTCTAATGAAACATGTTTGGCTGTTAATATATGAATCATGGTATGTCGTCGGACGACAATTTAATTATATTATTCCTACCTGCGACTAATTATCGTATGATTTTCCAATTTCCAATTTTGTTTATTTGTTAATTACTATTAATTAATATGTGAAATTAGATTCCTTATCGGAGGAAGGGAATCTCACTGTAATCTGAAAGAATCTCAATGCGTGGCCGTCTGTAACCAACGTCTTATAATTGGTATTCCGCATAGATCCTCCCAAAAAAAGTGCTTTTATTAGAAAAAGAAAAGAAAGGAAAAAAAGGGGAAATTGTAATTTATCAATGTTATGTACTCAATTTTTAATGTTATTCATGAATTATTAGTGGTGTAAATATTGTTTCTTAATTTTCAAAACGTGAAATATATTGTTCATCTCCTGAATTATTAATTATGTAAATATGGTTACTTGTCGTTTTTCCTATTTAAAGATCACATTTTTTGTCCTCCATTTTTCTTTCTTCGTTCGTTCTCCTTCGGCCGACAATAATGTTTTTCCTTCGTCCTATTAGGAGATGGCAATATATGTGAGGGGCATAAATTATAATTTTCTCAAAAAAAAAAATGGTGACACGATTTTTTTTATTATAAAAAAGTAAAAGGAAATAATAAATAAATAAATAAATAAATAAATAAATATATATATATATATATATATATATATATATATATATATATATATATATATATATATATATATATATATTTGTGGCTATTAAATATATTGTGGCCTCTTTGATAAAATAGTTAGCCTATCAGTCAATTTTAGCTTATTTAATCACTATTAATTGTTTAACTTGGTTAAAAAATTAATATAAGTGTTTGGTTAATTAACCTTTTGTAACTCTAAAATGCTAAAATTTAAAAAGCCTTTTTTTTAATGCTACTGACTCCCAAACATACTTTCTCAACGCCTCCACTGAGCTCATTCTCATGACCGCCCACATGAGAGAGGTCACTACATGCCATCTGAGTACAAGGTGCTTGTCGTGTGAATATTAACTTAGTATAGTGTTTTGTTATTGAAACTTGATCGTTCTTTTAGTTTGGTAAAACTTTATTACGTATAAAAATTCTTTTATGGACGTTAAATGCAATGTTAAAGTTTTTTATTTGGTCAAGATTTCAATTTCTAAAAGTAAAATATAGCAATATTCTTTAATTATTATTTTATATTAATATTACATATAAACTTTTATAGTTAATGTGCATTCAATTTCTTTTTTCCTTTTTCTTTTGATAAAATTTTACTTACCCACCGAAATTTTGTGCCTAGCTATTAATATATTGTGAATTGTGAATACTAAGTTAGTACAGCGTTTTGTTATTGAAAATTGGTTGTTCTTTTTATTTTTGGTAAAACTTTATTACGTATACAAAATTTTATTATGGACATTAAATGCAAGGTTAAGTTTTTTATTCGGTCAAGATTTCAATTTCTAAATTAAAATATAGCAATATTCCCTTTTTTTTTTAAAAAAAAACATATAGCAATATTCTTTAATTACTATATTTGATATTAATATTTCTTTTATCCTTATTTTTTTGATAAAATTTTACTTGCCCATAAAAGGTTAAATTTTCTCGCCCTCAGGACCTCTTTATCTTGGTTTGCTAGGACAATTGATGAGTAAATCGTAATAACTCAGCGACTTATTAGGGGCAAATTTTACTTTGGACCATGCATAGTCCAAAACGGTGTCGTTTCTTTTAATGAAAAGAAACGACATATTGTATAATTAGTTCTGTTTGTATAACATATTCAATTTTCATTTTATATACATTGTAGTTTCATTTCAGCACAACTAGAGTTTCATTTGACATTATACATACAATAGTCTTATTACAATGAGAGCTGTTATTAAAAAATGACACTTTTTCCCCCTGAGTTATATACTTATAGCACTTTTTCCCCCTCAATTATTTAGGTAAGCACATTAGCCCCCTCAATTATTTAAAAAGTGGTGCTTTTTCCCCCTGATATATTAAATTGACATTTCTACCCTTAAAGTAAACATTTTATTTATTTTACTTCTCCAACAAATTATTGCGTATACGTAGGGATGACCACGGTTCGGTTTGAACTGAGCCGGACACTAAAGCAATCGAATTAAAAGTTTTCGGTTATGATTCAGATCTAGAACCCAATATTTAGATGTCAATTTATTAAAATTATGTATCAAAAAAATTGAATCTTGAACCGTGAACTGGCGGTTCCGGATCCGGTTCGCGATTTTGAACCGTCTTTATTTTAAAATTTTATTTTTTATTTTAAAATAGTCTAAATTCAACAATAAATGTATTTTATTTTTTCAGTTCGAAACATGAACCGTCTGTTCCGGTTCACGATTTTAATAAACTCTAAATATTGGGTTTCGATTCTAAATTGTAATTGGAATATTTCAGTTTGGTTGCTATAGTGTTTGTTTGGTTTGAACCAAATTATGGGTGAATATGTCCATTTAACATTTCAGGGGGAAAAACAGCCACTTCAATAATTCAGGGGGAGAAAATGCTATAGGTATATAACTCAGGGGGAAAAAGTGCCATTTACCCTTTCATTTTATACAAACTATAGTCTTATTACAACACCACTAACTTATAATTCAAATTCAACTACAGTTTCATTGGACAATATATACTCAAATATATGAAACTGTTATTCAGTTTCATTTTATATACGCTGTATTTTCATTACAATACAAGTATACAACTAAATTATCATTTTGATATAACTACAATTTTCATTTGACAATATACACTCCATATATAAGACATGTTATTCAATTTTTTTTTAATACATACTATAATTTAATTTCAGCAAAACTAAAATATCTTTCAATTCAACTAGTGGAGCGTTTGAAGCTGTTATATTGTACTGTATTTGTGTCGACACTATCCACGATTTGTTCGACATGTCCGACAATAAAGTCAATGTTTTTGTTCATTTTACGTTGTTAATTAGGTACTGTAATTAAGCAGCGTATTAAATTGAAATTAATTGTAATTCGGCAAATTAGGTGTTGAAAACCGTCTAGGGAGAACCGAGAACACATTTTTCTTGCCCACATAGGACCACAAAATGGTGAAAAGATAAATAAATTACTCTGGCTCGTAATCTTTTAGAGGAAAGAATCAGTATCTAATGTTCAAAAAGAACTCATTATATTGCGTGTAACTCTCCCATATAACGATAGTCTAACTCTCATACTGTGATTGTCAAGACTCGATCATGTATTCTTACTTACAATCTACCAAACTGTAGAACACAGTTTTCTTATAATAGCACGTGATTATAAACAAAATGGTGCCACCCGTTGACTATTGGACATAGTATTAGATGTAACAAGTCAGATGAGCAGTTAGGATGTTTGACTTTCAATACTGCTGTGTTTTTCATGGTCGAAGAGATACGAAAGGTGGCAAACATGTTGTTCTTGTTTGGTAGTTGAACATGCATCCATTTCAAACCCACCTTTGACGGATCTCATGATAGGCTTGCAATGTTGTGTAATAATTTCAAGATGTATTTGAGTAAATAAATGAATTATGTAACAATTACATATTAAAATAATAAAAAGTTTAAGTTGTTTAAACACGATATCAGATATAAAGTTCATATCATGATGCAATAACACTGATATTAGGAGAATTGTTGAATAGTCTTACCCGTATATACTAGGTTGGATTTGTTGTATCTTGCGCAACCAAATTAGAGTTTCTATGAATTCTTACCACCAAAAAGTGATTGAAAATCTATTATTGTTTTTTTTTTTTTTTAACCACACGGTATATTTAGAAAAATGTCCATCAATATTATTGTCCAATCATAAATATGGTCGGTAATACTAATTACCCTTCAAAAAGCTGTTCTTGAATGACGTCCTTTACTGAGGTGAAATTAGATTAGTTGTATTCCATGCTATCAAAGTTAAAAAATTTTAAATTTTTACTTATGGTTCTATTTTAGAGATCCAGAAAAACTTGATTAGCTCGCACGGTCCAATTAAGATTGGGTAAGCACATGTGAATAGACATGTTACTCCCCAGTGGTATACTTGTAGAATCAAGTTGGCATCCGGCTTATATAATTGAGTAGTATCATCATAAAATAGAATAAAATGATGTGGTAATGGAAGTCCTTAATACCATGATTACCTGCTTAAGTGGCTTTATGAGTGGGCCCTATTTTGAGCATATTGTTAATTATTAATGAAAAAAATTGAAGTTTTAAATTATTTTAAGAAAATTTAATATAATTGACATCGAATTTATTTGATTTTATTTGATTTTTTAGCATAGTAATATTTTGATATAATCTACATATATGGCCAATTTTATCAGATATTGTAGAGTGGTATTTAAGTTGTTCTCAAATCTCTTATTTTGAGCTAACTTTTATGGTGGAGTTAGTAAGTAGGGTGTTAATGCGACTGTAATGTTGTAAGATTCTCGGGTAAGTATCTATACACAATGCTAATGAATTTTGAGCCAAACATTTCTTGCTCTGGGCTGAATTGTGATGAGGACATAAAAAAAATTCAGACTTCG
Organism: Ipomoea nil; assembly: GCF_001879475.1. NCBI lineage: Eukaryota > Viridiplantae > Streptophyta > Magnoliopsida > Solanales > Convolvulaceae > Ipomoea > Ipomoea nil. The sequence goes on along the minus strand of NW_017617835.1, from coordinate 5,474,342 downwards.
ATCTACGTATCAAATATTCTTTTTTAGTGTAATTCAATATATCTATTGTTGGACAAAGTAACTAATCTCCTTACTAAATTGTAGACATATAAGAGTGAAATAACGTGCAAGAGAGATTATATGCGTGTGCACGTAACGTAAAACAACCCTAAAAGCCTCACCACTCCATTATATTGTATGACTTGACCTTGTATCTCGTGAACCTAACTTCACTTTCCCATCCTTCCCTTTTCTTTACCAAAGCTACTCTCACTACATGCCCAAAGAGGCTTTATCTCCACGCTCAATTTGGAGTTGTCACGCACAATCTGTGTACACATATGCAAATTAAAAGGCAGAGAAATTAATTAAACAACTATTACGGTCAAGAATTTCATTTCGTCTATTTTAAACAATTAGTCTAAAAGTGTTTTATAAAACTTATGCGAGATCGTATCTTATATATCATTGTACGTGTACTAATTATGTAGGGTTTACGGATAAGAGAATAGTGTTGTGGATAAATGGATTGAGTGAAATTAAATAGAGGTGGGGTAGATATGTAGATACATGTAGTTATTAACATTATAAATATAACAACTACTAGTCCTTTATATAGACTAAAAAGAAATGGGAATCTATTGGTTGTCATAAAGGCAGAGGAAGAGACCTTGGGGAAGAGGGTATAATAGTAGTTAGGGTAATGTCACCATCATTTTAAAGTTTCTTACAAAGAGATATAGTACTTGCACAATTTGCTGGCACGTACGCTAGCTTTCACCTTAAGTCAAGTGGCCCATATATATATGATTTATCTATTTGGATATAGATAAACAATTAAAGACAACTTAACTGGTTACAAGGGTGAAATTTGTCATAAAAAATCTTAGATTAAGTCTCACTAACGATGGTAAAATTTGGAAAAAATGACCCTGTGGAAATGTCCTTGCACTAGGTATAATACACAAGGTTTTAGAGGAAACTTTAGATTTGTATAGTATTGTGTACTATATATGGGAACTCTCAAAGCATTTCTCATTTACTTTTGGATTATACCCGATGCAAGCCAAGAGACACTGATGTAGACAGTGTTAGATATAACAACTTCTAGTTATTCAGTCCAACCAGACCACTTAATAAGCCTAGTTAACTTGCACCACTTAATTAAGGCCCTAATATATAATATATAATATATATTATTAGAAAAAATCTTACAAACCGAGCCCTTAAATTTTCTTTCCCATCTATGTGTGGGTGGGGGTTGAAATCAAGTGCTCAAATAACGCTTTTGTGTGAACGTGTACTTTTATATCAATGAAGTTGCACTTTAATTTTGTGTAGCACATTGTGTGCACTTTTAATTACAGAAAATAAAATTATAAAATTATCACTTTGTAAATCTAAATCGTGATACGTGTTAATTTTCATATTTTACACTATAATGCAAATGTTGTGTGAGATGAGATTGGAATAAAAACAAATTAAAGTGATGAGAGAATCATAATGAAGAATGGAATGCATGATGAATGATTAAATGCAACGCATTATGAATGTGATTTTGTCACATCAAGACCAAAACTATGGCTCTTTTGGAACCCTAAAACCTACTTTATTCCTTTTTGTATGAAATATCTTTGCCCTTTTTCTAATCTCCTTTTCTTTGATGATGATAGTTAATTAAAAGCAAATCCATTTTTATTGATTTTCTTCTAATCACTATCTAACAAAGGCATGCATGTTAGTTGTTTATTATATTATATATATTTTGTTTCAACATCATATCCTAAAACACACCTTTTGCCTACTCTTAGTGTGTAGTTGGTTTTCTTTGTATTCTTTTTTTCTTAAACTTTATTCTTTTTATGTAACTCAATTTTTTTTTTTTTTGTACATGTTAGCTTTTCTTTGTATTCTTTAATTTTTTTTCTTAAACTTTATTCTTTTTATGTATGTAACTCTTTTTTTTTTTTTACATGTTAGCTTTGCCACTACAACATGTAATCAAAACTTCGTGAACAAAATAGAGTTGCAAACTTACTTTTATGTGGAGACTTCGTTGTTGTATGTTGTGGGGTAAGTTAATTAATTTGTATACCACTTGTGTTTATTAATAGAATCCTTTGTATCACCAACTTTACGAATGTAAACTTGAACACTAAAATCTGCATTCTCAGAATTTTTTAGGTTTGCACATTTAGTATCAACATTTTGCACATTTAGTATTAACATTTTGCACTTTTAGTATTAAAAGTTTGCACTTGCAAAAATGCGAAAGTGCATTGCACTTAGGGTTTTGATTTTAGAGTTTATGAGTGAGTTTATGATTTTGTTTGGTTTAGTGTTCACTTTTTACTGCTTAGAGTCTAGCATTTACGGTTTAGATTTAAAATTTTGCCTTTTCATTGATTTTTTAAAATTTATCCAGGTTTGCATATTTAGTTGTTACTGTTGGAAATAGTCCATTCAAAGGATATCATTTTCGGACATAATTATGTGGCAGCATGAATTGTGCTAGTGTGTGGATGTGGTTGCTTGAATGTCTCTTAGTCCTTACTATCAAAGGGGCAACCCTCCTTTGTCTAAAACACACCAAGAAGAAATATCTTCTTCTTCATTCCTTCTTCGATACTAATATATATTATATAATATAATGAGTCAGCGACTAATCCTCATAATTAGCCCTCAAGTAAGTTGATTCTCTTGATCAAACTTACATGCACTTTGACGAGTACTTCGTTTACTCGTAAATAATCCCTTGAGATTTTCATGTTTAACATGAAACATCCTCTTTCATCAATATTCTCAATGCCACAGAGAAATTTTTGATGAAAATATAGGAGTTTATTACCCCCACAAGGCACGCAACACTTACAAATATTTTTGTCAAATGTATTTTATCTCTTACCAGACTGATATTTGGTGTCCATCATTAGCTCCTTTGTAGACTGAGTTTTGCCGATTTACTTTGTGGACCATTATAGAAGCTTTTCACTCTGCCTGATACATGCTCAACAGTTGAATGTATTTCAACAAACTTGGTTATCTCAATTGATCACAATTACCCTTTAACTAGAAATTATAGGTATTTCAATATGACTCAACCAAGAGTTTAAATAATATATATACAAATGCACGCTTTCAACCATACACCAATAGTGTCTGTGCTTCTTAAAAGGCTTCCAGATCGTGCGTTGACGTTGTTATTTTCCCCAACAGTTACATATTGCATATTTAAGTATTCAAGTTTGCAAAGTGAAGTTGACGATAATTACGAAAATGTCCCCCTATTTTTTTTTTTTTAAATCTGATATAATCCGTTCGGTTTTTACAGATGTAAGGCTGAGCTGAAATTAGTTCTTAGTTTTCTTTTGCGGGTGTGTTCTCAACTTCTCATGGGATCATGAGCCTATATATAGGGTTAAGGGTCTCGTTCATGTGTGAACCACCATTCCATGTGAACCTGCGAACTAAAAGAATGCGGGCACCGTAAGTACTACATGAATGTACTACTACTCCAGTTCTGTGACTACTACATGAATTCACCGAAATTACCACACGAATTAATGCACTGCACACATCCGTGCGCGTCCTCCAAGCATCCCTGAGAGTAATTGTTATGCATTCATTGAGAACTTACGGTGCATTCCTTCGTACGTTCGTAGGTTCGCATGGGAATGTTGGTTCTGATATGAACACATGGGGTAAGGGAGGGGAATTGTCCCAGTGCCCCCCTCTATAATATGCCTCTGCTTGCCAACATTTTTTCGGTCGAGCCCGTTGAGCTATTAGTCTATTACATATATGCATGGTATATAAAAATAATCTAGTTTTGGGGGTAACTCTAGCCAAAATCGTAAGAGATCCACACTTAATACTTGTAACCACAAAGTTACGAATTCGAATCCCTGTCCTCTTAATTAATTTGAGCTGGTCAACCATGGCTAATTAACCTAGACTGGTTTACAAAAATAACATATAGTTTTCGGCTATGGGCCACAAGCTATATATATATATATATATATATATATATATATATATATATATATATATATATATATATATATATATATATATATATATATATATATATATATATAGGCGGGTTCAGGTGCGGCAGTGTCTTACGGTGCGGTTATTTCTTACGGTGCGGCAACACCAATAGTTCAACAAATATGCACCATCAACGTTAGGAAAATACACCACACAAAACAGAGTAAACAGAGCCCTACATCACCAAACACACACCATTAGGTGTGAGTAAAAACACCATACACTGTTCGGAAATACACCATTGGGGGTTGTGAGTTATATGGTGTATTTTTTTTTAGTCTGTTGTGTATTTTGTGATGTTTTATTGCATTTCATTGTGGTGTGTTTTTATTACACTGTTGGTGCATATTGTTAACACTGTTGGTGTATTCTGAAATTTGACCGCACCGCCGCACGGTAAGACCCCGCCGCATATGAGCGCTCTTCTATATATATATATATATATATATATATATATATATATATATATATATATATATATATATATATATATATATATATATATATATATATAACTACAATTCGATCGCCATACGTTTTAGGACAGCATGCAAGAAGACAACATTCCTTAATTCCTTATTCTTCTTAATAACAGAAGATTAAGAAATTGAAGGGCGACAGATCATATCGAACAACTTTAATTTTATGCATGCATGTATTCCTTTTGTACACTTATATAGTTATATATTTATACATCTTTTCCATGTCTTCTCTGATGGATCTTGTGTTAGATGTACTTGTAATCTACTCCGTAACATAATAATCTTAATAATTTAACATGTAATATATAGTAATTTGATTATTCTTGTTTAAACCTATAAACTTTTAACCGATCATAGAATGGTTTAGGCCCGACAACTCTTTTTGCTGATGTTATTGATGTGGCTATGCTCAAATTTTTGTGATTTTTTTGTTTTGTTAGTTTTTTTTTTTTTTTTTTTTTTTTAATAATGTTGTGGTCCGCGTCATTTCTCTAGTCTTTATTTTTTTAGGTTTGACTCATTTTGTTGATGAGGACATGAGGAGCAAATACCAATTTTGATCCCACGAGTATTAGCAAAATGACAGTTTTGGTCCACATATTTAATTCATACCAATTTTCATCCACGACTATTGTTTTAGTACCAATTTTCATCAACGACTATTATTTTAGTACCAAAATTTATCACGTCGGTCACCCCTCCATTAAAGACATGCCGAAATCTAAAAATTTTAAGGGCATTTTCATCATTTTCAACTTAAGATTCCAATTTGAGCATGAATAAATGGATTTAAGCCTTAAGATCGATCTCAATTCGCAATTCTCATCCTCATCCTACCTTAAATTTGATGAGAGAACTACGAATTGTGACAGATCTTAGGGTTTAAATCCCTTTATTCATGCTCAAATTGATATCTTAATTTGAAAAGGACAAAAATACCCTTAATAATTTCATATTTCGGCATGTCTTAAACGAATGGGTGACCGGTGTGATGAGTTTTAACACTAAAATAATAGTCGTGGATGAAAATTGGTACTAAAATAATAGTCACGGATGAAAATTGATAAGAATTAAACACGTGGACTAAAACTGTCATTTTGCTAATACTCGTGGGACTAAAATTGGTATTTGCTCAGGACATGAGGTAACTAAGCCCAACTATATCTACATTTCTCTGTCTTTATTTAATTTGCATTTACACTCCCCACATAGTAAAAAAAATAAAAATAAATAAACAAATAAGCCCTTAAACTTTATCTGAATAGTTAATTAAGCCCGTAATTTTTTTAAAGGTGCAATTACGCTCATCAACAATTTATTTTAAGCAGGTCAGTAATTGATTTTTGAGCTTCATTGCATCAAAATAAATTATTGATAGGTGTAATTGCACTTTTAAAAAATTTAGAGGTCTAATTAACTTTTCAGGTAAAGTTCGATAGCCTATTTGACACGTAATTTTATTCATTTTTTCCATATATTAGGTGTTTGTCAATGTTTGTGTATATATAGAATTTGGTTCAGATTAGAATTAGCAACCTTGAAAATACATGGACTAATCTCATATGTCAATCTAGAATGATCAAAGATCAGAAATTAATGAAAAAATGTAATGGTATTTTCATAATTATGTTTGATGGGGTGAGAACCCCGGCCCAAGAAAAGAGGCCCAGAAAGAATGCATGGGCCGAGTCCAGGACTCGGCCCAGGTCCAAAGAGGGAGGCCCAGTTCAGAGATCGGAAGGACGGCCCAATACCAAACGGGGACGAGGAGTCGGCCCAGGCCCGACCTAGGAGAGGACTCGGTCCAGAGAGCCGTTGAGGGAGCCTTCAACGCAGTTAAGACAAGGAGCCGTTGAGGCATTAAAGGCCGGGCTCGGTCCGCCAGTTACTAGCCAAAGAGAGCCGTTGGCAGAATCCGTAACGTCGCCCAACGGATCGGCGCATTGAATGTAATCTTTAAGTCGGCCATCATAAGCCTTTAAGTCAGTAGAGGAGGAGCCACTATAAAGAGGGCTCCTCCACCCTTGTATGGGAGAGATTCAAGGACCCGGAGAGGGAATAGACAAGTACTACTAAGCATCATATTTTACGAAGACTCAAACCCTTTTTTGAAAGGTGTATCCACCAGCTTAAGGTTGTGTTGGACCTCCTTGGGCCCGAAAACCCAAAAACCATCACTGGCGCCGTCCGTGGGGATCGAAACGAAGAGTCACGTGTCCTCTTGGGTGAGGCGAGTCCGAGAAACAATAGTTGAATCAGGCCAACTCCAGACATGGCTGGAAGCGGGGAACAGTCGAGCCGTCAAGACAACGGACGAGAGGCCGACTTGAGAAACCAGCTGAATAGGAGAAATGCCCGAAGCCAAGAAAACGAGACGACACCGCCGCCGACGCCGCAGAGAAACCCGCAAGCACCTCAAGTGCTGCTCACCCCGGAGCAGTTGCGTGCAATCGGACGCGCCTGCGCGGAAGCGAGCCTAGGAGTGAGAGAACAGTCCATCACTCGCCAGTTGCAACGCGAGTTGCAACCGCCTCAGAGGCCAGACAATCGGCAATTGAGCCGACGGGCAGAAAGCCAACCGGTGCAATCCGTTCATTCCCGGCTGGGTCCCAGCGTCGGACGTCGGTCGGCAAGGGAGCGATTAGGCCGAAAGGAGCCCAGTCGTGCCCCATTAGTCGCCCGCGACCGACAAGCTGCACGAGAAAAGAGCCGAACCAAAAGGGCCAGGACTGAGACTCGCCGCGTGGAGCAACCTCCTCGCAACCCTGCCCAATCGGCTGAGTCTGAAGTCGGCGAAAGCACGGAATCCACGGGAAATCGCACCCGGGAAAGGGTCGAAGTGGCCAACCTAGTACAAGAGGTACGAAATCTAAGAGAACGGATGGAGGGAAAAGCCAAATCCCCGGGGCGTACGTTGCTAACCGCCCTGCCCTTCTCGGACGAGGTCATTGCCTTCAAGATACCGGGCGACTTTAAGTTCCCGGAGCAAGCCACATTTGACGGATCAGGCGACCCGCGAGAACACCTGTTGAGTTACCAAGCTAAGATGCAAGTTCTAGGAGTGCGGGATCCGGTCATGTGCCGTGCCTTCTTACCCACGTTGAAGGGGCCAGCCCAAAGGTGGCTTGTAGGTCAGCCCTCGGGGTCGATCCACAGCTTCGAGGAACTGGCAGACCGCTTCATGAGCCATTATGCCGCTAACATCAGGCCACAGAAGGATCTGACACACCTAGGCGACATCCATCAGGATGAGGGTGAGTCCTTGAAAGCCTATCTTGCTCGCTGGCAGAGGGAGATCCAGTCGATAGAAGAGGTGGAGGACCAAACAGCGCTCACCTTCTTCATTGAATCTTTGCGATCCGGACAGCTGTATCGAGATCTAAGGGACAACCGCCCGGCGACATACGCGGAGGCTGTCCAGATGGCCAATAAGAGGGCCAACACAGAGCAGGCCATGAAGCATAAACGGCAGCGCGAGGTCGGTGGGTCCACCAGCGGAAAAAGGACGCGGGTGGAAACGAGAGAAAGGCGTTCGGATGCCGCCCGGCGACCCGAGGTCAGGCGACCGTATGACCGACCCGTCGTTCACACCTATCGACCGGTTCCAGAGCGACCAGTCCGCGAAGTACAGGCGGTCGCCCCGCCTCCGCCTCCGCCGATGGACGATCGAGCAGCGGACGAGGATACGGGTAAGACTTCTAAATATTGTCGCTATCACAAATCTTATACTCACAGCACAGAAGAATGCTACTATCTAAAGAAGATTATGGAGGGGATCATCCAGCAAGGGACACCGCCCCCTAACCAATGGAAGCGAGGGTCGACCGGCCGAGGAGGTGAGGGACCCGTCGCCGGCTCAGAAAACAGCCGAGGCAAGCAGCCGGCTTCCGAAGAGGATGAAGCCCGATGGCGCCAGAAGCCGGTCATTAACATGATAGTCGGTGGGCCAGAAGGCGGCGATTCCGCGAACACCCGAAAAGCCTGGGCTCGGCAGCTATATGTCGGAACAGTCTATGGTCGAGAAGAGAGCTCCAAAAAGATATGCCGGGAGCCCATCGTGTTCACCGATAAAGACCTGCCAGCCGGGGAAACCCCGCATCGAGACGCGTTGGTCATCGCCATAGACATCAACGGTGTGGTCGTTCGCCGAATCCTGGTCGACACCGGGAGCAGCGTCAACGTACTGTACCTGGAGACCTTTACCAAGATGGGGCTGACCCGAGAACAGCTCAGGCCCGTGAACACCCCTCTCGCCGGTTTCACCGGGGATTCGGTGGAGGCGGAAGGGTCCATCACTCTTCCTGTGGAAATCGGCAGCTATCCGAATGTGCAGCAGTTGAGCATGAAGTTCATCGTGGTCGATCTAGCCTGCTCACACAACGCCATACTCGGCCGCCCGGGTTTGGAAGACCTCGGGGCTCTGATCTCAATCGAACATTTGTGCCTGAAATTCCGCACGCCGAACGGAATAGGAACGGTGCGTTGTGACCGCAAGGTCGCCCGCGACTGCTATCTGCAGGCATGTAGAGGTATGGGCAAGCGTGGGATGCAGGTCCATGAGATCACTGAGAGGCCCCCTAAGAAAACAGTGATACCACGCCCGGAGCCGGCCGTCGAGCTAGAGGAAGTTGAAGTGGACCCAGCGCAGCCAAGCAGGCGAGTGAGAATCGGAGTTGGCCTTTCGGAGAAGTTAAAGGGGGAAATCACGAGAGTACTCCAAGAGCACCGGCTGATCTTCGCCTGGGGCCCAGAAGATATGCCCGGCGTAGATCGATCGGTCATATCGCATCGACTTGCCGTAGACCCGGAGCACCGGCCGGTCGTGCAAAAGAAACGATACTTGGCCAACGATCGGAGGGAGTTTGTGAAGAAAGAAGTCAGCACGCTGTTAGCAGCCGGACACGTCCGTGAGGTCAAGTACCCGGAATGGCTGGCTAACGTGGTCCTTGTGCCCAAGCCCCCGACGTGGCGAATGTGTGTAGACTACACAGATCTTAACAAAGCGTGCCCAAAGGATCCGTTTCCTCTGCCCCGAATCGACCAGCTAGTCGACGAGACGGCCGGGTCGGCGTTGCTCAGTTTTATGGATGCCTTCAGAGGGTACCATCAAATATTCATGCACCCGGCAGACGAGGAGAAGACCGCCTTCCTAACTCCGGACGGAGTGTATTGCTATCAAGTCATGCCATTCGGACTCAAAAATGCCGGGGCTACGTACACCCGAATGGTCGCCCGGTTATTCCACCACCTGCTAGGAAAGTCGATGGCTGCGTACGTCGACGACATGCTCGTCAAGAGTCGAGAGGAGGACAAACACGCGGAGGATTTAGCCGACTGCTTTAAAGTAATGATAAAGTATAACCTCCGACTGAACCCCAAGAAGTGTGCGTTCGCCGTCCAGGGCGGTAAGTTCTTGGGCTACATGGTCACCAAACGAGGCATTGAGCCTAACCCAGAGAAAGTACAAGCCATCCTCGACATGCAGCCTCCTACTACTATCAAGGACCTACAACGCTTGACCGGACGACTGGCCGCTCTCAGCCGTTTTCTGAGCAAATCGGCGGATAAGACTGTGCCTTTCTTCGAAGCCATGAAGAAGAAAGAGGGATTCGCTTGGACTGCCGAATGCCAACAGTCGTTCGAGGAATTAAAACGATATCTGTCGACTCCCCCAGTACTGTCTACCCCCCAGGAGGGCGAGCCATTACTGTTGTACCTCGCCGCCTCGGCCAAAGCGGTAAGTTCGGTGTTGGTTCGAGAGGAGGACCGAGTCCAGCACCCGGTTTACTATGTAAGCCGCTCACTGAAAGCTGCCGAGACACGGTACACTGCCCTGGAAAAGATCGTGTATGCCTTGGTGGTCACCGTGCGCAAGTTGGCGCCTTATTTCCAAGCCCATACCGTCCGGGTCCTGACGGATCAACCACTCGGGAGTGTACTACGGAACCCCTTGTCTTCCGGCCGGCTAGTGAAGTGGGCCGTCGAGCTGACTCAATACGGGATCGAGTACCAACCCAGGCCCTCCATCAAAGGCCAAGCTTTGGCCGACTTCCTGGTCGAGTGTACGGCGAGCGAGGAGGAGAAGGAAAGTGCCTCGGAAAGCACCCCGGGCGAGTGGTGGGAGATGCATGCGGACGGAGCATCAAGTCGACAGCACTGCGGAGGCGGCGTTGTGCTCATCACCCTGGAGGGATTTCGGCTGTATTACGCCCTAAGGTACCTGTTCCCTGTATCAAATAACGAGGCCGAGTACGAAGCAGTATTGAACGGCCTCCGACTCGCCAAGGGTCTAGGAATCGAACGGCTACGAGTCAAAACCGACTCCCGACTAGTGGTCGGGCAGATCTCGGGTACGTGCGAAGCTAAGAACGCGAGGATGGCGTTGTACAAAGAATGTGCCACCAAGATGTTGAAGGGGTTCGAAGCTTACGAAATAGAATACATATCCCGGGCGGACAACGTAGAGGCCGACATCTTGTCTAAAATCGCCCTGGAAGGGGTGCCGGACCGCTTAATAAAGATTTGCCAGAAGGAGGAGCTAAGTCGGCCGAGTATCGAAGAGGCGCCGCTAGATGTCCAGCAAGTAAGCATCGAAGGGTGGGATCGAGAGAAAAACCCGGAGATGTTCTGGATAGATGACATCCGGCGATTCAAGGAAACAGGCGAGTTGCCAGCTGACCCATCAGTCGCCGCAAGGGTTCGGCGGAAAGCTCCCTCTTTTCGGATCGTAGACGGAGACCTATATAAACAGTCGTTCGGAGGACCCTTGTTGAAATGCCTACTTAAGCCTGAGGCCGAGAAGGTAATGGATGAAGCCCACAGAGGCATTTGCGCTGCGCACCAGGGTGCTCACACGCTCGCCCGAAAATTGGTCGTTCAAGGGTATTACTGGCCGACCATGATGCGAGATTGTGTTGAACGGATGTCCAAATGTGGCGTTTGTCAGGCATTCGCCAGGAAAGACACTCGGCCAGCCACCTTCTATACACCGGTCACCACTGCCATTCCCTTCGCCAAATGGGGAATAGACCTATTGGGACCATTACCCGTCGCCCCGGGAGGATTGAAGTTTTGCGTCGTGGCCATCGATTACTTCACCAAGTGGGTCGAGGTGGAACCCCTGGCTACCATCACCGAGTACCAGTGTCGACGTTTTCTGTGGAAAAAGGTGATCTGTCGCTACGGTTTGCCCGAGCACATCGTCAGCGATAACGGGCGACAGTTTGATTGCCAGGCGTTCGCCGAATTCTGCCGCCGACACGGTATCAAGCATACCAAGGTATCAGTGGCCTACCCCCAGGCAAATGGACAGGTGGAGAATGTGAACCGAACCCTGGTCGATGGGATCCGGAAGAAACTCGGAGACGTCCGAGGAAACTGGGCGGACGAGCTTGATCGAGTCCTTTGGGCCTATCGCACTACCCAGCGGCGAGCGACGGGAGAGAGTCCGTTCTCGCTCGCATACGGCTTTGAGGCCAAGGTTCCCGTCGAAGTGGTCGAACCCACCCACCGGGTTCGCACCTACTCGGACGCAACAAATGAGGAGAGCCTGCAGATTGAGAAAAATTTTCTAGAAGAAAGAAGGGAAGCCGCGAGTGCGCGAATGGCTGAGTACCAGCAGGCAGTGAAAAGATACCGCGACCGCAGAACTCGCCCGCGAACCTTCCAGGTTGGCGACCTAGTGCTGCGGGATCGACAAGCCAGCCAGCCCACCGAAGGGGGCAAGCTCGCGGTCAAGTGGGAAGGACCGTACCGCATCGCGACCGTAGTTCAGGCCGGAACTTACAAGTTAGAGACCATGGAAGGCAAGCTTATAGATCGAATATGGAATGCTATGCATCTGAAAAGATTTTATCAGTAGCCAATGACAAGTCATGTATGAGATCGAGGATTCCAAGAAATCCGAATAGAAGTGTGTGGGTTGCAGCCAATCGTCCCCAGGGACTCGGCAAGTATATATAGAAACAACGGGGCACTGACCCTAAACCGTTTCTGAGAACAGAAAAAGCCTAAAGGAGTCGCCTCGACTGAGGGACTCGGCGAGAGAAAGATAGGAAACAAGGGCCCAGACCCTTAGACGTTTCCGTGAAAAAGCCAAAAGGAGTCGCCTCGACTGAGAGACTCGGCAAGTATATATAGAAACAACGGGGCACTGACCCTAAACCGTTTCTGAGAACAGAAAAAGCCTAAAGGAGTCGCCTCGACTAAGGGACTCGGCGAGAGAAAGATAGGAAACAAGGGCCCAGACCCTTAGACGTTTCCGTGAAAAAGCCAAAAGGAGTCGCCTCGACTGAGAGACTCGGCAAGTATATATAGAAACAACGGGGCACTGACCCTAAACCGTTTCTGAGAACAGAAAAAGCCTAAAGGAGTCGCCTCGACTGAGGGACTCGGCGAGAGAAAGATAGGAAGCAAGGGGCCAGACCCTTAGTCGTTTCCAAGAGAAAAAGCGGAAAGGAGTCGCCTCGACTGAGGGACTCGGCGAGAAAGAGCTGGGAGACGAGAGCCCAGGCCCTTAGTCGTTTCTCGGAGGAAGCATGAAAGAGTCGCCTTGACTGAGGAGCTCGGCGAGGAAAAAGTAAAGTTCAAAGCCTTAGAAGAATGCCAATATTAAAAGAGCCCAAGGACAAATTCCGTGAAAAGAGATGAAAAAACTGTTTCTTTATTAAAATACGACCGATAAGGAGGCCAGCCCTTACAAAAAGAGGGTCTATTCTAAAAAGACCCTAGTCTACAGTGGAGGGGGTATCGACGGCGACCCCTTCAACTTGCGCCCCCGCCGATGGTCCAGCGAGGGGAACAGAGGAAGGGTCCTCCGCCTGAGGAAGGGACTCGGCAAGCTCTGGAGGCGTCGCCGCAGGAAGAGTCGCCGGGTCAGTAGGCGCAATCGGCCCATCAGCGTCCAGCACCGGCTTGAGGCCCCAGCTCTCGGGAGTAAACGAAGGGTCGCGGGCCAACAAGGTGGCGTGAATCTCCATCTGCGCCTCGCGGAAGCCGAGGCAGTAATCTCGCTCGCCCAGGTCGAGGAGGAAATCATCGCCCTCCGGGGTCGCCAGCCACTCCTTGGCCACCTCTCTCCTCCGAGCTGCCACCGCCGCCTACACATCCGCCTCGAAGGCCGCCGACTTCTTATAATCTGCGACGGAAGTCGCGGCGATCGTGGCCACTTTGCCCTTCTCCTCCTCCCATTGACGGGTGACCCTCAGCAGCTCGGCGTTGTGCACCTCCACCATCTTGAGTTGCTTCGCCTGCTCTTCCAGAAGAGCTTCCTCTGTTTGGCGCTGCTTGGCGGTCATGGCCCGCATATCGTTCCTAAAGCCCTGGAACCGATTGCCCAGTTCCATCTGGAGGGCGAGGTCCTGCACACCCAGCCATCAGTCGAACAGAAAAGAAAAGCAAACAGAGGGAAAGGCCGAATGAGTAACACTTACGCGATACGACTGCCGGAGCAAAGCCTCGATGATGAACCCGTCGCCAAGAGCACGGGTCGACTCCACATCCTTTGGCAAAAGAACATCCTTGCACCACTTGCGAACGGAGGTGTTGCCCATCCAGATTTGGGCGTCCTCGTCCACCTCGTGGCACAGCCTGATCCTCTTTGGAGCCGGCCCCTCCGTAGGCTCAGCAGGCCGCTTAGAACTCGGACTCTCAGTAGAGGGAGGAGGCGGCTGCCGACTGGGCGATACCACGGGCGAAGGTGTGAGGTCGACCACGTTGTGGGTAGACGAAGGAGTCGGCCGGACCGCCGGCGATGGCTGAGAAGAGGACGCAGCGGCCGTACCCGTGGAGCGTTGCGTCAGGTGACGCCTCATCTTTTCCGCTCTATTTGCCATCTCAGGAGTCGGTGCGATTGCTTCGCCGGAGCTGGAGGTATCGGAGTCGTACGGACCTGTAAAAGAAATACACTCACTTGTGAGTGTTCCCGTAGAAAACAAAAAGCAAGACGAGAAGGAAGAGGAAAGAGACGCTACCTATGGTGGCGGCGCCCTCCGGCAGAAGGCCATGCTTGGCCATGGCCCGGACTCGAGACCAGTACTTAACGGAGTACGGCCCGAAGCCCTTCAAGAAGTCGCTGCCCATGACAGCATCCTCCGTAAAGACGGCGCGCCGAGAGCAGGGCTTGAAGAGAGTCGCCGGCCAAAGGGTCGGAAAGGTGAAGGAAGAGGAGCGAGGTCGGACGAAGAAATAAAGGGGCTTCCACTCTTTTATCGAGTCGGACAACCCCTCGAAAAGTTGTCGCCCCGGACGGGCGGCGACTTGGATAAAGCCGGGCGAGTGAGAGCCGACCTTGTCCACGGTAAAGAGGTACCGGAATAGGTCCAAATCTGGCTCGCACTTCCACCAATGGCAGAGATTGATGAAGCTGGTCAGGAGTCGGTGAGAGTTAGGCACTAACTGGCCCGGAACCAAGTTATAATGCCGAAAGAGAAGCGAAAGAAATGGGTGTGGGGGCACTCGGAAGCCGAATGCAACCGAGTGCAAATGGATACCCACAAAACCCTCCGGCGGGTCGTGGATAGGCCGGCCCTCCGCCGCGACGACCATGGCCGAAGGGCCAAGCAGAAAGCGGGCCATATCCAGGTCCGCCGCTGTGGCCGACGATGGAAGACCGGACGACCGGACAACTGAGTCAAACTTGCCTCGCGGCCGTGCAACGCCGCCCGGCAAAGCCGCCACCGTAGTTAACGGGGCTGGGCTCATCGGAGTGGCCGCCCCAGAAGAAGAAGGGGCTAAGAGGGAAGAAGAAGACACCGCCTGGAAGTCCGCCGGCATTTCCAGGCGGCGGACGACGGAAGAAGAAGAAGAGGATGATGGAGAGGTCCCCGCCGGATTGTCAAAAGACGGCCGACGGGAGGAAGAAGAAGAATGAGAAGAGGAAGGCATTACTTACAGATTGGAGTTGAGGCTGAGAAGACGGTGAAAGAGCAGAAGCTTGGTGGGAGAATTGAAGAAGAAGAATGGAAGGAAAAGGCCTTTTAAAGGGAGAAGGAAGTCCAAGAGGCTGCCACGCGGCGCCTCCGTAGTGGAGGAATCGGAGGCGACAAGACGTCGAAGGGACGCCGCATTTAATGCCTCGATGGGCGAAACGACGGTTCAGGCCTAGGGCTAGCCTGCAAGCGGCGCGTCTACCCTAGGCCAAGGCTGAGTGACGATGACCCGGCCTGCCAGACCAAAGGCCCATCAAGGCAAAGACTAGGGGGGCCCATCCAGATCTCGCTGGAAGTTTCTAGAAGTGACCCGGCCGGGTCCGGCCAAATAAAGAGGCCCGGACGAGCTTCAGGTTGCAAGATCGGCTGACAAAATTTGCCGAGTCCCCCACCCACGGGACTTAGTCGGACAGAGTTTACAAGTCGGTCATAACGACCAAGAGCCGGCCAAAGGAACACGTAAAAACCGGGGACCAAAAAGTAAAAACGAGATTTTATTCCATAAAGACAAGGGTACAAGGCCGAGGACTCGGCTATAGGCATTACACAGAAAAGACAGGCCTAGGGCTTAACTTCCTCCTCCTCCGCGTGACGCACCGGCTCCGGACCCTCCAAACAGTAGTGGGGGCGGAAAGGCAACGGACTCGGCTCAGGCTCGGGCTCGGGCAGTTCATCCAGATACACAGCAGGCTTCCCATCTACGACCATCTGCAGGGGTCTCTCCAGAGCACTCGGCGACATGGCCACGCCAAAAAGCGGAGGAGCCTCCCAGTCTAGGTCCCCCTCTGGCTCTAGATCTTCTACCATGGGCACCATCTCGTCCTCCTCCGGTTCCACGACCATCGGATCAAGCATGTCAGGAAGCACCACGATGGGATCAGAAGCGGAGTCGCCCACCAGGTACCCTCCGCTAGCCGCCCTCTTCCGCCGGAGCTCCTCCTGCCGGGCATGCTCCTTATTACGGATGGACCAACGACGATCACCGTCTCTGAAACTCATAGCTTGAGGTTTTTGAGGTGTAAAATGGTGAGAAAGCACAGAGCTACCAAAAGCCCTTATATAGAGCCTCGAGAGAGCAACGACCGAGGCGCAAATCACGGAGGGAATCGTAACTGACATAACTAAGCCGGATTGGATGGGCAGCGTGAATCTCTGTCAGAGATTAATCCCATCCAATTAGCTCGGGAAGGGTGAGATTCGCACGCTAAACTGAAAAAAGCCTGGCTCGCCCTGGGAAGCGAGATTTACAGGTGTCAAGCGGAAAGAGGACTCGACATCGCAGCCGACTCCTCGACAATTGAGACGGACGAGTGCACTAAATATACTGAAAAAGATGAAAACTGAAGGCCGAAAATATTTTATTATAAAATAAAGAAGGTGCAGGTTACAAGGAGCTTATTACAGAGTAAGCGAGTGCTCCTAACAGAACTACCCCTCTAGAGAATCCGGCCGACCCCAGTTCACAAAGATCACTCACTCGGCGAGGAGGAGCCGCTTCCAAAGAACCCTTCCGACGGCCCAGGAGAGGGTGGGCAAAGCGAGTCCCAGAACGCCGGCATGAGTGGCGGCACAACCAGCTCTTCATTGTCCGGGCACATCTCCTGATAACGAGCGAAGTCTTCCTCGTTCATTAGCCCGGTAACCGGACCGTCCAAGTCATCCAGAGGAATAGAAAAGGTCATACGAAAGGTCAGCTGCTCTGGGACAGGCACGTCAACAACGGCCCCGCCTGGGGAAGTTACTCGAGCAGACCCCGGAGGGGGAGAATGGCGAGAAGTCGGAGCGACTTCACGACGAGCAGGAGTCGGCGGATGAAGAGCCATAGAGGTAGCGCCAGCAGGTGATCTCTGTGGAGTCGGACGGGGAGCCTTCCTTTTAGGCTCCCTCTCAGGCCGAGTCCGTTTCAAAGGCAAAGGGCGCCGGGGCGACCCAAAATCAATCTGCTTCCCTTTCAGTGGTGAGCGACCCATAAGGAATTAGTAAGTTAAGAAAAGAACGGCCAAGGTCATTTATAGGTGTCAGGCCAGGCCGAGGAGATCAGAACGGTCCCGTGAGATCCGGGAGATAGCGAATAATCTGGGCCGATCCTGAGTCAATCAAGGCACGGATTCGGTGAGCAGGAGATGGTTACTACTTTTCCAAACCCAGGTTGGTGGACCGGGTATGGAAAAGTGAGGGACTAGTTGATGGGGTGAGAACCCCGGCCCAAGAAAAGAGGCCCAGAAAGAATGCATGGGCCGAGTCCTGGACTCGGCCCAGGTCCAAAGAGGGAGGCCCAGTTCAGAGATCGGAAGGACGGCCCAATACCAAACGGGGACGAGGAGTCGGCCCAGGCCCGACCTAGGAGAGGACTCGGTCCAGAGAGCCGTTGAGGGAGCCTTCAACGCAGTTAAGACAAGGAGCCGTTGAGGCATTAAAGGCCGGGCTCGGTCCGCCAGTTACTAGCCAAAGAGAGCCGTTGGCAGAATCCGTAACGTCGCCCAACGGATCGGCGCATTGAATGTAATCTTTAAGTCGGCCATCATAAGCCTTTAAGTCAGTAGAGGAGGAGCCACTATAAAGAGGGCTCCTCCACCCTTGTATGGGAGAGATTCAAGGACCCGGAGAGGGAATAGACAAGTACTACTAAGCATCATATTTTACGAAGACTCAAACCCTTTTTTGAAAGGTGTATCCACCAGCTTAAGGTTGTGTTGGACCTCCTTGGGCCCGAAAACCCAAAAACCATCAATGTTTATGCATTTAAAAACGCTTAATCGAAAGTCCATTCGCAGATAACTATTATTAGTGCACTCATATTAGTGCATTATTATAGATCTTGAGTGCATTGTTGGTTATCTACGGATACATTATCGAGTGTATTGTTACCTTTTAAATGCACCATCATAATTACAAAAGTGCTACTGCATTATTTTTTTTTTTAAATTTCCTTAGTTTCCAATCCTTGATCATTATAAATAGACAAATGAGATTAGTTTGTACATCTTCATCACTACTTATTAGTTCTCACCTTATCCTGACTATATATATATATATATATATATATATATATATATATATATATATATACACTTCCCACTTGGTGATTATTTGAGCAATTTATTAATTTCACCTTTGTTGTAATCCTTTCCAGAGTCAGTTGGCATTTACTCATTTTGCACGATCTGTAGTAAAGATCAACTTAACCATAATTGATATATAGCTGGTCGGCATAAATTAATGATCTCCTTTAATCCCCCTCAGCTCCCCCCTTATTATCAAAATTTTATTTTTAATATTTTTTCTTTGAAAAACAGCTATCATTCTTATCATTACTTCAGTAGGGACCAAACCGCCAGCATGAGATTATATTCCATGCATGCATGAAGCTGGTTGGGGTGTCGTCCAAATTAATTAATCATCATTATCAAGTTTTATTAATTAATCCATTATAACAGATTTAGCCACTTCAGAATATTTAGGAGTTATATATATATATATATATATATATATATATATATATATATATATATAGGGATGCGGGTGAGGCTTTCCGTGCGGTGTTAAGCATTAATCTCAAAGTACAGAACACACATTAAGCACACAAACAAAACACCTTAAGAACACAACCTCACGCACGTTAAGCACAAGCCTTACACATCTTAAGCATAGAACTCAGGCACCATTTAAGTTTCAACAACTACTCACATTAAGCACAAATTGACGCACGTTAAGCACAAGACTGACGCACCTTAAGCACAAGACGCACGCACCTTAAGCACAAAACTCATGAGTTTCAACCACAACTCACATTAAGTACACACTCACGCACATTAAGCACAAAACTTACCCACTTAAGCACAAGACTCACACACCTTAAGTACAAAACTCACATTAAGTACACACTTACGCACATTAAGCACAAAACTCACCCACTTAAGCACAAGACTCACACACCTTAAGTACAAAACTCACGCACATTAAGCACAAAACTTAGTATGCACGCACGCACGCACATTAAGCACAAACCTCACGCACTTTAAGTACAAAACTCACGCACTTTAAGTACAAAACTCACGTACATTAATCACCCGCACAACTGCACAGGAAACACTTACCCGCACTGGAACTTTTATATATATATATATATATATATATATATATATAACCTGTATATGACAAGGACATGGGTTGAAACCAGAATGCGAAGAATGAAGATGGAATAATCACTGGAAAGTTGGATCGGCGGTGAAGCGTGGAAGGTGATGGCGATGGCCACGGCGGTGGTGGTGGTGGTGGACAGCGGACAGCCTCACAACAAATTAAAATGCGCATAGTATAGGAATGTGGCCGACAAGGTGTCCATATGGATCATAGCCAAACATGAAAACAATCGAAACCGTTGGTTTTTGTTCAATTATTGTCGTTTTAATGATTCCTCTCTCAGCTTTAGGAAGAACCCGTCAAAAAGTTTGACGTAAATATGCACCTCATATAAGTGCTCTACACCACACACCTTACTATACCACACCGTAAATAGACTATTAATGTAATTATAGGATTAAAATATTAATGTTTTATTTATCGATAAGTCTGTAATTCCTACCTAAAAATATATTTGGAGAGCACCACAAAGAAGGTAAACTATAAATCAACACCAAGCCACCGACTTAAAACATCGACTCATAGATGACAGGCCTAGGTTGTTGATCCGTATTGCGAGGTGAGTCTCTATTGAATGGGAATTGAATCCCTGGTTAAGACCCGGTTGGATTAATCATATTAATGCCACAAGACATTATTATAAAATGTAAAAGGAGAAAAAAACTTTTTGAAACAACCCTAACCCTAACCAAGTCGGGTCAGACTATATTGTTAACTTAGTAACAATGTTATACAAATTCAACTCCAAACGGAAGCAACCTATTGCTAGGCAGTTATTTATGGGCTACTACCTCCCAATAGTCCTTTATTGACAAGAGTTACAATGCAAAATTTATCTACTACACACCCTCAAATAATGACTGCAAGTTTACTTTATCACTAAAAAAATAAAAAATAAAAAAAAACTTTTCACATAATAAAAAAGACCAATATTTGTGTTAAATACATGCTTTGTGGTTTCTACTATTTATATATAATAATATAAATCCTAAATGAAAAAAATAATAATAAAGGAAGCAAAAAGAGCCCCTAAATGATGAGTGTGATCTACCCTAATGAAAAATGTACAAGTGAGGTGAAAGAGGGTTGGATTTGGATCAGAAAATGGTGTCAATTCTCAGCTTCCTTCTGGGGGGAGTTCTCTCCACAATTTGCTTCTCCAGGTCCATAAAGTTGGAGCCTTTATGCGCAAATAATCTCCTGAGATTGATGACTGAAAGCTCATTGTAGCCGCCAACTGTAAGGTCAGCCTGATCCAAATGATACCTGCAAGTTTCATTCTCCACAAATCAGTTTCTCTAGAGACCGACAATCAACAAATGATATTTCATCCGGGGGGGGGGGGGGGGGGGGGGGGTTGGGAAAACAGTGAGGATACGAGGAATGTTAGAATCTGATCATCGAGAAAAGACTGGAATGGAATGGTAAGAGATTGACATACGCTGGGTGAGCACCGATGAGTGCTACAGCCATCATTGTACAGTTGTGAGCCGCTGTTATGCCTCTAGGGTCGTCTTCAAACACCACGCACTTAGATGGCTTCCTATCCAACTGCGAAAGAATTCCTAGCATAAGCGAGGTTCCTAGAAATCGATTCCGGGCAATAAAGACCGTAATGGCTGTAAACGAAGGGAGTTGGGAGTAATTATTTCAACCATACCTTTACCGCTGCAGAAAGAAACCTCTGTGCTATGGATTCCATGCCGTCTTCCTCTGACACAATAGCCTGCAGCTCCAAGAAGATTACGATCAATTGAAGCATGTGCTCAACCTCGACTAAAAGCCTAAGCTGATAGTTGGATTGCACATTTATGTTTATATATTATATGTTCAAACACGCCCCTCACGTGTGCGGGCCAATTACTTTTTGATGGGCTCCAATGAGCTCCAAGCAACACGTGGACCATAGTCTCTTTTTTATCGGGTGACATGGAGATTCAACCCATGACCTTTGGCATGGGGTTGGCTCTGATACCAAATTGAAGCATGTGTTCCATCTCAACTAAAAGCCTAAGCTGATAGTTGGATTGCACATTTATGTTTATATATTATATGCTCAAACACAGCCAAACCCACACCTCAACAACACGTGATTATAGCAATTAAATGATAATAATATGATTGCGAACCTGAAAATACTTCATGAGCCCCAGGTGTTCTAAGGCGTCAACCATATTTTTTCGATCTAGATTTGAAACAACTGCACAAGGAATGCGTGCTGTTGATATAGCATCAAGCCATTCCTTCAGCCCTTCGATTGGTTTCGAGAGCTGGATAAGAGGGAAAGCGTTATTCTAAAGATATGAACTAATACAACAAACTCCAAAACTGGTCATACAGGAGTGTCAACAAAGGCGTTACTTGGAGTAGATTGTCACAGAATAACTGTGATAACCTTAACCTCAATCGAACCAAATCATTTTCTTCCTTCTCCCACCGCAACACCTGCCAATCAAAGAATACTTGTAAAAACCGTATTAAAGATTAGAGTCATCTTCGTCTGAGTTAAAGTTAAGTTGAAGTAATCAGAAAAGAATAGAAATTAAAGCATAAAACGCAATAAATTATGGGAGAAACTTTTCAAATTTGTAGCGAAATTTAATAAGCATTCAAGAGTACGTAAGCAATCATGTGACGCTAACCTTGTTTAGTACATGATCGACACCACCATAAAGCAAAAGTCTTTGCATACTATCATCTTCGGCAATTTCCTTCCCTGAGTAATGCATATCATCATAACTAAAGTGCTATTATAGGCAAATATTTCTTCTAAATCCCATCCTCACTAGGAAACGCTTCAATATCACAGTTTTTTTTCAACATTAAATCGATAAATGCACTCCATGAAAATGATAACGGGCTAAGAGAAGGGAAGTAACTAGAAGATAAAAAAGAACTTAGTAAGTAGTCCTCAATAATCAAGGGAGGAAGACCTAGTCACCTTCTTCAGAAGCAAGTTGCTTCCAGGCATTCAACCTTAGAGCATGAGTATCTGCCTGAAAAAACAAAGATGAACGAAACAAATCAGGCAGGAAAGGAAAGTAATCAAATAATCATTCAAACGATAGAACTCAAGGAAGACCGTGATTATGTAACAGAGTTTGTGCCCGGTAGGAATTTATTCTAGCTGGAGGGATATTCTTAGAATTCCCGTGTTTTCTTTTCTTTGTGTTTTACTTTATAATATCATAATTTCTTGAATTTCTTGGTTCAAATCCATCCTGTCTCTTTACACCAATCAACGAACTACCAGGTTTATACAAGCAAAATTCTTTTGAAGTACAATCAACAAACATTCTTACTCTTGAGTTGATTTAGGATTTATCGATTTAACCTATCTCCCCTCTAGCCACAAGCAGAAGGAATATTCAATTACATTTTTGCAGGCAGAAAACGTCAAATAACCAGCAAGATATTGAACCTTACCACTACATTGTCCCAAGAGAAAACTAATCCATAAGCTTCGTCAGGTTTCATTGCATACCGGATTCTTTGAAGGAAACCTTCTTGCAGTCTATCATTTAGAAAATCCTAACCACAAACAAAAATAAAAATTTGATCAATTTAGAGAACAAAAAGCTTTTTAGCAATTCTCGACGAAACAATAGAAGAGTACATGTTGCCACTTACAACATCAACTTTGAGTAATCCATCCGCTCTAAATGTCTCAAACCCCTCTCCATATTCTGCTCCAATGGCCTATTAAATTTGAACAATAAGAAACAGAATACTTAGCCCCATAGGCTTTGTCATCCTTAACCCATTATCACCACTAACTTCACAAACTTTATCCTTTCAGCCAAAATAAAAACAAAACCCAGTGTTTCTGATTGATACCCATTACCCAGAAACAAAATTCTGAAAAGTTGACACCTTGAGAGAACAAATTCAAGAATAATTAATTAAATTGCAGAAAATCAAGTGAAATTAAAATACCTCTTCCACGAAAATATTGTTCGGTGAGACTGGAGACGGGTCAGAAGACCCATTGATGCTCGACCCGGAAGACTTCACTATCAACAGGCAATTATTCTGCCGATTCTGCACTCGTCTGGAGCGCTTTAATCTCTGTGTTTTAGCAAAAACATAAATCCATTCATACGAAAATAACATTCAAAAAAATTAGGAAATTTAAGGAAAAAAAAAAAAAAGTTTTGGTATATAAGGGTTGCTAACCAATAAATTGAGCTTGACATGAGACTGAGGAAACGACGTCGTGACTGGGACCCAAGTGGAGCTCCTGAAGCTGAGAGCTGTTTCCATTTTCAGGCATAAAAGCTCTGAAGAAGCTATTGGAAGAAAATAAATGGCCGAAGCTTATCTCAGAATGGGCCTATTGGGCCGTCAACTATGGGTCAACTTTGACAAATTTGGCCCGTCAGACTTTGGGCTTTTCTCTACTCATGACTTGGCCCATTTGTCCATTTGGACATAGTTATGCCATGGACCTGGGTCCACCTTACAAGGTGGACCCCGGTCAAAATACACAATTGTCAATATTCACAATTTATGTAGTGAATGTTTAAAATTCAAATTGTAATAAATTATGAACATTTAGTATATAAAGTTGTGAACATTCCGTATGTAAATTATGAACATTCAGTATGTAAATTGTGAACATTCAGTATATAAATTGTGAACATTTAGAATATAAAAATTGTGAACATTCAGTAGGTAAATTGTAAACATTCAGTATATAAATTGGAGTAAATACCCAAAATGGTCCCTCAACTATAGCTAAATTCACAAATTGGTCCTCGACTCTCAATTTTAACCAATTAAGTCCTTAACTTTGCAATTTTAACACAATTTGGTCCTCTGTCTATTTGACCGTTTGTTGACTGTGATTTTTGAGGATATATATGTAATTTCATGGTCCATCGTCGGGTTTTTAAGGTTCCGATTGCATTTTCAGACCACACTGTTACATTTTAATCCACTGCCGAAAGCAATCTACCAAATCCGGTCGCCTTTCTTCGTCCTCCCTTTGGATTCAATGTAGTTGAGTTCGTACCAGAGCGAAGAAGACGACGTGTTTCCGAACCGGTGCAACGTCATCCTGGAGGCATCCATATGCTCCGACGAGAGCTGATGGTTTTTCTGGTGATCGTCGATCACGGTCAACAAATGGTCAAATAGATGGAGGACCAAATCATGTCAAAATTGTAAAGTTAAGGACTTAATTGGTTGAAATTGAAAGTCGATGACCAATTTGTGAATTTAGATACAGTCGAGGGACCATTTTAGGTATTTACTCTATAAATTGTGAATTTTTAAACCCGGGTCCACCTTACAAGATAGACTCAGGTCCACAAAATAATTTGCCATTACAATACATAACATGCAATTTCACCCCAAGCAGAGAGGAATTGGTACAAACAAACTTACAGTCACGATCTCATAGTGTACACTAGGTAAACCAGTAAATTGTACTATGAAGATTATATACGACGGTCTCAAGCGAAATGATGTTATCAGGATTATACTCTATCCACTCATGCATATACAACAGGCTCAAGCAAAAGGGTATTATCAAGGATTGAACTTATAATAATTTAAGATTATGAACTTAGGATTTCAGTATAAATGTTTGTTGTATGATTGGAATTACATAATTTGTTTACTTTAATATTAAGAATTGTATATGTTATCCACTAGATATTTGATTTGAATGAATTGTTTTCACCTAATAGGGAGGGGGGCGGAGAGTAAAAATATTTATAAACTAGCACACAACATATTGTATATATATGATGATAATACAATCACATGATGCTTATACTCAAATATAATAACTACGAATTGTTCTTGACAATAAAACAAATACGATGATAACACAATCACATGTCTATACTCAACATAGTAAATGCGAATTTTTCTTAACAACAAAACAAAATATCACACAATATATTGTATGATAAAACAAGTCTGTGGTTCCTGCTGCTGCTTAGGCCTGGGTTGCATGGGGGGTTTGGTTCTGTTGGAGCCATCCAGAGAAGTTGAGCAGAGTGTCGGTGTCAGACCTGTAATGCAACTGAGTGAACTCAAGGAGGGTCGGCCATTTGAAGTCTGGATATAGCCTAGGTTGAGTGGAGCCCACCAGCTCCGGCGGCGGCGCCACCACCTTATCCTTGTGAGGGCAAAGGAAGAAAGCTATGGACTTCCTGGGAATCATATTGTTCACCACCGCCCTATGCATACAACTCTTGTATATCCCATTCGAAAGCGCCTGACAGTTAATTAGTTGGATATAAAAAATTGACGGAATAAATATAGTAGTGCGTATCGGGTTCGAGTCTCATTCTTTGTATCTAAGTAGTTAACAGATACTCCATTGTAATAGAATCCGTAGTAGTGCGTACCATGAAAGTGTCGCCTATGTTAACGACAAAAGCGTTTAAGCTGGGGTTAACTGCACGCCACTCGTTGTCCACAAACACTTGAAGCCCACTCACGTTGTCTTGATGGAGGATTGTTAAGGATGTTGGATCACAATGAGGTCCGGTCCCCAAGGTGAGCTCTGGTGTCTGGCATGGCGGATAGTAGTTCAGTCGCATTACTGAGTCGTTTTCTTGGAAGAATTCACTGAAATGCTTTTGGTTTACGCCTAAACCAATCGCCAGCAATTCCATGATCTCCAGAGCCAGTTTGCTCATCTCATTGCTGTACTTTTGATAAACCCCCCTGTATATATATATATATATATATATATATTCATCATATTATTGTACTATAGTATTACGTGATTAAACCATGTATATATTTACACTACTGGAAATTATGAAATTTTCGACCACCTGAAAGTGATCTTAAATCAAGTTGAAAGTCTTGTTCCGACCACTTTTTACTATTTAAGTGGTCGGAAATTTCATAATTTTTACGGGTGTTATGTGTTTTGAACTTACCCGATATCAGCGAAATCTTGGCCCAATGTTTTCTGGAAATACTCTTCCACGATGTGGGAACATTCTTTCTCGTCGGAATATCTAAAAGAGAGAGTTTCCTTCCACGGCAGCTTGGCGGAGAATCTGCCGGTGAAACTGCTGGCATAGCCGCAATGCTCGCCGAGCTTTCTCGCAGCTTTTTCCTTGGTGGACAGCGGCAAGTCAAAGAAGCGGTCCATGTCACGGATAGCGTCGGAGATGAGGTCATAGTCGACGCCGTGATTCACCACCAGAAAGAAGCCATGTTTTCTGCAGGCTTCGTCCACCAGCTTACAGGTTTCCGCGACGGCGGCGAGATCGCCGGAGCGGAAGGCGGCCAGGTCGATGACCGGGACCGGGAATTCCCGGGCGGCGTAGATGCCCGGCTTCTCGTGGTCCGGCCACACGAATTCCGTCGGGATGTTGGACTGGTGGCGGAGGACGGCGGCGTCGAAAACCACCGCCGCGTCAGGGATAACAGTTGGTGTTGTGATCATAGTCGCCATTATTGTATGAAATGAAAGCGGGAAGAGAGAAAGAGAGATGTCAAAATGATTTGTGAATGATATGAGAGGAGAAAATGGTGACCCCTTTTTATAGAATGGTTACCAATTTAATCCAATATTTTTTTCCTTTTACGTTAATGATTAGTATGGTAATAATGTTTTTTTTTCCTTATCAATTTAAAGTAATATCTTTTTCCTGATACGCTAATGACTTCAAACGGAAAAATATAATATCCATAATTGGAGTTATAATAGTATATTTACAATTTACAATTCAAAGAATCTCAAAAACAATATTGGTTGAAAATTTTAACAAATATGATATATTTATTTTTTTTAACTTGTAGGATATGAAAAATATAGATGGATTTTTTTTAATATATATATATATATATATATATATATATATATATATATATATATATATATATATATATATATATAGGATATTTGGTAAACTAAGATGAATGATGCATGATATATTTCAGTTGTACGTATTTTTGCTTATTGATACAATTATAAGGTATTAAACATAAATCATTACAAGTTCTTATTATTATTATAACTATTATGGATCACTTTTAAAAAATAAAAATGTTTAATGAATAAAGATAATCTTACCTAGTACAAAATGCCTTGATCTACATAAAAATATTACTTCAATTATTATAGATAAAATTCAACATATTTTTAAAAGTCTTTGTAAGAAAATAATAGCTCTTATTATTAAAGTTGTATCATATAATTCCATCTATAACTTTACATTTATTTTGACCATATATTTGTGCAATTTTATATTATTTATTGGATAAATTTTATTCGCATATTGGGCGTACATATAACTAATCTTTATATTATATTATATATCGTGCTATACATTATATCTAAATCTAACCTAAAAGTATAATAAGTGTGAAGAAAGATTGGTACCGTTCATTTATATCTGTATTTCTGTTAAATTTTTTGATACATTAAATTATAAAAGTTGTACTATACAAATTTTTGCGGTATGCATGCATGCACTATCATTCAAGTTGAGAAAGAAAGCAAATTAGGCGTTAAATATTTCTGTATTTGGCCCCCTAATTTACTTTCTTTGTAGGGAACAAAGAAACCAAATTAGGGGGTCAAATACAATATTTAACGCCTAATAAATGCCTAATTCATTGTATTTTTCTACATTTCTACCGTTAATTTTTTTTTAATAAATTATTTATGGATTGCAAAAACTATTCTCTAAATATTGGTGATTTTAAAATTTAAATGTTTATATTAACTATTAAGGGAAAAAATTAAATGAGATATATTGTAGTGTTTAATTGGAGTATCATAATTAAAATTAAATTCTTAGTAATTGGAATAGTTTTTAATAAAAGTAGATTATTTTTTTTGTTTGGTAATAGATGAAAATTTGAACCGAAATCAGAACTAGAATCAAAATATATAAATAAATATTATATATGTGTGACATGAAAATAAGCGCAGTTTATTTAGAAATTTATTTTTATTTTTCATTGCTTGTTTGGGAAAAAAGAATTAAAAAGATGGTTTTAAAGGTTGCTTCTTATAGAAATCAATGAGTAAGTTAAGAATAATAAATAGCTAATGAAATATTTTGTTATTAAAGTTTACACTAATTGAATGCGGAGATATTTAGAGGAAAAAGTAATAATAATGAAGGGTAAAGTAGAAAAAATAGTAAAAAATAATTTTAACACAAAAAATAATATAAATCATTAATTTAAACAAACAATTACACCAACATTTTTTTTTTTTTTTTGTTTCGACCTAACTTTATTGGCTTTTACATATATTATTTTCCAACTAATATAATGCACATGCTGACAGGAAAGTGGTTCCCAATGCAATGAAAGTTGGACGTTGCTTTGGTTGGATGAGAAAATTACATTCGCCAAGAAAATCCCGCTTTCTCCCATTTTCAACCAAGTGAATTTAAATGTCCCTATAGTTCTCGCATGCAAGGGTTTTGAGTTCTACTACATAAATTCACAATCTCTACTACATCACTTTTACTCCTGATGTGACAAGCTAAGATATGTTACGTTAAGTTATCTTCATCTTGTGAGTCCAAGGAAAATATCAACACCAAAATTTTGACTAAGTGAGTAAAAGTAGAGATTACAGTAGAACTTTTTTTTTTTTTTGGGGAAATAAGCTTCATTCAAATTAAAAATCAACCGGCCTCAGCCGAATTACATCAGAAATAAAAAAAAGAGGGAGGGGACGAAAACCACTCCCTGCAACCAGCATTGAGCACGGCATCCCTAGCCAACAAGTGGGCTGCCGAGTTCACGGATCCCTTAACAAACCTAAAACTAATGTTAGGAAAAACACTAGCTAGTTGAAAAATACTATTGAACTCTTAAAAAAAAAAGTGTACAAGAATATGAAAAAAGCTAAGTAACTCTGAGCAATACCAGCACAACACAAAATCCTACAAACCACATCCAAATCTAACGTTAATGATATGAGAAGCAAACCAAAAGTGAACAAAAAACCACACAAGCACAGGGAAAGAACAGTATAATGTGTCTGATACATACATACATCTATATGTTATCTCTGGTTCAAAGACTGAGCCTTTTTCTTGTTGTGCCTAGGAATTGGAACTTGGATAAACCCAAACTTCTTCCTCTGTGCAATGAACTGCTTGTGCACAGTAGTACTCCCATTATCCTTCCCCGACGACTTTGCTGGATTCAGTATGATCCCGCTTTGTTCTCGTAGCATTTGGCTGAATGAAACATGTTGTTGTTGTTGATGTTGTCCCTTGGTAGTGTGTCTCTCCACATGCTTCCCCACCATGATATGATCATCCTGCAGAATCAGCTTTCTGCTAAGGATGTCTCCTATTGAGATTGATGATCTGAAGACAGGAACATCAGTTCTGTCTGTCAGGGTATCATTCTGCAGCCTAGGACTGTCTGGTTTCTTGTCCATATTCTGGTCTGTGTTGCAGAACTTATCAGCCTGCTGAGCCTTTTGAGTGAGGGCAAAGTATTGTTCATAAGGGAGGGTTATTATCCTCCCTTCTGCTGCAGAATTAGTGGTGGTTTTGCAGTTTAAGAGAGCTTTCCTTTCTGCAAAGGCAATGGCTTCCACAGCTTTGGCAGCTTCCTCCATTTTCTTGGCTGCAATTAGCCTCATTTCTGCAAGCTTGAGGCTGCCTTTTGTCCTCTCAATCTCTGACATTGCCTTCATCACTTCATGCCTGGAAGCTTCGGCCATTTTCTTGAACTGTTCAGTCTCCAGAAGGACTTTTTCTTTCTGCATCTTCTTGTTCAGTGACTCCACAGAGGTTCTGATCACGGCGAGATCCATGGACATCTTGTTTAGCTCGAGTTTTGCTTGGTCTAACTCCATTAGAACATACCCAGGAGACTGATGAACTGGATTGTTATTGAGTGAGAGTTTGTGCATTTGGGTTTTTTCTGCAGGAGTAGTGGATACAAATGCAGATACTTCCTCCATTAGGTTTAGTTTCAGTCCTTCAACAAATCTCTTTGCTGCTTCCACTTCTCTTAGGAGTTTAAGGGCTTCTTGCTCCTTCATCATCAAGTCCCTCTCATACTTCACTGCTTGCTCCTCCATTTTGTTTAGATCCAACACTTCATCTTGCTCCTATCAATAATATATATAATTTTTTAGCAAAACCTTGTGATGAATTATATTGAGGATTTGGCGGGTAAAAATAAAAAGGATTGCACCCTAATCGTGAAACCTTAATTGCCCGTCCTACTTAGGAGGCTTCGCATGATGTAGGATGTTTGTACATTAGTGTACACCCCAATTTCGGGACCCCACCAGCTTGCTCGATCGAGAGGCTTAGCTTTGTGGAGGATGTTTGTACATTAGTGTACACCACAATCCCGGGACTCTGTTCTGCTTGGGAGGCTCGGTGGAAGATGCGTGTACATTAGTGTACACAATAGGATCAATTCTATACTCTCCATTAGTAGGAATCGAGCCTTGAATTTTACTATTAAAACTCTTTGGATTGGCCAGACCAACGACTGATGAGTAGGGATGGCAACAGGGCACTCCCCGCCCCGTCCCCATCTTTGACGGGGAATTGAAAATAGTCTCCATTTCTCCCCACAATGAATTAGGCGGGAATGGGGGTTATCTATCTTCATCAACTCTTAGTCAAAATCTTAAATTAGTGTAACTTTTAATTTTAAAAACTAAAACCTAAATCTTAATTATATACATACATATAATCATTATTAAGGAACGGGGTGGAACGGAAAAGGGTATCTCCATCCCCGTTCATGACAGGAAATTACATACATTCTCTTGTCCTCGTTCCTCAACAAAAAATTCCATAAAATTGTCACCCCTACTGGTAGGGATGAGCTATGCTGGGAAAACGGGTAAAAATCAAAAAAGGATTGCGCCACAATTCAGAATCCTCTAATGAGAGACTTTTTGGAGGATTCGATATTTGTACACTAGGGTGTACAATGACTAAATTCTATACCTCCTATGAGTAGGAATCGAACCTTACACTCTACAATTACCCATCATAATTTAAAGATATCAATTTTCTTTGAATTGATCAATAATATGCCGGGGACTACAAGTAACAATCAAGTGGAATGGTGGTTGTGTTATACTTACTTGGGGAGGATAATGAGGAGGAGCAAGGCGGAGCAAGTGGTGGGGAATCCAAGGGCCACTCCCACCAAACCGGACGACAGCCTCCTTAACAGACTCGAACGGCGGCGAGGTATCGATTTCCACCCTCGGGCTCACAACATTCTTAGTGTCCGCCGCCGCAGCCGTGCCGGATTCTTCCTTCTGCGCCATAGCTGCTGCTTCTTCTTCCGACCACTATTCTTCCCCCGAATTCAATGTCGGATTACAGTTAATTACAGCCAGTGGAGTACAGTGCAGAAATCTGCAGAAAGAAAGAAAGGAGCAGAAAGTGAAGGTTCATGGAGGAGTGGGCGCGGAACAATAAATTCCAGCAGGGTCAATGCCGCAGGCCATATTGATTTCCATTTTCTTTTTGTTGATTTTCAAGAATTTTTAGTTGGATTCTGTCGTGGAATTTCCTCGTTGACCATGACAGGAGAACGCGATGTTAATGATGATGTTGGGATGTGTAACAGGCGACAGTGGAAAGCAGTAAGTACACATAATTTCCATTATATCTATACAAGAACCAATCTTCTTTCCTGTGCGTGTGTACATGCTTGAGAGCTTCGAGAGATGGAATGAGTGGCCTGCACGGACAACTCCATTGATACTCAGTCAGTGTTGCAAAAATTCCGTATAGACACTAATTAATTGGTACCTAAATGTTAGACGTTGGTCAGCCGCCTAGCGTATCACTATAATCGGTGGTCTAGGTGACTGATCGGACCCACAAGCATGAGGTCAATCAGTGCCTAGCGCCTCCCGCTTAACAGAGCCCTCCTCCCCCATACTCACACAAAACACTTTAAAAAGATGTTTTTGCCTCCCAAGAAAAAAATAGTGGGTCGATCGAGTGCCCTTTAATAATGAATGGTTTATACAAATTGATAAATGTATTCAAGCATATCGACTTCTCCCTATTTTATATATCTCATATAAGTACTGTTTGAGTGACAAACAAAAAGTAAACAACAACTTAGTATTATATAATGTCTATGTTACTTTGAACATTTGTTAAACTTGTCTTTTGCAAAAGGAAAAAGAACATTATGTGAACAAGGTTGATATACATATAGACAAATAAGTAAAGATGGATACACCATTAGTGATCTTTTGACTAAGGAAAACAATTAAGAGAAAAAGCAAATTAAAGCACAAGGGAAAAAAGCAGAATTGAAGCACAAAAACATGCACGTATGGCGGAGATAGGAGCTTCGAGGAAGTGAATGATTATGCACGCAATTGATTGCCCAAACCATTTGCGTGATTATCGCCCCCGACAGCCGACAACATCGTATTGTAATGCTATCATATAAAAAAATAAAAAAATCTCTCTTAAAGAAATGTGAGGGATGTGTGTTTTTCGGAAACTGGATATCAGATTTTTGGTAAATAACTATTAGCTGTTAGCTGGGTTAGTGAGTTTGACTTCTTGATAACATTAACTTATTGTAGAAAAGTGTTTAGTAAATTAACTGTGCGAACTGATTACATGCAAAATGACTTTCTCAAAAAGCTGATCGAAAAAATAAGATGTTACAAAAAACTAATTAATTAAACCCTCATATTGATTGTTTAATCAAGTTAAACAACTAATAGTGGTCAAATAAGTCAAAATTGACTAATAAGCTAACTATGTTACTAAACAGGCCCATCATATTTTTAAACGATCGGCCCAACCCAAGCCCGTATAGCGAATTAGAAATAATTTATGAGTTTAAGTGTCTTAGAGTTTAAACAAATACATGAGCCCAAATATCCACTAGGAGATTTAGAAGGAAAAAACCCCTGATTCGGGCTTGATCGGGCCTGAAGCTCACTAATCCAATATTTTCTGTTTGAGATATTTTGGGCCCTCTAAAATACATATACAAAAACAAACAAAGAAAAAACAATAAATAAATAAATAAAGACAAAATTTTCAACCAATAGAATGAAGTACAAATAATTAGGCTGGACCACGCATAATGTAAGGACTATGGAGGACCACTAATGTAGGGAAGGTCTATGACTCATGTAAGGAAGGTTTGCTATTAATTATAATAGGGAAAATGATGAAATAGGCCCTTAAACTTTAGTTTAAAAGTCAATTAGACCCTTAAGCTTTTTAAATGTGCAATTACATTCATCAACAATTCATTTAGGTGTAATGAAGCCCAAAAACAAGTTAATGACCTGCTATCACAGGTCATTAGGGGTCAGGTCACCTTCCGACAAAAAAAAAAGTGACCGACGACCGACCGGCAAAATTTTCAGCAAAAAAAAAAAAAAGTGACCGGCGACCGGGTCACTTTTTTGCCGGAAGGTGGCCTGAACAGGTCATTAACTTGTTTTTGGGTTCCATTGCACCTAAATGAATTGTTGATGCGTGTAATTGCACCTTTAAAAAATTTAGGGGCCTAATTGACTTATAAGTTAAAGTTCGAGGGCCTATTTGACCATTTTTCCCATTATAATAGAGTTGAGTCTATCATCCTGTCAGCAGAATATGTCGCTGACTGTTATGTAAGTATAAGAAAATAAAGTTGTGTTTTTTATATCAATTATAATTTTTAAGTGTAATTGAGCCTATATTGTGACGAAAGTAATTGTAAATTAAAAATAAGAAATTTGAGAGTAGTGGAAGCATGAGATATAACGATGAGTAGATATGATAATTTTGATGCGTCTAAATAATTTAAGGAGATATATATTACAACAAGTGAAAAATAATTGAAACTTAATTGATTGAAAGGGTTTCAATATCTAATGCCAATATATATTATACATCTCTTATGTGCTATCACTCTATAATTCCAATTCTAATTAATGTAGACAACGACCTCATTGTGTAAATATTTTAAAATTAACAAATAATATATAATATATTTTTCTCTTTTATTTTTTTTTTTTTGAATGCTACTGACTCTACTATAATGTAGTATTAAGAGCCAATAATGCCTCTACTGAGGCTCAAACTCACGACCTAGAAGCCTAACTTGGGTGTCATTAGACCACAAGGTCTTGGCAATAATATATTTTACTTTAATTTTTTTTATTAATATATATATGTGAGTGAGTTCAGTATTGTTAGTATTGATGTCGAACAACACCATAAAAGAATTCATATTCGATAATGTTCGAGATCCAAATTCATTTGAGATTACATTTGCGAAGATTTAAAATTCAATTTCAAATTAACATCCCAAAAACGTTTCTGGGATAGGACATGCATGCAAAGTTGCCATCGACAGTTGTAACATTAATGGGGGAGGAAGAAGAGGGCGGGCCGGGCAGGCAGCCATGGATGTAAGTAAGCCATCGCCTCCCCAACTAAGGAAACATACAGCCATACAGGTGCCCAAAATGGGCATGGACCACACGTACTATTACAGTGCCCAATTTTCATTTAATTTATTCAGCCCCACTTGGCCTGTGACAAAATTTATTATACATGGCTTTTATTCATTTCATCATCAGATCAGAGAGGGATTCATTGTATATATATATATTTTAAAAGGCTTCAAGTTTGATTTTTGATACGTGGAAGTTGTCTATTAGCATTCTCAATTTAAATCGGTCAGTTATGGATAGTCTAGACTTTTGTAATTATTTGTTGGCTAACTAAGTCGCTAGGATCGTCACAACGTGAGTTTCACCCAGACTCCACTTTTGAATAGGAGTATGGACTTTCTCATAAATCAAAGAGAAGATTCATTGTTTAAATATCCATCCAAGTCAACATCCTTAATCAATGGCCTCAAAAATAAAAATAAATAAATAAATAAAATCAGTCACTCCCCTTATAAAATAAATTGAAATGTTGAGATTTTTATAATATATCTAGACCAACAACACCATTAAATGTGTACATACTAACAAAATTATTATAGAGTTGAGGTTTATTATAGGTGTACCTCATACTAAATAATATATATATATATAGGATCAAATGAGAACAAGTCCTTAATAAAAAAAAATAAGAACCAATATAATTCCAGCCTTACATTTGAAAAAATCGGATAGATCAAATCAATTTTTTATTTAAAAATGTAGTGGTATTTTTGTAATTATGATCAATTTTACAATGCTAACTTGAACACTAAAATCTGCCATTTTCAGACTTTTTCAAGATTTGCACATTTAGTATTAATATTGCATATTTAATATTAAAAGATTGAACTTGTAAAAATGCGAAAGTATATTGCACTTAAAGGTTTCGATTTTAGAGTTTAGGACTAAATTTTTTATTTTATTTGGTTTATTAGTTCACTTTTTACTGCTTAGGGTCTAACATTTATGGTTTGGATTTTTATTTTTTTTTTGAAACCAAACGATCATTAATACCTCAACCGAGTAGAAATATAATAGGGCGGATTATCAATCCACGACCCTAGGACAGACGAAGAATCTGATGTCCGTGCAAGCACATGAGCTACATGATTCGTTGGCCTCTTGACATGGTGAACCGTAACATTTATGGTTTGGATTTAAAATTTAACCTTTTTGCTAAATATTTTGTTCTCAAATGGCACCTCTATGGCTCTCCTCGAAGGACGGTCACATGATCGAACCCCGTTGGTGGGAATTGTATTACAGTAGTATGTAAGATTGAGATTTGTTCTTAGTTTTCTACTAGGGTGTCTTCTACTAAGGTGTCTTCTCATGGGATCCAAAGCAATATATAGAGTTAGATCTAGTCAAATCAAATATGATTTAAGAGGTGTCCATACAATAAAAATCAATTCTTGCATGGCTACAATATACTATAATAATGTCTGTAATTAATGTATGCAAAGCCCAAACTGTTTAAATTAATAACTATATAATTATTCAAGTATATTATTGAATGGCATCACTCACTATGTTTCCTACTCTTCATTGTATCTTCTTCCTCATTCAGATCTGCTGAGATAATTGACTTGAAGAAAGAAAAAATATGAAAACCAGAGAATCCAAAGCCCATAATACCCAGAAAGTTCTCAACGGCGGCAGCCATGATCATCGTCAAGAATCCCTGCATATCAAGCAAGATGACAAGTTTTTCTCCAGGCTTTTATCCAAGGAGAAATCATCGTCGTCTTCCATAAAAGGTGAGTCGTCTTTCAGATTCTTCTACTATGGCGATTCCTCCAAAGGCTCGATTCCTTTCCGGTGGGAATCGCAGCCGGGAACCCCGAAACACCCCCTCTCCGCCGCGTCTCTCCCGCCGCTCACTCCTCCGCCGTCGTACCAGTCCTCCGCCGAGCTGAAGTCCGGCAGCCGCCGCTCCTCCTCCTCCTCCTCGAGACTGCCGTCTTTCTTCTCCAAGCTTTCTTCCAAGAAAACCAGTTTCTTCAGTAATGTTTCTTCCTCGGTTTCTTCGTCGTCGTGTTCGTCGTCGTTCTCGCTGCCGTCTTCCGCCCCCACGGCGGCGCTCACCGGCCGGAGACACCGCTCGCAGTCGGATTTCCAGTTGAGGCTTGAGGACTTATTCAGAGATGATGAAGCTTCTCCGACTTCAACCCTGTGCTTTGGCGGCGGCCGTGGTAACGGCGGCGCAGCGGCTGCAAGTGAGAGTGGGTCCAAGAGCTTCCATGTTCGCCGGTCATCATGGCTGTGCTTGAACAATATTAGCGTCTTTTAATCCATTCTTAATTTCTGTAAGGACATGATATGATGATGTTCGCCTTGTACTTCATTAAAATCTGTCGGTTTGTAATTTTCTGAATAATAATCCATCATAGGCACCAAAAGCCTTATGGTCTTTTTCTACTTCTGGGATGAATCCATCTTGTCTTGCCAAATGAAATATAATCAAATATTTTTGTTTTTGTGTTTAACTTCCTAGTAATAAAATTATTTTCTTCATCTATAACTACAATTTTCCAAGTATTTTTAGTTTTAAGCTGATTAGTTAGACCATAAAGTCTTTTAATTTGCTGATGAAGGAGGGTGCATGTTCAGTGGTGTTGTTTGATTGTTCCCTTATAACCTTTCATTTTGATTCAAAAAATTATAATTTAATTGTATTATGCATATATTTATTGTTTTGAAAAAAAAAAAATTATAGAGACCGGTGCATGAATTGTTTATTTAATTATAATATGGAATAATTTTAATTTAAATAAATAATTTATATAATAATATTTTCATCGTTTTCATTAAAAAAAAAATGTTAGATTAATATGGTAAATTGTCCTCCTTTGACTTCCAACTTGCTCTTCTATGGCTATGCTTTAGTGAGATCTAGTCCTGCCTTTATTTAATTCAAGAACATGTTTGGCAATTTAATTAATTATATTAAATAATTTGATCATTATTTAAATAAATTATTTACTCATTGTATTGTTTTCAATTTGTCAAATCATATTATGGGTCCAAACTGCAGATTTTGTAATGTTAATTTTAAGTGATTCAATTTGTTGGGCAGAGACTTTGTAAGTTCTGTCCATCATTTTGCCACGGAATGTGACAGCGGAATGTGACATTGACTGCTATGCAAGTATAAAAGAAAATATAATTACGCATTTGTTACGAATAACATCCGCCCAACCACTATGCACATGATAAAAGTTATAGTTAGCTAGTAATGAAGATGCAACTTTATTTTCTTATATTTATGTAGCAACAAACATTACGTTTGAATATTTGGCCTTCCAGACCTCAAACCAACGGTTGGTAAAGGCTTGGTGGGCCGGGCCAAGTCTAGCATCAATCATTGAAACGTGGAGCTGACTATTATACACGTATATGTAAATAAAGTTACACATTCCTTACTAGCTATAACTTTGACATCGTAGTGGTAAACGCTTGATTTAGATTTTGTCCTCCAGGCCACATTTAAATGACATAATGCTAGATTTTTCCCTCCTAGCCTCACCTCAACTGTTGGACTGAAACTTAGAGAGTTGGTTGAGTCCCATGTCTTGCCATCGAAACATGGCGCTAACAGCTACACAAATATATATATATATATATATATATATATATATATATATATATATAAATTACAAATTATTTACTAAATTAGTTATAACTTTTAGCGTAATGATAAACATTAATTACTTCATCATAACCCCATCTATGTCTCTTGTAAGCCTAAGAGAGGACATATATACTACATGTGGTTAATTGAGCAACATTAGTAGGTGACAAGGGGCCAACCTTAATCAACAACGTAACACTGCAGAATGAGAATGGATCCTTCGACATATATGGATTCAAATGTATGTTTGTACCATAATGAATCCACATTTAATATATTATATATTGCCGTAGCGTAGAGGTTCGTGCATGTATCTGTAGTGTAGAAACCAAGCCATATATTACTATGCCCAATTGCCCATTTATTTGCCCATTCAACAAACACATATAATTATATCTTTATTTTTATTAAACAAAAAAAAAAAAAAAATCTCGTGAGGCTCAATTAATACTCTTCCATCATACTATAATTTGAAAATTCATTGATATTTTGGGTTGTATGCTTTATAAAAATCACAAATTTTAAATTCTCTCTTCTTCTATTTTTTTTTTCAACGCTAACCGAAATACTACTATATTCTACAATTGTGGATGCTCTTAGAATCCATCCATTTATTATTTTCCTTTAGAATTATATATTTTTTAAAAATACTATTAAACAAAAGGGAAAACGAATTTAAAAATTATAAGATTTTTTTTTTTTTTTTAAAGGAGAAGAGTTAAACTAACAAGTGAATAATATACAAGACTCGTAAAATAGTACAAAGGAGTAATAATTAATTAATTGACCTTGTCGAGATGATTAATTGGTGCTAAATGGGGTAGAAATAATCAATTAGTTGCCGTTGTTATACCATGGACCAGGGTCTACATTTTAAGGTGGACCATGCTCTTAAATTCTATATTTTTAGTTTTGAAATTGTGAACATCTAGAATATAAATTATGTTTCTATGTTTTAAGAATTTGTGAATACAATATTAATACACGTTCATCACAAATTATAAATTTTTAAAAGATAAATTGTAAACATTTAATATGTAAATTGTATATTTTTTTTACTCGGCTCCACCTTGCAAAGTGGACCCTAGTCCATAGAGTAATTTGTCATTAAGTTGAGGTTGGGCCTAGCTTGTATATATTAGGCCATTTACATTCCATGCAACAGTGTCTTCTGGCCCATCCATTACATCACATTTAAATAGTATGTATGTATATATGTATGTAAGCATGCTTGCATGTGTATATAACTATATATACACTATTGGAAATTATGGAATTTCCGACCACCTGAAAATGATGATCTTAAATTAAGTTGATATCAAAAAGTCTAAAAAGTGATCGGAAATAGCAACAAAGGTTTTTCCGAATACCAAAAGTGGTCAGAACAAGGCTTTCGACTTGATTTAAGATCAATTTCAGGTGATCGGAAATTCCATAATTTCCAGTAGTGATATACTCAGTATAAAAGATTCAGAGTATAAAAAAAAAAGGTTCAAAAGTAAGTGGACAAAATTTTCATAGTATGATCTATGATTTATTACACAGTTGGGAAGTTTACCCAATATATAAATATAAGTTAGGCTTAGAATTTCATAGAACAAAACAAATCACATGAATCTTCACGGAGCTAGCTAGGTACTCTAACACTGTATGTTAGTCAAAAGCAAGTGAGCAAATGCCATTGAATGATGTGTCAAAGATGCAAATGGTCAATTTGTATTGTCAATCAATTCAATTAGTTGTCGACACATGAACATGCATGTTTTCCTAAGAACATGTCTATCTAGGATCTAGTAATCTAAACCAATACTTTATTATGAATAGTTATTTTTTCCGTTCTTTCAGTCTTTGAATCCTTTAATCTTAAGTCACGATCGTATCTTGTTTTCTTGGCATAGTATATGTTAACCACTTTCACATATTTTCTCTGAATTTCATTAGTTTCATATTTAAGTGTACGACGCACCACCCGTCATAATGCAAATTCTCGGATCCCTCGATAGGTCATTATTGAGGTGTAATTTTTTTTTCTTTGCGTTATGTTTACGTTTGTGCAAGCACTTTAGGTAACTTGTAAGTCGTTGATGTACATTCAATAATTTTTCTAGTCTACCAAAAT
Organism: Ipomoea nil; assembly: GCF_001879475.1. Taxonomy (NCBI): domain Eukaryota; kingdom Viridiplantae; phylum Streptophyta; class Magnoliopsida; order Solanales; family Convolvulaceae; genus Ipomoea; species Ipomoea nil. The sequence continues at coordinate 5,433,604 of NW_017617835.1, read as the reverse complement.
TTCAAGTAAAAATAGGTGGAGATTCTTAAAATTGGGATAAATTATTTTAACTTTTTTTTTTTTTAAATGGCAATGAACAATGGGGATTGGGGAGGGGTATTTGCCTTAAAATACGGGTCAAACAAGAATCTATTATATTCCATGGGAATGCCATTCCCTTACAGTTGAAGCAAATTTATGCCTTATAATAATTCAACATTAATTCCCAATTAATATGTTATTTTAGTTTATCATACATATATATAATATTACATTATTATATTACACTTTATATTATCTGTATGTAGCAATTCCTTAGCTCCTTTTCATCACCCACTTTGATTTAACAGTTAACAAAGTTCACTCCCAAGCAAAACTTCCAGTCTCTGTCTAACAGTCCTGGCCTGTCTTAGCCAGCAATTCTGCACATACACTGCATATACAAATAAACTCTAAAATATATATATATATATATATTTTTGTATGACAAGGGAAATAAACCTGCAATAACTATCGAAGGATGTGCAATGAATAAACGTCATTTCTTTGTTATAACTCATAAATCACACATGAAAGAAAAATATCAAAAAGAAAGACTGTATTCTGTGTAGCGAGCTCTATCAAGAATGTGTTGGCAAGATAAAAAAAAATGTTTTGACCAATATAAAGGTTATCCAATATCCATTACACTCTATCAATATTACAGTAAATTATTATAATACATTCCCAATTCTATATTTCTAAACAATTATTTTGTTATGGAATATAGGATTTGTTTTATGATATTTGAATCTCAATTTGATAAATATAACTAAAGTAACTTTTTTTTTTTCTTTCGATACATATCAGGTTTCCTCAGTCAATTGACTAACAACTACACACGAAAACTAATCATGTTCACTTCAAGTAAGACTTCAAAGGGTGGCAAAGCATCCAAGACTAATCATATATGTTCGTGCTGAGTAGGAGCACAAATGGCGGCGAAACGCCCCTTCATGAGTTTTAAGGAGGTAGTTGCATTCTAATACTCAAAATCAAAACCTTTAATTAAGATAAAAGAGACCCACACTATCTCATCAGCTCTGACTACTTAATTGTGATATATAGAAGAAACATTGTTATCAAATAGTTACCAAAATTGATGTAACATTATCAATCAGTGTCTAAATAATGAAAGTGTAGTGAAAGTTGAAACAGTTAAAGAAAGTACTAGTGGCAAGATTCATGGTTCAACATTATTAGTAGACATAAATTGGGAAGGTAGAGGTGAAATGTCCCCAACCTAGCAAGCTTGTGTGTAAGCCTAAATTTGTTTCACTAGCAAATTAAAGAAGCTAAGCTGCAGAGCCTATGCAAACTACAAGTCTAAGTTATTGTGTATGTGGATTGTGGTGTTCCATCATTTTCTGTATACCTCAATCATATTCATATTTGTGCATATGCCTATATATCCTGCCAAATGTATACTAATTGTCAAATCTCTAAAAGTAACACGGTGGAAAATCCCCTTATTTTTGTCCACTTTTGAGTGGCCCAAAATCGGAATTTTGGGACAAATTAAAAATCGTGATTTTTGTCAACTTGAATGGTCCGTAGAATTATAAGTCACTAATAACTAATAGAGGACGTGGCAGATCAGGTCGTTACTGGCGACCACCTTAAAAGTAAAGTAAGAGTGAGCAAAGCTCGCATGAGCAGCTCAGTTGGTCACTGAGATGAAGTTTGAGAACAATGATCCGGAATCGAGTCACAATGAACACTTCTAATATCAATAGACTTGTTCTGCACCCCTTAATACTCCCTTCGTCCTATTTTATGTGTCTGGTTCGGTTAACCAGGCTTCACTTAATACGGACTATGATATTAGAAGCAAATATGTTTTTATGAGACAGCAAAGCAATTGATCACCTATTAGGTTTTGCAGCCATCTTTCAGAATCATCTGAAATCATCACATATCTATATTCCATTTTGTCAGTTTCTAAACCATCGTTTTCTTGTATTCCTTAACTTTTAAGCACTCTTTGCTTACCCCTACCCATATCAATATTCCCCCCCCACCCCCCCCCATCCTCCCTCCCAACCATAACCCCAACAACCCTAACTAAGCAACTTATATATATTTCTGTCTTCTGCAATAAATCACCTTTCGATCTCTTAGCTTTCTCCCTCTCCTAAACCTAGCTGCCACTGCTAGCTCCGGCCGGCCATACAGAGATAAGATCAGACAGCATTTATGCCTGAATGTCCAGAGAAAGGTAATCATCTATCTCTCTCCACTTCCATCGTGAAAACAAGAAAAGAGAGCTAAAATAAAGAAAAACATAAAGTTTAATTTGTAGAACCCAAATATTTTAATCTTGTTTCTTACTACTCTAATATTTTTCGTGTTTTTTTATTTTTCTCATGTATCAAAAAAAAAAAAAAAATCCATTTTTGTTAGTTTGATCATTTTGTTTGTTTTTATTTTTGAAAATAATTTATTAACTAAGCTGTGTTTTTGTGTTTCATTTGCGGCGGCGGCGGCGGCGGGTGGGTGGCGGCAGGGAGAGATATGAAGAAATAGGGAAGAAGATAAAGCGCGAAGGTGATGACTTCTCTCAAATGGCATTAGGAAGAAGGCATAATGTATTGGGGCCCGCCGGAACCCTAAACACCGTTACACCTTGCGCCGCCTGTAAGCTCCTCCGACGCCGTTGTGCTCAAGAATGCCCTTTTTCTCCCTACTTCTCCCCTCTTGAACCCCACAAATTCGCTTCCGTTCACAAGGTTTTCGGTGCTAGCAACGTTTCCAAGATGCTCATGGTAATAACAACAAAAACCCTAATTTCTTCAAAACCTTATATATGTGTGTGTGTGAAACAACTTATACCCACTCAAATTTAAGAATTTCCCTATATTATCAAGATTAGTATCCATAGTACATGTACAATTATGTGTATTATACTAATATATAATACTTGATATAACTGAAAATATTATATATGATTTTACCCGGTTGTATTAAAGGCACCATAAAAAAGTCAAATTTTATAAATTTCACTTTATATTATAAAGGGTATTTCAAATTAAAATTGTCCTATCAATTGTATAGTAGTTCAAAATGTACCAATATGAACATGGAAATGAAGATAAAACATCATAGATCAAGAATTCATGATAAGTCCGTCCATTTAAAGGACAACCCCAGTTAAATTGGTCAGATTGTAAATTTTGTAACCACAAAGTTTCAAATTTATCTTAATTTGAGTTGAAAAGTTATAGGCAATTTAGGGCTGATTTACCTCAGACCCTTTTTCGACTTGAATTATAAAGCAAATTTCACCCAAAACGAACATTCAAGTAGCGATTGCGCAAATTTTACTCAGAAAACCATAATTTTTGTTTTTTTCTTTTATTCATGGGAATCTTTTAGTTGTATTCTTCTAACACATCCTAGAAAATCTATCTATCTATCCCAGGATGTTCCAGAGAGCTTGAGAGCAGATGCGGCGAACAGCTTAGTATACGAAGCGAACTTGCGGCTAAGAGATCCTGTTTATGGCTGCATGGGAACCATTTTAGCATTACAGCAGCAGGTACAAGCTTTACAAGCGGAGCTTAATGAAGTGAGGGCAGAAATAATGAGATATAAGTTTGGGGAATCCGCCGCCAATATCATCATTCCGTCACCTCAGGTATCCTTCTTCCTTACTTCCGGTGCCGTTTCTATTGCGGCGGCGCCGCCACCTCTACCACCTCCGCCGCCGCCGCATCTGCCGCCGCCGGTCCTGCTCCCTAGATCGGCATCTTTCTCGTTGTACACCCCGGCGCCCTCCGCCCCTGATAATGCTGATTTTGGCACCATCTCGAGTGAGAACATATCATATTTTGATTAATTATTACTATACATTATTATATTTATATAGGTTTTGATTATCAATTATCATGATTTTTTAATTTATTAATTACATATATGGAACAACAAAACGTACGTGATTGATGCCTGGTATCATCGTCAGTACTATAATGATCATTGGTAACACAATAATGTTTAATAATATTGTTATAAATATATATGTGATGAGAAGACATTTAGTTACATGGATTATAGTTTCATTTGTTATATATTCACATATACATACATTGACTAGGGTTGTTGGTTAGTCTATGTCTTTCCGATCCTTTCCACTTTTTAATTTGTATGCTATTTTTTTTTTTTAATTTCTACTGATTCTGTTATAATGTAAAATTTTGTCCATATATACTTTCTCATCTACTAAGCACAAAGAGTCAATACCCGGACTGAGATTCTAACATGTCCCTCTCTTAAGAATAAGATGTGGTTCCTGTTCGTTGTAACTAGTTCATTTTTGGAGTGTTTTCTGTCCAAGTAATCTTTTGATCCGAAAATTAAGATAGAAAAAAAAAATCTTAGATGAATCTGTATGCATACCATACCTTCTCCTTTGAGTAGGTTTTAAGGGAGGATGAGATGAGGTTCTGAGTTCTAGTTATATTGTGTTTCCCGCATAGTCGTTATTTGATTTTTTTTTAAAAAAAATAAATCTTAGATAATTTGTATGTATAAGGTAAGTATGTATGTTTGGATAATATAACTAAGTTAAGGTTGAAACTCTTCCGATCTTCATATATAGCTCTTACCATAGTAACTAGTGGAGACGGGAGAAGGTAAATCGATAGATATACCTCAACTAGTTTATATACCTAATGCTTGTATACTAATGCTCACGACAAATCTAATAGGGTGGATGAACAGTCTTGCCAATTGCTTGTTCATATATTTGTATTATTTAGGTGTTCCTTGGCGTGTGGAGTTCAACCTTTCTTAGGAGTAAGCAAAGCAACAACCTTAATTAATTAACAATGTAAACAATCTTAGCTTATTCACAACTTCATTCCTCACTTTCTCTTTTTGTTTTCATTGCCTAGCTTCCTTAGTTTAACTTCTTGGTTGTCTTAGCTTTAATATGCGGGAACCCTAATAATTCTAAATATTAAAATTTTTTCTTGAAAAAGAAATGAGAAAAAGAATTATATATTGCATATTGCATAAGAGTTTAATTGTTTTTTAAATTTATAATGTATATACTCCGTTATTAGATATGTATTCATTTATCATGCAGTGAATCTAGTGATATTGTAACCATCTGAATTTTAAAAATGTTTTGAGGTACATATCCTAAATTATATTCATAAAACTAATTAATAAAATTTCAAGAAAATCTTTACAATGTCAATGTAAAATAGATGAAAGTATTTTGGTTACATCTAGTGGTTAAAAACATAAAGAAAAGAAAAGATTGATATATGACTAAAATGTCCCTTTATTTCTTTTGTTTTCTCTCTTTTTTGAATGACGAGGAAACCTGCAACCACTTATTGAGACTTGAGAGTATGCACTTGGTAAATCACACTCATGTCTAATAGCTTGCAAACCACACTTGAGAGGTAAATTGTAGTAGGGAGAATTGGTGCAACGAACTTGATCGGGAGAATGTTGACAATAATTGAATTTGTGACCTTTTGTGACGGGTTCCTTTTTAAAAATAAAAAATAAAAAATAAAAAATTAACATGACAATACGGGAGTAGGCAACACCAAAATATTTCCTAGTAACACTAATGATTTGAATACCCCTATAATTTTAAATTACAATATCAGTTTATACAACAAGTTTACAGTGCCAATCACTACCGGTACCTATGGACTGCATCTAATGCAATAGGCACGGGTATTGGTTGACACCTTAAAATTTTCTTATTTTATAATACATAATATAGAAATTATGAAAATTCTAGTACTACATGAGGAAAGAATTGCAACCTAACACAAAACATTGATGTATATATATTTGGTTGAGTATTGTGCCTCTAGGTTCTAGCTTAATTTGATTGTCTCTATCATTTGAAGTCATTTTCAAGTGTCATAAAATTTTTTTTTTTTTTTTTTTGTATAAAATAAGTGATGGAATTTGGTCTAAGGTCATGGTTGCTTCAAAATGTGGCATGCATCATACTTATATTGCCATTACACAAATTCCCATTGATCTCTTAATTGAATATTGCATGCTCCAATTTAAAAAAAACCTAAATAATGTACATCTTTACTTTCCCCAAAATCCAATCTTTTGATACAAACAACTACATATGCAACTTTCTAGAGACATTACTTAGTAATTTATATATATATATATATATATATATATATATATATATATATATATAATAGAGTAGAGGCGTAAAAAGTGTATTGGTATTACATATTTGTTAAGAAAAATACAATTACATATCTCATATGACACGGTTTCACACAAAACTAATCAAATTGAATATTCATGTATCATATTGGTACACTGCACCTGTTATAATTGACATAATTTATTTCAAAAAACAACTACAAAGTTATAAGTTCAACTTACAAGAGCGGTCTATTGGCCTTCTCGGTTTGAGCCGGTCAACTATGGACAATCGAGATTGTTTTACCTCTTTGTGGTCCTTTACCGGAAGGGGTCACAAAGAGGGGTTTACCCATTGCACACCTCGGATAGTAGTTGCGAGTTTTCATTGTCACTCAAAAAATTGAAAAAAAAACAAAAATTATTTCAAAAAGGGTCTGAAAGGGGTGCCAAGTGAGTAGAACATGATTTTAGCTTGTGCCAACTAGTTAGAAATTCGATTCTTGTTAACAGTCTCTTGGTTGAGCCTGTCACACAATGTCTAGCTTCCTAGTACGATTTATCGCTCTTGAATGGTTTGTAAGTTATTGCACAAGAACGAAATTTATCTAATATACAACATGAATAATTTATTTCGAAAGAAAAAAAAATCAAATAAAATGCTATATAACCTTTGGCGGACCAGGCCCGATACCTAGGATTTGAAATTTAGAATAAATACTCAGATTCGTGTACGATGTTTCCTATTGGGCCTTAATGTTCAACGGTTTGAATCTGATCTGATTCTTTTTACATATTTCGTGAATTGGATCCAATTAAATTCTGAGTTTAAAAGATATTATAGTATAGGGTATAGCAATTAAAATAGGTAAATATGATGTAAAATACACTGGAGCGTTATGTTGTGCATCCGTGTCCACCATGTATGGTGCACGGATGCAAAAACGACGTCGTTTTGACGTTGACTTAAAAAAAAAAAATTCATAACTTCATAACTATACATCCAGAATTGCATAACTACACATAACTTCATAACTATACATCCAGAATTACATAATTGTACATCCATAACTTCATAACTATAAATCCAGAATTGCATGCATAACTACAAATCTATAACTTCATTATACATCCAGAATTGGATAACTACACACCCATAACTTCATAACTATAAATCTAGAATTGCATAACTACACATCCATAACTTCATAACTATACATCCATAACTTCATAACTACAAATCCAGAATTGCATAATGATAATTACACATCCATAACTTCATAACTATAAATCCATAATTGCATAACTACACATCCATAATTTCATAACTAAAAATCCAGAATGAATGAACTAAAAATCTAGAATGAATGAACAACGTAATGTTGTTACTGGGAATCGAAATTGAATTTTTTTTAAAAGTAGGACGCACGTTTTTAATCAAAACGACGTCGTTCTTGCATCCGTGTGCACCCTGCATGGTGTACACGGATGCACAACATAATTTGCCAAATACACTCATTACACACATAATTAAAAAGTGCCAAAAGAAATAACCAATCCTTCATCCAATCACAAATACATTTGTACTTTGTATTATGGTGAACACATATATTTAATTATAATATATGAACGATTACAATAGTAGCTAGGACTCCGTATAAAACTATCTATATGTTAATACAATGTAGATAATACTTCCTATTTTAACATATGATAGTCAACAACTAAACATTTAGATTATAGATACAGCCTAAATTAAAGGGGAGGAAATTTGAATTGGCCTTTAATTTTGTGGGCATGAAATATATATGTTTTAAGCTAAGGGAGCTGGATTTCTATGGCTTTGTCATTGTCCAGTTCCAAATCCTCCTTCACTTCCGTCAGCTCCTTCTTGTAGATATACTTTGTTGATGCCCAGATAAATGCGCCCAGATTCAAGATTGAAATGACCAGAAGGAATCCATAGTAATAATCCAAGTGAGAATCGTTAATGTTGTCCCCAATCCAGCTCTTGGATCTTCCTCGTCCGGTGATCTTATCCACCATCGTCACTAAGAAGCTGTTCAAGAAGTTTCCGATCCCGATCCCGCTCGTGAAGAACGTCGTGCCGAGGCTCTGCAAGTCCTCCGGCGACTGGTCGTAGAAGAATTCCAGCAGCCCGATGGCGTTGAACACGTCGGCGACGCCCAGGAGGACGTACTGCGGCAGCAAGGAAAAGATGGTCATGGGGACGATTTCTTTGGGGCCGGTGATGCCGTGGGCGGCGATGACGCGCATCCGCCGGAGCTCCACCGCCGAGGCTATTGCGATGGCGACGGTTTGGATGGTGAAGCCGATTCCTAGGCGTTGGAGCAGCGTGATGCCTCTGGGGTTGCCGGTTCTGCTGCGCATTAGCGGGACCAAGTAGCGGTCGTACATAGGGACGGTGACCAGCATGGAGAGGGTGACGAAGCTGCCGAGTGAGGCTGCCGGAATTTGGAAGGCTGAGCCGCCTATGTGGCGGTTCAGGGTGGTGCCTTGTTTAACAAAGAGGGTGTTGATTTGGGCCCAGATGGTGCTGGGGACTAGGGTTACGACCCATATCATAGCCATTCCTAGAACGACCTTGGCCCCTTCCACTTGAGTCACCGTGCATGGCGGACTAACCTTGCCATGCTTGATTGCAGCCTTGTCCAAGAACCTAGATTAATTAGACACAAATAAGTTATTAGACTGTAGTTAACTGCTGGGAAAGTTTATTTAAGAGCTTATACCTTATTTTAACCTATTAATAAGCTATAAGCTCTGGTAAACAATGTTCTTAAAATAAGCTAGTAACTTAAAATAAGAGCTTATTTTAAAATGCTATTTTAGGTAGTGTTTTGAAAATAAGCTAAGTAGCTATAGATGGTTAACAAACAATAATATTACCTAACCTTAAAGGACCAAAAGAACCATGTTTTGGTTAGGTTGTTTTGATAAAAATGGTTGATTTGCCACCTATTAATGTAATGTAGAAGGCATACCTAAATATTGGAGTGTGTTGTACTTGGCGTTTTCCGGTACTAATATAGTACTGAGAGTCAAACTCATGGAGCTCCGACGGGTCGGAAGGGAGGTCGAGTTTCCGGTTGGCGAAGGCAACGGCGGGCACCCGGAGCAAATTCCGGGCCGGAAACCGATTCAATCTCTTCTTGTGCCGGTACAATGGAGTCCCAATGTAGAATATAATCAAAGACAGAATCAACCCAATGGTGGGGATTCCATAGCCCAATCCCCAGCTCAAGTTTTCTTGGATGTAAACAAGTCCGATGGTGGCCAGCAGAGCTCCGGCGAAGGTGCTGAACATCCACCAGTTGAAGAAGGAAACTTTCAGGCTCTTCTCCTGCGAGTTGTAGTCGTCGAACTGGTCGGCGCCGAAGGTGGAAATGTTGGGCTTCGTCCCGCCGGCGCCGATGGCGATCGTGTAGAGAGATGCGTAGAAGAAGGTGATCTGCGAGGTGGTCGCCTTGTTGCACACGCCATTGTCGCAGCTTGGTTTCAAGAATTTTATCGACACCGCCATTGTCAAAAGCACCATTCCCTATATTATATATGCACCATTCAAACTTGTCCATTTAGCTAAGTTTTATATACTATTAGCATTGAAATACCAAAACAAACACACACACACACACACACACACACACACACATATATATATATATATATATATATATATATATATATATATATATATATATATATATTGTTAGGCAGGACCAGTAAAAGAGCCATGTCGTGACGAGAGGATTACTAGGGAAGTCGGTGAAGTCCCTAAGGACCAAGTTCAGCAATCAGTCTATCTCGGTCAATGTGATGATGGTTTATAAATAAGGAAATAAGTTGTGTTTTTGCTACCAACTATAATTTTTTGGGTGAGTGGTAAGCGCTTATCCTAACAAGTGGTATCAGCAATAACAGTTAAAATTGGTTGGTGCTGGGAGCGGGATGAATGAGAATATGATGTGTAAACATAAAATAGAAAATAGAGTACAAAATTGAGAGTATGTTTAGTATTATTCATCTTGAATAAAACTTGCTAACAAGTAACAACCAAGACATCAAAAGTACAACAACGTCAACATTTAATGTCAAATGGATGGGTCAACATTTAGTGGAGAGAGTGGCAAGAACATAGAGTACGTCAATGATGAATCATATATATGCATGTGGTGAGCCTTTCTACATGTCATTCTTGATCATTATTATATTTTATGCCCCACACAATAAAAAAAGCCTTGTAATAATTATATTGGCCAACCCAAATATGGGCAACCTCAATATATACAAATCTTATCTAAGTGGTCTAGGAATCAGCATGCACTTGCACGGCATCCCCTCCATGGTTACGTTCCTATTCTAAAATTGAGTCATCATTCACATAAATGCCACTATATTCATCACATTTTATTCTTTAATTTACTAACTAAAATTTTTAATTAATATGAAATGCGTGTTATGATATGATGTACTTACAATGACATAAATGAAGGACGAGATAGTAAAAGTCCAAAATCGACCCAGGTAAGCGTCGGCCACGTAGGCGCCGAGGAGAGGGGTGATCCATACCACGCCGGACCAATTGTTGACGTTCCTAACTGATGCAACGGTTTCTTCATGGAGTTGGGTTGTCAAGTAAACCACCAAGTTTGAAGCTATTCCATAGAAAGCCATCCTCTCAAATGCTTCATAACCTAGGATACATGAATCAAACAGTCATATGATACATGATCTCAATGTATAGTCCTAATAGGTCGAGTTGTCAAAATTAACTGATAAGTAATGCACAATATCAATATTAACACATTTGTTGATAAACCTAAGTCCAAACCCTAACTCTACTATCCTATAAGTTGGGTTGTCCTAGTTAACTGATAATTGAACTCTAAGACCCCTCACGCCCTGGCTCAACAGATCAGAGCATCTGGGAGAATGTAAATCATGGTAACTCAGCTGTACACGCCTATTGCACACAAGGATCTGAGCCCTCCTCACTTTGAGAAGTTGCTCATAGTGTCGCTCGTGAGACTTATCTCGGGTCATTGTTTCCAAACTTCACCCTTGTGACTAACTGAATTGCCCATGCAGGCTTTCCTACCATACATTGACCAGCACCAGTCGTTATATCATAGACCGCAGTGCACGATATAATTTGCCGACCAACACTCAAGCAGAAACCTAAGATTAATAAGAGAGATAGATAGAATTTGTGATGCATACCAACGAGGAAAGCGCAGGCTTTCCATTTGCCAGTTTTGTCTGAGAGGACAGGCTGTCCATGAAGATCAACAGTGCCATCTTGTGTATACCCTTTGTTGGCTTCCATGATAATTAAATTGAAGGAAGAAAAAGAAAAAAATGGAATAGGAAGAGAACTTAGGAGTGAGGAATAATGGGAGTAATTAGTTGGCTGGCTATAAGTAGATGAAGCTAAGCAGTCATGAGGAGTGTCCACACAACATATCAGTATATTATGGGCCACACATTATTTCATAGTCTTGTAGCGTTCGCAAAATGTGTCGTGTCTCCTCGACATATAATAATCAAGTGCAGCATGCGTCATTGTATTTGACAGATGCTCCTCAAAATTTATTATTACATTTTAGTATCTGTTATACATATTTTCTCAATTTAATGAAACACATAGAGTCAACAACGCTTCCACTGAGGCTTGATCTTATGACCACACACAGGATGCTGACTTAGTTATTTTTTTTTTTTTTGAATGCTACTGGCTCTATTACAAGCTGACTTAGTTATTTAAGTTTCCATCCATTATAAAAATCAAGTGGAGTATATTAACAATAATTAAACTCAGGAACTTAAGAATGAGAATCATACTTTACCCACTAAACTATACCTTTTGAGGGAATATCCCTTCTTTTTTGCTAGTGCGACTCAATGCTAACCAATAACCATCCCGGACAACACTAATACTTAAGCTAGTCCTCGAGTCTTAACATAGTAGTTCATTGTCAAACTTGATGTCATGACTGAAGACGATAGTGTGGAGGTTCGAATCCCATAAGAAACATAAACAGAAGAAAAGGTTCAGGGTGATGAACGGTGTGAATTGGATACCTTGTGCGCACATGATGAAAATCAAGATCTCACCGCTAAGCTGATTGTGCGACTTCTAATTAGTCCATCGAAGTTAGGTTAACATAATAATAATAATTAAGAATCTTGTAATATAGCGACAGATGTGAGTTTGTCTATAAGATATCTTGATATCAATTCTCCTTATTATGCGTGGAAAAGAAAAAAATATTACAAAGTGAGTGACAAATTGAGTAGTGGAGTAAGAGGGTATTGTCAATTTGGCATTGTAATGTCACTCATGGTACATTGGTATAGTCATTAAAGTGAATTGCCATCACAATTCACAACAGAACCCCAAACATGGCGGGAGAATATAGCTGCAATAGTTATATCATAGACAAAATCAGCATATACATTATGAATTTTGTCCAGATCATTAAGTAGTTGTAATAATTAACCTATTATATTTACATTCAGTTGCAATTAATGTATTATGCAATTTTAATTTATTTATTACAAGTATATTAACGGGCGCCTGAGGGGTGCTTAGCGCCTAGAGTGACTAGACAGCTAAGTAATACAAGAATATCGTCTCCACTTTTCTCACTTAGGATTGGGAGTTGTTAGACTGTTATAATCTCTCAAACTAGTCAACTGCAAAACAAACCACTCAACCGAGTTGAACACCAACTCGGCCGAGTTAGGCGTCCAACTCGGCCGAGTTAGGCGTCCAACTCGGCCGAATTAGGCGTCCAACTCGGCGCCTAGTCGATCGGTTAGTCAGCCGGCCAACTAAAAGTTACCTAGAACTGAAATCACTTCAGATTAGGGACACATAGGCCAATTTTTACAATACTGACTAAAAGTACATAATATGTTAACTACAAATACATAATCAAGACCAAAATTCACAATGCGCATAATTAACCTTGACCCACAATAATTTGCGATATAGCTACCAAGAAGTGAGTCTGACGAAACATTATGTGACTTTTAGCTGAGCCCAATCAGCATTCCTTAACATGTTCATTAACATCTTGGTCGGCCACCTAATCTATCCACTTAAATGCTTAATCCTGTTTATGTGCTCACATTTAACTATACACCAAAGTATCAATCTTTTCAAACAATATGTAAACTGATCGAAAATCTAGAGTTTGAGGTCAAAAATTAAGTTTTTAACCACTTTAGGTATCTAAAAAAATTCTTATTGGTAATTTTAATCGATAATTAAAAGTAGTTAGTATTACTGATCATCAAAAAATATTGATGAAAGTTTTAAACAACTTTAATACAATCTATGGTTGAGGACAATTTTCAATTGAAATAAAAAATATTCAATTCTTTAAATTACAAACGAAGAATCACTATCGAGTTTAACTTTTTGTACCTTATTCCTTCCCACTTCTTCTATAATCATGATTCCAAGGAAGTCACTTTGGTAGTGGAAGATGGAGCACTAATTCAACCTGCACTTTGGGTTTTTCAAGACATAGATTATTTCATTAATATTATTAGAATAATTAAATTTAGGATTATTATTTATGTTACACGTAAAATATTGTATTTGTATATATAGAATTGTTTATTGGCAAATTTTGTACTATATTAATTGGTTTGATATTGATTACCATATTTATTTACCTACTTTTACTATCTTACTATCGGATTTATTAAATTCATTAGTAATCAGAAAATGCATTTTATATGCACATAATGTATTTTTCGGTGGTGTGCACTGAATAAATTATGCTCCTGTGTAATAACATGGAATACACTGGATAGACTCTACTTCTGTGTAATAATCAACAAAGTCGCTCGTGACCATTCAGTATGACAATTATATATATTTTACCCACTCGACCACTCCTGACCATTTGGTATGAGAATTATATTATACCCACTCGAGTCTCGACTACCCTTTTGGAACAATAAAAATATTTCTCTCATTTGACCGATAGAATGATTGTGTGGCTCGCGATTTATCTCTGTAATAGATCCAATAACGTGGTCCTGTGGAAGAAGAATTAGTCCGACGAAATTGAAATTACCACTCATCACCTAATTTTTTTTAATTTTTTTTAGAAAAAAAAAGTCTTCTCCCACTTGAACCTATTACAATTATTACGTGTTTGATTCGAGTTACACTTCTTATTCAAATGTTTGAAACAAACTTATTTCATTATCCAAATACATCAATCATAATCTTATTCTCCCCGAATAGACTGCCTTTGAAATTGATTATTAAGAGTTACGCAAAATCATTATGATTAATCGATGTGACAATTGGATTAAACAATATCGTCCAATTAGTCGTATTATTCAGGAAAAGCATATTTCTTTTTTGTCCAATTAACAAGTTGTGATGCATAAGCAGCACCCAAAAAAAAAATTAAAAATATAATAATAATAATAATAATAATAATAATAATAATAATAATAATAATAATAATATTAATAATAATATTAATAATAATAATAATAATAATAATAATAATAATAATAATAATGCATGAAAGGGGTGACCAAGTGGATAGAGTAGATTTTGATTCTTGTGAACTTTCTCAATCGAGCCCATTGCATACTCTTTATAATAAATAGTAAAAAATTATTTTTGATACCACAAAGAAAATAGTAAAGAAAACCAACACTAAAAATAAAGATTATGATTTACATTAAAACTCGCAATTTTAGAGTAAAAATAGTTTTTAAATGGTTCAAATATTAAATTTAATACATTCAAATATTTGTTAATTGGCTTTTTTTTTTTAATATTTGAAATAGTTTATTTTATTTTTTACTATGTCTAATAGATTTTATAAATACATTATATACAAATTTTGAAAGAATGATTAAAAGTTTCCTTAAAACTGTCCAAATAAAATGTTGCGTATGACTATGTTTGACAAACCTAACTGAAAAGCTATAAGCTAGAAGTTGATAAATGTAAAACGACTAAACTAAAAATGACATTTTCATAAAATTTAAATAGGTTTGTTTACCTATTAAAATTTAACATTTTTAAATGAAATTTTTAGCATAATCATGATCTAGCATCACATAATAAAGTAACAAAAAATTTCAAGCATAATGGATTCATTTTCATGAACTAAATTCAGCACAGTAAACTTTAAATATTCAAGCATAATGGATTTATTTAAAATGTCAAAAGGATTTTAATTAAAAGGGGTAAAAGATGTCATTTATTTAAAATAATAAAGATAAAAATAAAAAAAAATTAAGAAACTATTGACTTATTTTTGAAACGCTACCTTAGGTATACTCTTTGCAAGTGTTACATCAGATTGACGTTAATAATATTTAGTGATCAATGAAGATGACATAAAAGGAATCTAGCCTTATCGCAACCGTCCAATGAAGCTTTTCACATTTTCATGTCTCACTCACCTTGTTAGGACTAAAAATTAACCACACAACAAATAGTGACCAAATTTGGAATATGAACTTTGTATCAGAAAGTTATAGTTAAATTATTCTTCCTAAAAGGTTGAATTTCCAATCCTAATTAAGGGTCCCTTACACCCTGACCCGACAGAGCATCTGGGAGGATGTAAATCATGGTAATTTAACTGAACCACAGAGGCTAGACCTTTGCTTACTGCGCACAAGGAGCCCCTCACTTTGAGAGGTTGCTCCCACAATGCTAGGGTTATTCTTCCAAACTTCACATCTATGACCAATTATAGTTTAATTATAGTCAACTCTTTTGGTTAAGCACATCGTATAGAGTCTTCCTGCTACAGTTTACTTTTTGAGCTATTACATAAGAAAAAAGTTTAATTTAAACAATGCATATATATACCCTCGAGTAGTGATTGTGAATTTCTCTTTTATCATAAAAAAAAAATATGATTATGGCCTAGTGTATTTTTTTTTTTATAATTATTTACAATAATTGACATTATTACTATTAGACATTGTAAAATTTCACCCAAACATTATATATTGTAATATTGTATTATCCTCCACGTGTGATAATTAAATCTCTATGTGAAGACCGCAAATTATGCTTTGCATGGTGCACACGGTTGTAAAACGACACCGTTTACTATGATAGAGTAACGGTGCCATTAGTGGCACCGTTTAACTCCACCAATCAAATAATTCTTTTTTATTTATTTATTTATTTATTTTACAAAAACTCCAATCGACGTGTAATTATGAATATATAGTAGTTATGCAAGTCTAAATATATAGTTATGAAGTTATGGATATATAGTTATGAAGTTATGGATATATAGTTTTGAAATTATGGATGTGTAATTATGCAATTATGGATATGGTTCTCTGTGAACAAGCACTTTAAGAATTATAAATATGGAGTTATGTAATTATGAATGTATAGTTGTGAAATTATGAATATATGAATATGAAATTATGAATGTGTAGTTATTATTTCTGAATGTACTGTTGTCAAATTATGAATATATAATTATGTAATTCTGGACATATAGTTATGTAATTCTAGATATATAGTTATGAAATTGTGGATATATAGTTATGAAATTGTGAGTATATAGTTATGAAAATATCCTACTGTTTGAATACGAAAGGAAATCGCCTAACGCCGTTAATGACGATCTGAACAGATTTTTTTTTTTAAACAAAACGACATCGTTTTGCAACCGTGTGTACCCTGCATAGTGCACACGGTTGCACAGCATAACGATTGATGTGAAGACCGTAAAAGAAAGATCAAACAATATGATTGGTAATCACTAATCAACTATCCATATATATATATATATATATATATATATATATATATATATACTAATGGACCACAATCTCAATAGCCTGTGAGCAAGGGTGGTGGCGTGGAGCCCAATTAATCAGAGTCAAATCCATTGATGAAAAGAAGAAACCTATTCACCCATTGCAGCAAATACCAAAAACAACTTCCCTGCAGATTAATGACTGCAATGTAT
Source organism: Ipomoea nil (assembly GCF_001879475.1). Lineage (NCBI taxonomy): Eukaryota > Viridiplantae > Streptophyta > Magnoliopsida > Solanales > Convolvulaceae > Ipomoea > Ipomoea nil. The sequence continues at coordinate 5,416,436 of NW_017617835.1, read as the reverse complement.
ATATGATGTACAATTTTAATTATTCTTGCAAATGCATGAGTCAATCGTAGTTTAGTATACAAGATTATAATACATAACTGCAGATGGTATAAAACGAAAATTGAGTTTTAAGATAATGGTCTTGTTTGGTAACATAGTTTATCAGTCAATTTTAGCTTATTTGATCACTATTAGCTGTTTGATTTGGTTAAATAGTCAATATAAATGTTTGATTAAGTAGCTTTCTGTAACAGTTTAGTGCTCCAAAACACTAAAATTCAAAAACCTACTCAAAGTAGCTTTTTGAGAAAGTCATTTTAATTTGCATGTAATCAGCTATCATCTAAGAGCTAATTTACGAAACATCTTTCTACAATCAGCTAATAATATATATCAATTAGTCAAACTCACTAACTCAATCAGCTAACATGCAACTATTTACCAAACACTTCCATAATGCTTAACTACACCAGATATATAAAATGAGAAGGAAATTAATTAAGAGTGTCATTTGCATTGGATATATGTTGGGATCGGAGGCAATTTGGAGAAGCGAGTCTAACATCTTGTCATTGAAATATGACGCTAACTACTATGCAAATACAAAGTAATAAAGTTTGCGTCTTCACTACTAACTATAGCTTGTGCTTGAGAATAACGATAATCACGTACATATGGACCTACCAAGAGAACGCTCCAAGGAAAAAAAGTACAATTAAACATGTCAAGATATTTTGTGAGAATCTGTGTCACTCAAATGAATATAACAACTAGTGTAGGTGTTATCCTAAAGACAATGATATGATAGAAATGGCAGCAGAATCCATTAGAGGCATGAACAAAGATGTCATCTTAGGTAATAACTGTTGCATGGCAGGCAGGGCAGTGGAAGCAGAAATAGGCAATTGTTTAAAAGAGAGAACTCATCAGAAGGGGCCAAAATTGATGGCCCTTTGAGAGTTCGGTCCTAAACCAACAAATGTTGTTTGGTTGCTTCAAGAGTGTGACTGAAGACCATAGGTTTTCACTGCCCCCTGTGTTGAACTGTTGGCTGAAAACCACATGTTTTCTGTGCCCATTTCAACTTGGTAGTACAAACTTTAGTCACTTTAGGCATTAAAAGGCATGGGATCATGCCCTCTATGTTGAATCCCTTTCATAATAGAGTCCTCAATTATGTTGTAGGATATACTCCCAACTACTAGGCATTCATCTGGTAATACCAAAAGTTATAGCTAGATATACTTGCATAACAGTCAATGCTAGACACTCGGATGGTGGGATGATTGACTTAGAGGTGCCCATCGTAAAAGACTAGTCCAATAGATATGTAATATTGTCCAAATAGGTCAGGTCATGAGTTTGATTATTGCCAACACGCTCTTTGTCAAGCCCATCGATCACATAAGGCTTACACAAGAATATGGTTTACTTAGTGCACATTCTCAAGTAATTGTTCGTGTTTCTCTAAGCCAAGACTCAAGTGAAAGGAACCCTAAGATTTAAGTATCACTCACGAGCTCTTGTGGACTTGATATGTGGGGTCGTATAATCTAATTTGCATTGGTTAATTCCCATGAATGCTAAACAAAATGAACCCTCCAGTTAAACAAACCCTGCAGATGAGCATAGGAATTGGTTTAATGTATTATATGGTCTGTGACTGAAACCATAAGTTTGCTACATAAAAAATGAACCAACAGCCAAGGAGTTGAGATGACCCATAGCCAATATTATGGCCTAGCAAAAAGTACCAATTAAGTTTATGAGATATTTCTTGTGTGGCTACTATACAAATATACAGAAGAATGAGCAGTATAGTACGGAGTAATAAATGAAAAACCAAGAATATATTGCTAGTCTTCATTTGGATACAGTTTATAAAGAGTAGGATACTAAGATTAGGCGGCCCGTCAAACAGGATAACCCTGCATAAGGTGTCATCACGCTATAGGAAAATAAGGGGGGCAAATTTCGGACCCCAGCTGTGTAGACAACGGTCCAAAACGACGTCGTTGAATTTTATAAGTTAAAATAATATACTTTATGGGTTAGAATAATGTACATTATGAGTTAGAATAATGAAACTTATGGGTTAATTAAGATAATGTACATTATGCGTTAGAATAATGTACTAAAAAAATATACTTTATGTATTAGAATAATTATTGGCGCGGGGATGGTCCTATCTCTGCCCTTTTTTTTTTTTTATATTATAAAGAAGGGGGAGACCCTACATATACACACTATTTGCCTCAAATGAGGTTCAAACCTTACACCTCTCACTTAGAGGAGCAATCCAATATTAGTGGACTACAAGCCACTTGGTTTTTTTTTGGATCTTATTAAATAGAACAAATATTCTATCAAAAGTTTCACCGGAATGGTGCGTGGAGCCTCTTCCCCGAGTAGAAGGGCAAGCCATATGTGGCTGGTAATAGCTTATGAACTGTGAAAGCTACTGAGTACTGACTGTATTGGAATCTAACCTGTTTACACCTTTTTTTTTGTTTGAGAAAACATGTTTACACCTAAAACATGCCAATGCAGATCACGTGGCCATTCGACCATGATTATGTGAAGTAACAATTCATGGAGCGCCTATGGTCAGCAATTCGTGTTTTCCGACCAAGATTGTTCCTAAGACGCCTTTTGAATTGCACAAAAGTTAGAAATCGAGTTTGCAGTATATGCCTGTTTGGAGTTGTCTATTTGAAGTGAGTATGACTCTGTTTGGTAGGCTATTAACTGATTGTGTTAATTAGAGGGTATAACTAGTTTATAACATTAGATCATTGTAGAAAGTTGTTTGGTAAATTGGTTGTTAGCTGATAATTGTTTGGTATAATTTGTTTTCTCAAAAAGCTAATTGAAAAAGTTATTTAGAGTAACATTCCGAATTTTAACATTTTGGAGTTACAAAAATTAAAGTTACTTAACCAAATACTTATATTGCGTTTTTAACCAAGTCAAACAATTAATAGTGGTCAAATAAGTAAAAATTGACTGATAGCTAACTATTTTATCAAACATATATAACTCACACGAAAAGAAAACTCAAGATGATCAATGTTTTCTTAATTAGATATATACATAATCTTCTTAGGACTATAGGTTTAATTTTATTGTTCATAGATTGAAGGCCAAAAAGAATCAAGCTCAATTTATGCTCCCAACTTTACTCAGAGAAAGGGAGATTCTTTACAATCAAGAAATGCAGGGCAATTTTTTATTGTGTATTGAATTTTTTTTTATTTTTCTCTCTTACTGACCAAAATTTTTGCCTCGGCCCCTGGTGGTCGGCATTGGGAAGAAGCTACATGGCACCGCCGTGAACGGCGGCGTGGCACCGCATTATAAGACCCCAAAACTCCATTATCACATTGAGAATCGCATAAAGCATACACCTTTAACAGTAGTCCATTATTTTTATTATATTATTATTTTAACACAGAAACAGTTATCAATCAGCAACGCGGAAAGCGGTAGTAGGAGAGAAACGGTTGAGAAAACCTTATAATTATCAAAAACCAACGGCTCATCAACCGCGTGCAGAATACATTCTTTTCAATGGAATATATATTCATAAAGCCAATGGTTTTTAATTTCACTTTTGTTATAACAAATATTTTATTTCTGATTTAATATTACATCTGATAATATAAGTATTACATTTACATATTAATCCGACTCGATTCATATAAAAGATCCATGAAATAGTCTCACAAATATGACCCTTAACAATTTCAAACTTTAAATAGTAACCGAAAATTTCATTACCACTCAAAAAAAAACTTGTTTTTCTTTTTCTTTTTCCTCCTCCACATTTCAATTCAGTGGTCCAACTAACAGTCAACAAAACCTGGGGGCCCTCACCAAACACCCACAGAATATTGCCATTTTTTTAACATATCCACTGCAAATACTGCATGCATCCCAATCTCCCTCTTTCTTGAATCTCTCTATATATGCATGTGTGTATGTTTCTCCATTCCACTCAACTTTTCATCTTTCCATACACCAATACCAAATCTTCCATTAAAATTCCTTTCGAGTTGAAGGATCAGATCAGAGAGAACGAAGATGGAGGCCATTCAGACATGGGTTTCTCAGCACAAGCTCACCACCATTGGTAATTACTTAGCTTATTCACTCTCTCTCTCTCACTTAATATTAAAAGCAAAAGATTGCCGCACATGCATGCAGGAGATCAGAGAATAAAAATAATACTCCTAAGAGAATAAAAAACCTTACTTTATTATATAAGATTGATTGATGTGGTGTAACGTGTACAGGGAGTGTTTGGGCATCTGCAATTGGAGCTTCCTTGGCTTATTCACGCTCAGCAACCCCTCTCAAACCTAGCCTTAGACTCATACATGCCAGGTAACAACTTATAGACATTTTTATAGTGTCACAACAATATAATATGTAATATTTTTTAGTACAATATATATAGATGTATTGGATATTATTTGCATTAATGCCTAATGCAACGCCAGTCAAGTTGCTCAGATAATTGGTTTGGAAATTATATATATAAGGTTCTAAGTTAGATTCCTCCTGAGAGTTGTCTATTCGTTTTTATAGTTTGAGTGAGTCAATTATGAACAATTTAGACTGTTTCTCTCCTTGTGGTCTTTTGCTGACTAAGTTCAAGGGCTTCACCAACCAAGTTGGTCGAATAATTAATTTGATAATTACAATGTTCCAAGTTAGCTAGATTTCTCTTGGGAATTATCTATTAGTTTTAATTTCTTGGTTTGAGCTGATCAATTGTTGGGAATACATCCAGTTCTCATCGCTGACAACTTAGACTAGTTTACCTTATGATTTTTTGTCAACTAGGATCACAAAATGAGTTTTATCCAAAGCATACCATCAAATAACGACGGTGGACTTTCTCATAATGCAGATTGAATTGCCAATATAGAAAAGTTGAAACTTATATATGATCATAGCAACTTAATTAACATGCATGTTGTTTGGTTTTGATGTAGGATGCATGCACAGGCATTGACATTGGCAGTGCTATCTGGGGCTGCGGTTTATCATTACTACGAGAAACGTGGACCCAATTTGGAGCCTGCAGGGGATCACAATTAACCCATCCCATACCAGAAAATTGGCTGATTAGTGAAAGATAATTATGGCTACTAAGAATTATATTATAGAATAATATTATTATTAATTAATTTCTTAGTCTTATCTCCTTGTACTATGTGGCTTAGCTAGCTCACACGAAGTTTACTTTAAGCTTGCCTCTTTATCCTAGCATTGTACATTGTTGTTGGATTTCTCCCAACCTTAATTATTCTAGTAATGCTAATGTTGGCACGGTTTTGCCACCGGTTGTTTCATTTATAAGTCTCGAACTATTACCCAAGAAGTTGAGCTTATCAAGAAACACTGATTTATACGGGGGAAAATTTGAACTATTACCGAATGAGTTATTTTGGGTTTGACACGAGGGCCCATTGCGGTCCACTTTAGAGTAGGGCCCAAATGAATTTCTATGCCTATTGGGCTTGACTAGATGGCCTTTACGATCCAATGGCCCAGTACACTAATACTCATGGGCCACTATGAATCAAGTGCACCCACCAAGTTATGAATCAAGTAGTCACACAGACCAGCTTGGTTGGCGTGAGTGGTCGTACACTCTTGTCCCTTAAGAGAGGTTAGCAGTTTGAACTTCTTGTGTGAAAAAATCAATCTAGTCAACACTTTATCTCTTAATTGAGCCGGTCCGGTGTGAACAGGATTAGTCTGAGTGTGGTAGTGACTTAAATGTGTCTCTTATAGTTAAGATCTGCTCAGAGCACAGAGGTGATTTAATCCAAAAAAATCAAGTGGTCACATTTCGTATTTAAATATTACGAGTTCGATTCTTGTCAAGCGAGTGAGTCTAGTCACACAATGTTTTCTTAATTGCAGGCTATTATACGAGAATTGAGATTTATTTTTGGGGGTTAGCTGGGGATTATGTGTTGGCCTTACCTCATATGTGCTGTTTTGTAAGGTTGGAAAGTTGTTTTCCACTTCCTAACTTTATTCCCTTCCCTTTCTCATCAACGATTGAACTTCCAATCTTAACAATTTTTTATTTTTTATTTTTTTATATTCATTTCTCTATCTTTCTACCCACTCTTTGGTTCACCAAACAATGCCAACCAACGTATATTGCAACAAGTTTACATATCCATATATTTAATTAATTTAACTATTTGTGTATTATTATGTTGCATACTTTGCCCACCATGGGCCGCCTTTTTTTTTTTTTTTTGTAGTTAGTAATTTATTTAATAATAATGGAAGTGATGAAACTTAATAATTTCAAACATATATGACATCGTTTGGTTCAAAGAATATGATTAGTATCATATGGAAGTATTCTAACCACCTAAGAAGCATTATTAAAATGTGCTAATAGTATCATACTTTTGACATACAAATGAATAGTTACCTGCAAAACAGTATTATTAAAGGTTCAATCCTCAAACCAAGGACCCCTACGGTTCGGCTCAAAAGAACATATTTGATTACTGTGCACAATAAGTACCTTCATTTTGAAAAGTTGCTTCTATATTTTCGATGGTGAAACTCTATCTGAAGTTATTATTTTCAAATTTACCTAATCAACTGCGTTGTCCATGCAGTCACCTATACAGACACCATATATACATTAAAATATAATAATTAGTAATAAAAATTGGAGTTCAAACTCAAGAAAGTGACTCCACCTTGAAAGTAAAAAGTTAATCATTCAGAATATTTTGTGCCCACAACAACCAAAATAATACATACTTTGCTAAACGAAGATAATTCGCTGTAATTAATTATTTTAATTTGAGTATAAAAAAAAGTAATATTTCCCAATTTAAAAATATATATATAGATATATTCAACCAACCATCAACCATCCTTTATTAAAGCATAAAGTCTCTAACCATATATATAAACCATAAAAATTAAAAACGCATCGTCATCGTCTTCCTTGCTGTGCGTTGACGATAAGAAACTTCCCTTCTCCACCTCCGTCGCCACCACCGTCGCCGCCGCCGCCGCCACAACTGCCTTGTTATTCGTCGGCTTTAATTTACTAGATTGAGATTAAAATTAAACTTAGTCGTCGAGATCGAGGAGAAATGGATTGTTCAATATGCAGCGCAATGCCTTTTATTCTCCGGCCGCCGAGGAACACCATATGCGGAGCATGCTACGAAGGAGCCAGAAGCATAATCACCTTGACCAACAAGCTCGATCACGCCGACAATAAATCGCCGGAAAATAAATCGGCTAACGTTAATCCTTCATCGTCGTTGTCGTCGTCTTCAAGTTCTTCTGTCAAGGTACGATGATTAGAAATAATTTTACTGTTTTTTTTTTTTTTTTTTTTTTTATCTATTTTATTACTCTGTATTTTTTTTTTTCTTGTCTTTTTAGTTATGGAGTAAATGTTAGAGACTTCCTTTTTTCACTTCTAATTTAAATTAAAAGCATTTATTATATCTAATAAATATAAATTAAATGTTTACAAGTTCAACTTCCACTAGCGGTCCAGCAGAAATGACATAGCTTTCTTGATTTAAGTTAATTAGCAGCTAGTTTTCTTTATGGACTAAAGTCACAAGGCCGAACTTATTATTTTAATCGTTTTTATTTAAAAGTATAACATTATGTTGTCTGTTGTTGTTGTATGACATTGTAAAATTTTTCTTAAATTAATATGAATTTTATGAATGTTTTATAATTATAATTTGTATTAAACTATTTAATGTCAATTTCTATGAATAAGATGTTTTATTTCATAGTATTAATTAAGTGGGAGGGCATTGTCAAGAATTTGGCAGAACACCAAACACGATTAGGTTGACCGGCCATTGAATTGAATTGTTATACCATGGACCATGGTCCACCTTGTAAGGTGGCCGGACACGAATTCTAAACGACGTATAAATTGTGTATTTTTAGTATTGGAATTGTAAACTTTTAAAATATAAATTATGTTTCTAAATCAAAACATATAACAACTATAGTATTTGACTGTAATATTTGGAAAGAACTTGTGAATACAAAACAAGGTAATCAATTACATATATGTTAACATTGTATGTTCGTAATATACAAATTGTGAATTTTCAAAAGATAAACTGTGAACATTTAGTAGGTAAATTATAAACATTTGTACCTGGATCCATCTTACAAGATGGATCCAGATCCACAAAATAATTTGCGGCGGCCACTAATGACCATGTTTTTTCGGTGAGGAGGTAACTACTATTCAAGAGTGTGTACGTAATACATTATGATCTTATATAATAACTTAAAAAATAAAAATCGCATATAAAAGTATAATCACACTATAAAAACTTTGAACATTCTGACACACGAATTTAGTTTCACCCACTTCATCACTTATTTTGGGCCACTACTGACCATTTTATCCATTTTGATGTTTACTATACAAAATTGACATTGACATTCACCTAAGAAGCCCATCATATATTCTTCAAAATCTTGACTTTTCCACATAAATAAATACATGAAAATGCCTCTTTTAAAAAAAAAAAAAAAAAAATTACTCCGTATTTTTTTTAAAACATGGATAGGAAATATGTGTATTTTATTTATTTTTAAGTTGGTAATATTCTTGATTTATCTAGCTAACTCATTAAGTTTGCACTTATTACATTTTGAACATAATATTATAATTAAATAAACAATTACGGAGTATTTTATTTTAAGATCCAGGAAGCAGCACAAACTCTATATGTATTATTTTTATAATGAAAACACATGAATCAATTATTAAGATTGTTAATAATTATTGAAACATAATTCAATATTTAAGATTAGATCACTATTTATACAGCTATATATAGAGAGAGGTTTGTGACACCTTTGACGTCACTTACTCTAATCTGGTCATGACTAAAAAAATGTAATAGGGGCAGTTTTGAAAGAAGGTCGGTAACATATTTTCCTTCTTTTCAACTACTCGTAAGATCAAAATATCTTGTTATAAGGTTACAAGTTCAAACTCTCAATGATAACTGTCTATTGGTCTTTTTAGTTTGAACCGATTACTTATAGACAACCTAGGTTAGTTTACTTCCTTGTTGTCTTTTGTCGGCTAAAGTTACAAGACAATATTTAATTACCATGTGCCCACCATGCATATGTCAGATAGTGCATGTAAATTTTCCTCGTTACTCAAAAAAATTTATTATTATATTGAAAGGGTGATCAAGTAGGTGGAGCATGACTGAATAATGTTTGTGTATCCATACAATTAACCACAGGGATTTGCAAATGCATTGAAATGGGTAAAGGAAATGAGGGAGATGGAAGAGGAGCTAAATGAAAAACTGAATTTCCTAGGTGGATTTGCGGCTGCTTTCCGACAAGACATCCACACAGACATCTTAGTCAAGCCTGGAACTAATAATGGACCTCCCATTCCAGCACATAGAGCTCTTCTGGTACATACTATACATAACATTATTAATTTCTGCTAAATCTTATCTTAAACATACATTTCATTTCCCATAATTAATTCCTCATTAAATGTTGTCAATGTTTTAGGACCCACAAAATACTTTTAGAATAAATTTTACTTCATGTGACGGGTACTGATAAGCTTATTTTTTTAATAATCTATTGCAGGCGGCAAGATCAGACATATTCAAAAACATGTTGGACTCAGACGGCTGCAAGGCGGCGCCGACCGACGACACCATTACACTGCCGGAGCTGAGCTACGAGGAGCTACACGCGCTGCTGGAGTTTCTCTACGCCGGAGACTTGCCGAAACAGAAGGCGGAGAAACATGTTTACTCGCTGTCGGTCGCCGCCGACAAGTACGAGATCCCGTTTCTGCAGAAGTTCTGCGAGCAACAGATGCTGGGATCCTTAAACTCCTCGAACGCCCTCGACGTCCTCGAGATCTCCGACACCTGCTCCAACCA